>NW_028234418.1:18955862-18963362 GCF_977035675.1 Penaeus japonicus
TGTTGTCATTTAAATTGTTATCAATATTATAATTATGATAGCATAATTTACCGCTACATTTTGAGCAAATTGCCACCGACTTCCTGTCATAATCTGAGTGATAAACACTCATTTAACTGTCATTGTTCTGATCATAATTTTATTACTGTTAGTATAATTACTTTTGTCACTATTGCTCATAATTTTTGTTGTGACAATTTTTACCATTTCCACAGAGATTTATGGTATATATTACGTTGTTAATCCTAGATAGGAAATTTTGGGTCCGGGTGGAGTCACACACAGCGCCTAGGTTTGAAAATTGGCGCTAAATAGCCATAAAATTTGTTTCTGGGTAGTGTGAGTCGATTTAGGGTCAGATGATGGGGCCCTTTCGAGGGAGAAATACGTTGGTCTTCCTCTCCGGCACTTACACCATGTTGGCAAGCTTATGTGACTCCATTTGGACCCACTTTCTCATCTATGATATGCAAATGTTTTTTGTTTTTTTTTCTGTAAGTATTAGATTACAGTACTTACTCTAGTGAGTGTAATGAAGACAAATTGTGTGGCAGAGTAGTGAGTCATAGTGATAAATTGCGTCGCATATTTATACACGAGCTTGTGAATGAGCTGACAAAGCCATGAGCCATTCAGGGACTGGAAAGTCTTACACTGAACATTTCTCCTTCTGCACATAATTCGCACACACACACATACACAAACGTGTGTGCGTGTGTTTCAACGTAATCTCCACGCAAGCAGCAACTCTGCTCCACCGCCACCATAAGTTTAGAAGAGATGCAAAATATATCCATGGAGAACTGCATGCTGTAGTTTTCATGCTGTAGCAATAATATCATTTGACAAATAACAATTTAATTGCAATATATATGTTACAGAATATGTGACAGGTTCAATAATAAGTCCTTTTCATGTGTTCCAAGGACCTCATTTTCTGGACTGCCCAGGGGCCGGGGAAAGGGTTAGGGCACTGTTTTGCGAGAAGAACATTCCCCGAGATGCGGAATACCAAATATTATTAAGTTTGTTCAACATGTTTTCTTTATCTCTGGCTGTCAGCCGTAGTCAATAAAACGAAATGAAAAAAAAAAAACTTCTCAAACCAAATTTTACTTTGTTTTATCTTTGTACTCGGTATGATTCACCAAAGGGATGTGTATTCTTTAAGATTTGTAACAGTTTGCTATATTAGGAGTGGTTTTCACACTTAATTTGGCCCTTTTTACTAAAGTGGGTAGAATTTGACCCGCGTTTCCTTATTCGTATGAGAAGTGTATCGTTTCCTGTCTAGGGTTAATAGCAACATTACTGGTAGTAATGGAACCGCATTGTTCTATGTAATACCAACACATTTATGCACCTGCCAAATCACATAATCAAAGAAATCTCTCTGCCAAGATCATCACAATTATATAACTAAAATCGACAACCTCCTTCCAGTCAATTTTGGAAGCGCTGACCGCACGCGAACGACACCTGCTCTTTGGGGACCTTCCTGATCCAACCTTTTACCTGGTGACGCCGGGGTTTGCGCCCGAGGACCAGTCCCCAGACTCGGACTCTTGGAGGCTTATCATTAGGTGAGTGTGTGCGAGTGTGTGTGTGTGTATGAGAGAGAGAGAGAGAGAGAGAGAGAGAGAGAGAGAGAGAGAGAGAGAGAGAGAGAGAGAGAGAGAGAGAGAGAGAGAGAGAGAGAGAGAGAGAGAGAGATACAAACATATCAGACAGACACATAGGTAGACACCCGCAAACATAGATACGAGACAGAGACACATGATATCATTGACCCATTCAAGAGCTCGTGCCTTTCCAACCCCAGATCGCCTGTCCTGAACGTCGACGCTGCAGTGTCGCCCGTGGACGACCTGGTGGCGCCGCACCTCGTCCTCGGTGTTTACATCGATGGCGAATATGTGACCCTTCCCGACATTGCCACGCACTGCCATTTCCGATCCGCCAATTCATCTTACGTTGTCACCGTTAGCACATGCGAGGGAGATGGAATGGTAAATATTTTTCTTTACCAGTCTATGCTCTCAGTATTTATTACCATATATTGCAATCGCTACGCCACACAACTTTACAGTACACGGCGTTCAATGAATACGCTTTTCTTAATGTAATGTTTATATTTGTATAGACGCCAATGCTATGATTAATCCAAAGGGACTGTAGGTAAAGTCGGCAAATAGTATTTGGAGATCCTGAAGCACTTCTATGCTGCTTATGGTGTAAAGAAAACACAAATATATTTTAGAATCTTTTTGAAAAATTGGCTGATGTTCGATTTTACTCTATACTAACTATGTAATATAAATAAATAAATAAATATAGGTATGTATGCATATATATATATATATATATATATATATATATATATATATATACATATATACATACATATATACATACATATATATATACATATATATATATATATATATATATATATAATATATATATATATATATGTGTTATATGTATGCGTGTGTGTACATAAACAAATGTATATATGTATATCTCTTAATCTCTTCCTCCTTCGCTACTTGGTGTTCCCAGGACGGCCTCATAGTGACTCCTCGTGAGCTTGCGATCCTTCACCCGCTTCCGAGGCGACTCTACCACCTGCTGTCTCTGGAAGAAGACGCCACTGGAGGCAAAGTGAGCTCTTCATAGAGTATAAGCTTAATGACAGTTTTTATGCGAAAATAAGCGGTACCATACAAAGTTCAGTTTATTTGCATTTTGAATAGATACATAATAACAACTATATATATATATATATATATATATATATATATATATATATATATATATATATATATATATATATATATATATATATATATATATATGTATATGTATATATGTATATATGTATATATATATATATATATATATATATATATATATATGTATATATATGTATATATGAAACCCTTTTAAATCTTAGAAAGAGAATTACGGGCCTCACCTCTTCCACGTCGTCATGAAAGGGAAGCTTCCGCGAAACAGATTTCGCAGAGAGACGGGGGAATCGACGGAAGGAACTTGCGCCACTGGACGTAAGTAAATCCTTGCAATCTATTTCTAAATTATTAAGGAATGAAAGTCATAGGTACATGGCAAACGTTACCTTTTCTGTTTTGTAAGAGGAACTGTTTTCTTTTGAATTATCGTTCCTGATTTATTTGTAGGCAGAACTATACTCCAAAAAGTAGAAAGCACAATTCGGCATTAATCTAGTAAGAATTCCCTTCAAGCTCAACTTACATCATTGTTTTCCTCAGCCGAACACGACATGAGTGGACCAGAAGGCAACAGACGCACATCTCGACGCGCGCCCCTCTTCAGGAACATCGCTGAGCTGACGGGGAGCATCGACCTTCAGGAAGATCTTGATAGATTTAAGGTACGACTGTAGAATCTGGGGCGATATTTTGACAGATCTGACCAGCTTATTTTGCTGCTCAAATGTCAAAGATCAAAGATCTGATTTTCGGTTTATCATTAGGCCCCACCAGAGGAAGCAGGCGCTGTCAGTGGGGAAGGTGACGAAGAAGAGGGCGGAGAGATACCTCTTGCAGTCACAAGGAGAAAGACGATCGAACTGGCCGTGTTTTGCGATGACGTCTTGTATAATAACTTCCCGAGGAGGATGAAGACCCGGGAGGCAAGCGTGATGAACTATGCTCTTACGCTTGTTAATGCAGTGAGTAGATATTTATTAATGAAAAACATATTCACAATTTATCGTTATCTCTATATATACGTATCTGGAGAAAAGTTTATATGTAAACACACAGGTATACATATACTTACACACACACACACACACACACACACACACACACACACATACACACACATATACATACACACACACACACACACAAATATATATATATATATATATATATATATATATATATATATATATATATATATATATATATATGCGTCTCTCTCTCTCTCTCTCTCTCTCTCTCTCTCTCTCTCTCTCTCTCTCTCTCTATATATATATATATATATATATATGCATATATATATATATATATATATGCATATATATATTTATATATATGTATATATATATAAGATATATACGAAGCTGATTTGGCATGAGGGATAGTTAATATATACGTCTCATTCTGCCATTAGTCGTATGATCAAAGAATAATAATAAAATCCTGCAAGGCATATCAACAAAAATCATAATATGAAACGCATATAAAAACTATTAATGTCACACGATTTAACATTTATTTAGTACTTTTCTAATGTGTTTTTAGCTTAAGATATATATACCAAAATCGAGCATCTATATTTCTCTTCAGGAAATCGACGTGCCTTGACGACGGCGGTCGAGCAGCTTTGCCCAACCCAGCCAGAATTGCAGGTAAGTTCCATCACAGCGTATTAAATGGGAATTATATCCTCACAATCTGACTTCTGCCGTATGGCTTTTCTTGTGACGAGCCCTCATGCCATTCCTCTTCCTAGAAGACCTGCTGCGCCGACAGGATGTGCCGGCAGCGAATGAAGTGTTAACGAGAACGCCGGGTTATCGCTTTCCTTTGCCTAGCCAATGTGAGGCCATGTTCGGACGCGATTACTATCCTGCCATTACAAAGTTTGTAAGTACTTATGCTAATTTATTTTCGCTGGGGAATAATTGATCATTAAACATACAAATCAACATTTAGTATAGTTATTACAAAGTATTAGTGTTAAGTGATTCTGATCTATGAGCAGATCCTCTGATATTACATAAAATATGTACAAGAATCGAGAGATATTTTGCTATGAATACAAAAAATAGGAATGATATAGTAAGCTAGCACAATGTATATCAAATGAGACTCTGCAAACTTACAGGATCTGTGCAACTATATGTATTGCACCAACGGCATTGTCACAAAGCCGGCTCACCCCGCCCTCGAAGGCTCCATCTGTGGCCAGCAAAGGGTTTGCTTTGCCGGCAAGTGTCGACCTGAGCAAGACCTCATTAACCACATGATACTATTCGGCATCCACCCAACCCAAACAGGGGGAGGTAAGGGCACAGAAAATGTTTCGTATCTACTGTATATATTTTCTGATAAACATAGCGCCCTTTTCGATTCCAGTTACAGGGTAGATATTAAACGATATATGGTAATTCCAGGTCAGAAACCAACGACCACAACAACCGCAAAACCGCCCATAACTGTGCCAGAGGGGAACGCAACACAAAATTGCACATGTGATTACACGCCGCAACTCCCCCCTTCGCTGCACAATTTGCCCAAGTCGATATGCATGTTTCTCGCCCCGGTCTTCCACCCACTCTTCAACTGCAGCGTCCAGTGTCCCTCCTACATCTTACATGTGGACTTGGACACTGACAATGTAACTGAGGAGGCCCTTTCGTACTCTAATCTTCCCGTAGGAGGGTCCTGTTACCTCGGGAGCTACACGGTCATCCAGGAAAAAGTAGGAGACGATGTCAGAGTCCCGCTGAGGGATGCTCAGGTGTGCGGTGCCATTCCCCACGTGATGCATCCCACTCTGCAGTGTCCCAGCGTGGGCGCGTCGGGCGCGTCGGGCGCGTCGGGCGCGGAGTCATGCCCGCCGGAGAATATCATCCTCACTCTGCAGAACAACAGTTACACCTACATCCACAACCACAAGGGTGAGGGGGATGAGGGCCTAAGTCTGCTGTGGAAAGGAGAACGATATTCTCTACTAAGCCGCACGGGTGAAGATGATACTGCGGCACGCGAAGTGTTTGCTTCAATGACAGACGCGACGGAGAATATCAGTAAATATGGATTCATTAAATGCAACTTGCAGGATGGCTTTCCGGAGGAGCTTAAGAATCTACCGAAGGAAATCTGCAATTTTTTGCCTCTTGTCCTACACGACCTGTTTGGATGTTCACCGGAGCCCCAGTGTTCGAAATATGTGATGTTCATGAATCTTGATGACGGCAACACGACTAAAGTGCCGGTCAAGGTACCTTCGGAACTGCTACCGCCTTGCGAGAAGTGTCTCAGTGAAATGGCGGTCTCTGCGGCTACCATTTGGGATATTTTAAAGGGAGTTACGTCAGTCTTAACTCAAGCCACCGGTCTATGTAAGCTGTTGCCGACGTCATGGTTGGCTTGGATACCAGGATGTTCAGCATCACCGTCGCTGGAATATGTTTTCAAGAATTGTCCGCCGGTCTCCATCGTCATCAAGGCCGGGGGCGCTGTCTTCGTGTACCACCCTCGCACCGGACACAGGGCCGTCACGGACGGGCACCCGTCGATTGAGTGGCAGAAAGAGCACTATATCCTTGACAAAATTTCATATGATGGAAATCCTACTGAGATACTCAGAGAAAACTACGATCTAGATTTCCGATATCAGATTGTCTCGCAGACTCAGCCCAATGACTTAGCGACCGCTTTAAAAGTTGGGCGACCAAAGGAAAAACAAGTAGGTGATGCTACTACAGAGGTGACAGAACACGACGCCGAAATATCTGTAGGACTACAGGAATACGTCGCTCAGAAGGACGTTTTTCTAGCTTTAAACGCACCCGCGGTAAGTCTGAGTTTTTTTCCCTTAATTCTTATTCTAGCCAATCTGGATAATTCGATTGTGTCCTTCATCAGATTTAGATGACCTAAGTGAGGACCCGCGTGATGCTGTGTGTCTGTTGAGATACGTCTTCGCAGAAAGAATAGAAGCTGATAGTATATTTCCTTTTAGGCCATGACAAGGACGGCTGTTGGGGCGTGTAGCGTTACCTGCGGGACGGGCGTGCGACCCATCATTCAGGAGTGTGTTGACGTGCACACTGAGGAGGTGCTGGACCCGTCTTCATGCCAAGTGTATTCGGACGCCATCACTAAGTTTGAGAAATGCGTTATGCCCTCGTGCGGGCCAGCAAGGTGATTCAATTACTAGGTTTTGTCAATGAATGAACTTCATTTTGGCCATGAAATCAGTTCACGTATATCAGGTAAGAAATCAGGCCATTTAACAGGCAGGAGTAAATAAAGCGGTTCATTAAAGTAGCGCGAGTAGAATGCGTTTGAAATCGTTGTTTTCGTAAGTAAGGAATTTATCAATATCTTCCATGGGTAGCTTATGAATAAATAGAGATATTAAAGAACTGCGTTTTTTTAATTAGTTTAGTTTATATTTTCATATTTTATTTGATGCCTTCTTAATAGAACCAATAGCCATAAAACAACTAATGTGCTTGAGCACAAGAAGATAAAAAACTACAATGTTTCCAGGTATGAGGTTGAAGACTGGGGCGCGTGTTCCAAGAGCTGCGGCAAGGGAGTGCAGTACCGCCGCGTGACCTGCGTAGTGATGCTCCAGGACGAGGCACAACGAGTTGACCTCAGCGCCGACGCCCGGGCTGTCCTGGTGGTCGCTGATGAGAAGTGCGCGGGCGTGAAGCCGCACCACATCAGGGAGTGCGAGGGAACATGCTTGCCAGGTGGGTCCTCATTA
>NW_028234418.1:18983362-18988362 GCF_977035675.1 Penaeus japonicus
TTTGATGAGGATAAAGCTACTAGCCAATCTCGTGTGTATCAAATAAAACCTTCATTTCTTATATAATCTTCCATCTTATGAATGAAATCCTACGATCCCTCGAAACCACAGCCACAAATATAATAAAGACACCCGTTAAAGCAGTCAAGTCCACATGCTAATAATGGACGTGATACGACAGGCCAGTGATCAGCCACTATAAATAGAAACAATATGCGCCAACTACCCAGTTCAACTTCTATTTTCTGAATCCTCGCGAGTGCCTTGGGAGTGCCGTATTGCAAATGAATTTGATCGTTATGCAACGCGAAGCAACGTATGATTATCTCGGCGGCCAGAGCAGGTCTTTTAGGGCTCTGTTGCACATCCGCTGCTGGAGGAGATCCTGAGAGGCTGCTTGCTTCTCAGTGCGCAGGCGTCACTCGTCAATTCACCCCATGCTGCATTGTGTAAGAGGCCTCTTTTCATAACATTCTTTACATATTACATTTTGCATATCATATACACGCGCGCACGTATATAAACATATATAAATATGTATGTATATATATATATATATATATATATATATATATATATATATATGTGTGTGTGTGTGTGTGTGTGTGTGTGTGTGTGTGTGTGTGTGTGTGTGTGTGTGTGTGTGTGTGTGTGTGTGTGTGTGTGTGTGTGTGTGTGTGTGTGTGTGTGTGTGTGTGTGTGTGTGTGTGTGTGTGTGTGTGTGTGTGTGTGTGTGTGTGTGTGTGTGTGTGTGTGTGTGTGTGTGTGCATTTCTGAGCGTACGATGACCTTGAGAAAACCGCATGCACCAAGAGAATCTAGAAGAAAGATAGGGAAGCAATGCGTCATGCCTTACGACAGACAGTGAGCTTGGGTTCACAGTACAAGAGCAAGAATGATATGGCAGAGAATGGCCCATGATTTAATTCGAAAATGCAAAAGAGATCAAGGACGATGAGAAGGAGAAGGAGGAGGAACTTGGAAACGAGAAATATATACAGAAGGAGAAACTGTCCGCGGGGGGGTGGGGGGGCACTGGCAGTCACGTGTCGAGCGCGTGGAGCGGCGGTGGCCCAGTGAAGGTGGGAGTGGGAGGGGTTGGGATGGGACGGGAGGGAGGAGAGGGGGGAGGGGGGAGGTCCGGGAAGGAGAAGGGAGTGGAGGACAGGGGAGGGGGTTGGGGTGATGGGGAAGGGGAGGGGTTGGGAGGATGGGGAGGGGTTGGGAGGACGGGGAAGGGACGGGAGGGGAGACAGGAGAGGAGAGAGTGTGTGTGTGTGGGGGGGGGGAGGGGGTTGCGAAGGTGCGCGCGGGTATTTGTTTGTCTATAAGTGTTTGTGTGTGCGAAGTATTTGTATGTATATGTATGCGCGCTCGTGCGTGTGTGTATGAATGAGTGTGCGTGGGACTGAGCGAGTAGGTGAGAGAGTGTATAAGTTCGTGCCGCCACTATCGACCCTGGCGGACCCCAGCTCCAGTCGAACTCCCTCGCGCATGTTCAGTACACACGCACGCACATGCCAGCACCATCAGGGGGGGGGGGATCCCACTCCACACTCCGCCCACCACTCACATGACTGCCCCCAACACGTCATCCGCGAACAACACCGGCTCGGCGCTAGATCACGTGGCTCCTCCCCCTCCTCTCCCCCGCCCCAGCCTTTCCCATCCCCCTCTCTCCTCCCGCAGCTCTCCTACTCCCCAGCTGCAACCCGTCCCGTCCCCTCTTCTCCCCTCGCCCCCTCCCCTCCCCTCCCCTTCCCTCCCCCTCCCCTCTCCCAAGCCCAAGGCCTATTTCTTATCATCAGATCCTCTCTTCGCATACTCCCAATGACCTTCGCAACACTATTACCATGTGCCTCAACGGGAAACTGCAAGAAGGAGGAGAGGATGAAGAGAGGAGAGAGAAGGAAAAGACGAGAAAGGGGAAGGGGAATTGGGGAGGTAGGGAAGAATGGAGGGAGGACAATCGGGGGAGGAAGGGGGAGGGAGAGGGGGAGGGAAGGAAGGGGAGGAGGGAGAGAGGGAGAAGGAGAAAGAAGAGCAATAGTCAAAATGGAGCGGGGGTCAAGTACCCCTCCCCCGCAAGTAGCGGCGCACACCCCATCCCCCAATTACATCTACCTCAGGACAAAAGCTGAAAATACTTGCTGTTGCCATCTAGAGCCAGTGTGATCCGCCTCGACCTCCCCATCACGAAATCTTCCGTCCTTACACTGAGTCATGAATATATTTATTTTTCTGTTACTCTTTTTTTATTTTATTAAATTCTTTCAAACCACTTCGATTGGGCTTTAGATGAAAAGGGAATGGAAGAAATAGCTTTGGAGAGGGACGGCCGTAAAAAGCAGGAATATTTAAGAGGAAAAGCTCGTAAACGCATTGGAAATGTGGAAGACTGAGAAAGAGGGGAGAAGAGAGGTGGATAGGAGATATACGGAAGAGGTAATAATTATAGCAAATAACGAAAAGACCCATAACAAAGGGATATATGATGGCTTCGAACCGGTATTATAAACCAATTACAAACGTTATGCCATGAAACGCCATTCGTCCATATCCCCTCCCTCTCTCTTGCCTCCGTTCTTGCGCCTCCTTCCGGGTTCTGCGCTTCATGACAAATCAATCATGAACGAAAGCAAGTTTGTTGGATGCCTCAGGCACGATGAACAGCGAAGCATCATGCCAATGGAATCAACATAGACGATTCAAAGAAGTCAGTATCCGCGTTACCCTACAACATCCCAGCAACACCTCAGGCCAACCACCACCCTTGACACGTGACCAACGACGACAACAAAAACTCACAAAAGCAAGCCTGCCAACAGTCCCTAAAAATGACAACATTTACATTATCATTACTGTAGGCAATCTTTGCTCACGCCAAAAAATCCGGTCCGCGTCCAATTCTAAAAATAGTTTGCTGAAGACAAAGTCATGTGCTGAGGAGGAACAGCAGGCCGAACCCGCTCAGTCAACTGGCCGGCAAAAGAGAGCTCCCGCCCGGCCACTGCTCCCGCCCACGCCCAGACACGTGACCTCGGCAAAGGCGGGCCAAAAACGCCCTCGAGGAAAAGAGGGGAACAAAAAATACATTCAGTCACGTGTCTAAAGGTGGAATATCCAAACAGACAGGACTAGATTAGAAAAACGGATGAGCAGTCCTCCATTCCTCCATTCCACAGGCTCTCTCTTTCTCTCTCTCTCTCTCTCTCTCTCTCTCTCTCTCTCTCTCTCTCTCTCTCTCTCTCTCTCTCTCTCTCTCTCTCTCTCTCTCTCTCTCTCTCTCTCTCTCTCTCTCTCTCTCTCTCTCTCTCTCTCTCTCTCTCTCTCTCTCTCTCTCTCTGGATTTCTGTATTAACTAGAAGCGTGATAAAAAAAAATCGACTGCATCTTGCTCCTGTATGTATATATGGGCGTGTGTATGCGCACGCGCCTGCGTGTGTGTGTGTGTGTGTGTGTGTGTGTGTGTGTGTGTGTGTGTGTGTGTGTGTGTGTGTGTGTGTGTGTGTGTGTGTGTGTGTGCGTGTGCGTGCGTGTGTGTGTGTGTGTGTGTGTGTGTGTGTGTGTGTGTGTGTGTGTGTGTGTGTGTGTGTGTGTGCGTGTGCGTGTGCGTGTGTGTGTGTGTGTGTGTGTGTGTGTGTGTGTGTGTGTGTGTGTGTGTGTGTGTGTGTGTGTGTGTGCGTGCACGTTCTCGCTCGCGCGTGCCAGTGCATGTGTGCGCGTATAAACGTGCTTATGCGCCCCTCAAGGCAGTTCTGTCGGGTTGACCTTCACGCGCTGTGACCTAGATGGCTCGGGACCAGACCTCCACCACACGCACAGGGCCAATCCATTCGCTTGTCCAACTGTAGCTCCCTAATGCACATAAAACAAATCCACGCACAGAGAAAGATGTAAAAACTTGAGAGAAAAACGTGAACACCAGATAATACTTCAGGTAAAACACGTGTTTCCCTAGTAATCCCACAGCTCAGCCGAAATATCCTGAGACCAGAGACGTGCGCTTCAGCCTCGGAATAATTCGGGAAAATTTTCTTGGCGTCGGTTGGAATATTCTGCAGATGAGGGAACGCGAACAAGGCCCACTTCCCGCCCCCCTCAACCCCGCCCCCTCTCCCACCCAAACCAAAGCCTGCGAGTCTCGGATCAATTGGAAAATCCGGATGTAAACAGTCCCTTGAGAGTGAACTTGCGATTTCACGCCCCCCTCCCCGCCCCCCGCGCGACGCCGCCTTCAGATCCCGCGGCATGAACAGCGCGATTATCGCCGTTTTTAGATGGTTGGGGATTTAGAAGTGAATTCCTCATTAGCAGCTGACAGCATCGCCCAAGCGTACCTTAGCACAGTCGTCACCGTCGCCTCGCGCTACGTGACGTCATTCAGGAAGTCACGTGGCATCCTGATGCCGGTCATCATCCTCTTGTCATTATCTTTTATCTTTCACTCCATTGACTCTTCTTCCCCTATCGCTTTCCTGTTTAGCAGTGCTCCTATCGGGTATCCTTAACCAATCTTCTATTTTTGTATTTCCTAGTTCTAGTATATTTTCTAAAGTTTCACTTTGAAAGATTCTGTTCGAATCACTAATTCCTTCACATTCGTTTCTTACTCACCTACTTTACTCCGTTGCCCTCTCCCTCGCCCTTGTCTAATCTACAATCGGCACGTGATCACAGATACCTCCCCTCCCGCCAACCCCCTCCCTCCTTACCCATCGCCCGCCTTCCCTCCCAGCACATCCGTCAGAACGACCCTCCAGCCTCTCTTTCCATCCATCCCTCTCCTCTTCCAGCTTGCCTTACCCTCCCTTCTTTATTCTCCCACGTCCACTTTCCTGTCCTTCCTCCCCATCTCCTACCATCCTCCACTTCCCTTTGCCCATGCCGGCTTCCTCTGCAAATTCGCTCTCCACTCCTCCCACCCTCTCCTCTTCCTCCCTCCCACTTCCTCTTCCCAACTCCCTTCTTCCTCCCTCCTACTCTCTCCCTTTCTCTCT
>NW_028234418.1:19000862-19003362 GCF_977035675.1 Penaeus japonicus
TATCTCCACTGAGCACTAACCTGGATTAATAGTCAAAGTTAAAACTTTCCATTATTATTATATGGGTTAAGATTTGGCAACGTAGCCGAAATACGGCAAGGCAGCGAGAGGTTGGGCGCGGCACACGTGACCTGGCCGCCGCACGTGGGTTTCCATGCACATGACGCTACTAAGCACCAAACATCTTCGCATTTGGCTCTACACCTGTAAGCATTAACATTTGCCTCCAAGATGCACACCCCAAAGCACCGACAAACCGCCCTTACATTCCGCGTGGGGTCAATGGGCTCACGTGAGGAGTCACGTGGCGTGGCTCGTCTACCGTAATAGTTGAACCCCCTTCGCCAGTCGCCTGGCCGCCCATATACCATTCGGGAGGCGTGCCAACTGTGCCTAGTTGGCTGGTTTGTTTGCTTCTAGACGCTCCAGGAAAACATATAATATACATATCGCAACCATTCGATTCCAGTCTTCAAGATATATGGCAAGAGGTGGTAAATGGTTAAATGATACTTTTCCTTTGATTTTAATTCCTTTGCTTGAGTGAAGGCCATAACACACAGCCACGCGTATAGATAACAATATTCAACAAACTTAATAGCAAAGGGAATGTGTATTCATGACGCATTTATGTCACGTTTACACGCCTTCGAGGAACATCCCTCCAGCACGTGTTATACCCTTTCACCTTTGACTCGGCCGACCCCTTACAACGTGGGTTCTCTCCTTGGGAGCCCTTCGTACCTACTGACCCCCCCCCCTTTCATTCTCTCCCCCCCCCCTATCTCTCTCTCTCTCTCTCTCTCTCTCTCTCTCTCTCTCTCTCTCTCTCTCTCTCTCTCTCTCTCTCTCTCTCTCTCTCTCTCTCTCTCTCTCTCTCTCTAACAGGAATTTTTTTTTTACATATGAAAAAGATAAAAAAAGGAAATGAGACATGTAGTGTGAGAAGTATTCTATCACTGTCCATTGGCAGTAAGATTTTTATGCGCCATATGCAGGTTAGACTAAACCGAGATCTCCCACGAGAAAACATCTACCCGTAAAATTCGGTTATAGGGGGACTTGCATTAGAATAAGCCAGTCCTGCCTCGCGTACGGGTGAGCACTATATTACCCTCTCATGACTTAGAGTGTCCAGACCAAGGGATTTCCGAACAGATATATAAATACTTTGATCAAGTGCGTTGTATGATCAAACATGTAATTATCCCCTAGGACCTTAAGATTATTGAAATACCTTGAACCAAGATCGTACTTTAACAGTTTACAGACAGAAACAAAGAAATCAGTCGGTTTAAATTGAATGCAAACAATCACTGGGTGGAGGGAAGGGAAGCAGGAATGCGGAGTACCAGTATGGGTTTGGAGTCTTGTTTCGGCGAAAGCCAAGAGAAGCTGAGATGGCGGTTGATTTGCCTGGCAGGACGGGGCCATGTTCAGGTCCTACGAGCATTGTGAGGAAGATTTCCTTACGAAACGATAACAATAGATTCCGGAATTTCTCTCGCTTGCCAGACCAGTGAGTGCTGGAGGCGATGGTCGTCGGCTGGGCCTCACATGACCTAGACGTCCAGTCGGAGACGTTTCTGATAAGTTTCTGGCATTGTCTTTCGACTCATATCTTTTTATCTTCCACCATTTTATGGCTCATATTTTCGCAATATCTACCTATTCCACTCATTCGGAATACCTGTTCTCGTCGTATTACTGCCCATATATATAAATATGTTTCTCACAAAAAATTATATTCCTTCCTCACAATTGTTTTCCTTACGTCCAAATGCCGCGTGCCATGTCTTTCTGTATGAATTACTCGCACAGCTGAAGCAAAGGGTGATCAAAGAATGATAACTTGTTTGTCATGGCTTCGCACGAGGCGTGACCCCGTGACAAAAAAAATATCAGCACACTGACGGCACGTATTATCTCATCCTCCCCTTCGCCCACCTGCTTTTACCTCAACGTGTCTCCCTCTTTCATGTGTGGGAGAGATACAGCACCAGCTGTTCAGACCACACGAGTAACTCATATACCGACAAAACCGTCCTCCCTTTCTCAAACTCCTATTGCCCCTACGGTCTTACTCATCGCGATATCGTTTTCAGATTTAACTGCATTCCCCTTGTCTGGCCACACCGCGCTCTCCGCCGCGTGATATATAAGGAAATGACGGCGACACGTGACCCGGGCTGCTCCGTGACGTCACCATCGCTGCCGCTCAACGACCGACGCCGTGTCGCGGCTCCTCGTTGTCTCCCCTCGCGCTTCCCCTTAGACCAACGGAAAAGGTGCGATACGTAAAATTTCCAGTTTAGTCTTACATTTCGTTACCTATCGGTCTGATATTTACTTATAACAGGAGAACAGGTTTCCTATCCAATCTAACAATGTCTGAATACACAGCATGGTAAAACGTCCCCGCCAAACATTGCTTCTAGAAACTTTCGATTCGGAAGATGCGGTAATGAGTCAAAGGTGGGCGAGGGAAGGAGGGCAGAAT
>NW_028234418.1:19035862-19038362 GCF_977035675.1 Penaeus japonicus
TCTCTCTTTCTCTCTCTCTCTCTCTCTCTCTCTCTCTGGGTGTGTACGTGTGTGTGTGTGTGTGTGTGTGTGTGTGTGTGTGTGTGTGTGTGTGTGTGTGTGTGTGTGTGTGTGTGTGTGTGTGTGTGTGTGTGTGTGTGTGTGTGTGTGTGTGTCAGTGAGAGAGAGAGAGAGAGAGAGAGAGAGAGAGAGAGAGAGAGAGAGAGAGAGAGAGAGAGAGAGAGAGAGAGAGAGAGAGGTGGGTGGGGGGGTGGAAGGGGGCATGACGGGTTATTCCAGAACACCAGATAAGACGCACGACAACTAGAGGCAGTATTTATTAGTGATATTTTCCTGGTGGCTTTTGTCCTTGTAGTAGACAGCCCCAAGGCGGGGTTGCAAGGCTCTTCGTGTCTGTCAAACAAGCTCTGGCCGATACATTTGATATCTTGTATATAAATAGATTCACCTTTTGGAGGGCGAATGATAAACAGTTCCCTTGAGCGAAGTTAAAATGTCATTCTTTCGATTATGCGAGCGATGCATCGGCATATCGAGTAAACTCCATGCAAGTGATGTTGCCGCCTGAGGTCTAAACAATTATTAGGACGATTAAGAGAACATTTTAGTGGGCCAAACTGCTCGACCTATTTTCTTCTACTCAGTCACCTGAGGAGTAACTACCTAAACACTCACTCCCATAACGGCTCCGGCTTCGCCAAGTGACAGCAGTCGTCGTGCCGTTACAAGGTTTCTTTGCCATAATTTGGAAGTTAGACGAAAGTCATTTATGCTGAAAGTGTCTCACCTCCAGATTTAGACTTGAGGGATGCACTCCTTTGTGCCCCAGCTGATGTGCCGCTCTACCTGATGCCCTTTCCAAAGGCAGACCGCGTACATGTCTTTTGATTTTCCGGTGCTGATCTCTTATTCAACGGTTCGGTAAACAAAATGAATTTATACATCTACGGAAAATCAAACGTGAACAATCCAAACCGCTTTATTCATCAAAATTCATTCTATTGTTCACCATGCTCTTCCATGCATTACAGACACGCCCACACCCTGTTCCTGTGACTGTAGTGTTTGTATTCTTACACATCGCCGCTCGGCAACATATTTTTTATGGTATGACGTCACACGGTAAGCTCCTCCCAGTCACGTTGACAGCGGCATGCTCGCGTGCATGTGCTGGGCGGGGGAGAGTCGGGGAGGAGGAGTGGCAGAGGAAGAAAACGGGTGCGAGGGAGAGAGGGAGAAGAGGACGAAGACAGGGAGAATAGAGGTGAGAGAGGAGAGAGGGAGAAAGACGTAGAAAAAATATTAAAGAACATTAAATTTAAATCCTGAGACTGATTTCGGGTATCAAAAGGAAAATGCAGACTGTACGCCAACCTACATTACTTTCATACATTCTCCAAATACTCAAAACATTTTTTTTATTTCGAAGACCTAAATACCCATTACTTGATGGAAAAGGGACAATCTTACTCAAAACAAGGAGGCATTGCCGAAAACTGTATGAAAAAGAAGTTGAAATGCCACGCCAGTTAGTGAACAACCAAACCTCATGTTACACGCGTTTCTGGTGCTTTCTCCTTGCTCCTGTTCTTGTTTTAATGACAATGAAAAGGGTGTGAAAAGTTCTCCCCATTCTCCTCACAATATATGCAACCAGTGTTAAGGACTTTGATAACATACATTTTATGAATATCGCTATTATTTTTTTTTTTTCATTTATCATTAATTGTAATTAAACGCTGACACCTGGCATTACATCACTGAGGTCTTGGCGATGTTGATGACAATGATGAGGGAATAACAGTAACAACAACAACAATATAACCATCACTACCCTTACCACATCAGGATAAAGAGAGAGAGAGAGAGAGAGAGAGAGAGAGAGAGAGAGAGAGAGAGAGAGAGAGAGAGAGAGAGAGAGAGAGAGAGAGAGAGAGAGAGAGAGAGAGAGAGAGAGAGAGAGAGAGAGAGAGAGAAAGAGAGAGAGAGAGAGAGTGAGTGAGTGAGTGAGTGAGTGAGTGAGTGAGTGAGTGAGTGAGTGAGAGAGAGAGAGAGAAGATGAGAGAAGGTGAGGAGAGAGAGAGAGAGAGTGAGGGGGAGAGGGAGTGAGTGGAGTGAGAGAGAGAGAGAGACGAGAGAGAGAGAGAGAGAGAGAGAGAGGGGGGCGGGAGTTGAGAGAGAGAGAGAGAGAGAGAGAGAGAGGAGAGAGAAGGGGGAGAGGTGGAGAGAGAGAGAGGCGGGGGAGGAGAGAGAGAGAGAGAGAGAGAGAGAGAGAGAGAGAGAGAGAGAGAGAGAGAGAGAGGGGAGAGAGAGAGAAGAGAGAGGAGAGAGAGAGAGAGAGAGAGAGAGAGAGAGAGAGAGAGAGAGAGAGAGGAGAGAGAGAGAGAGAGAGAGGAGAGAGAGTGAGGAGAGAGAGAAGAGGAGAGAGAGAGAGAGAGAGAGAGAGAGAGAGAGAGAGAGAGAGAGAGAGAGAGAGAGAGAGAAAGAGAGAGAGAGAGAG
>NW_028234418.1:19058362-19063362 GCF_977035675.1 Penaeus japonicus
ATATATATATATATATATGGACAATGGGTGTTGTATGTTGTTATTTCCCATTAGCTTGTGCAACTTCCTCCAGAATGTTGCAGGGTCTCTCGTATATGATGGCAGGTCTCTAGTCAGTCTTTCACATTTTTGTTGTGTTAGCTGTTTGGTCTGTTCTTTGATCGTTAGTTGTAACAGCCTGTAATGCCTTCTTCTATTTTCGCTCCAGCCATATCTTTCGGCCTGTAGCTTGAGGTTTTAGTATTCCCTTTTGCTGTTGTCTAGTTGTGCATTTGTTTGGTGATGCGGTATTGTACGGTATTGCTTGAGAGGGATGCTTTGTTCTTTTGCAAGATTTATTTCTTTGAACCGAGTCGCTGTTGCTTTGTCTATTTCTTGGCAAGGTTTGTTTTGTAATTGCAGTGTGGGGGTGTTGCTAAGGATGTGTTGATACTTGCCCCTGTCAGCATTTCTATAATCAGCTTGCAGTGGCGTTGGTATCATGATGGGTGACGTTGAGAGCATGAGATGAATCGGAAGGTGGTCGTTTGTGGTTGCACACATTAGCGTCTCATTCTGTATCCATGGAACATGAAAACGCTAAATCCATATACATAGTTTTCATTGAGACAAATTGAAAAAGGTATGAATATTAATAACACAAGAGATGTAGTTTGAAATAAATTATATTTAGTTGAAACATTAATACTTATAAAACACCTCTTTCTCTGCTGCCTAGATATTATTTTGAAATCCAACAACGAGCTACCCCCCCCTCGTCTCCCTCTTTAGTACTATTACGATCTCCTGCTCCTGAGCAAAGATAGGCAAAGGGTACAGGCTGGACATGGCAAACACGAAAGTGGAGGCCTGCAGCGTTGTGCCAGACCACGTGCGATACAAAAAGAAGCCATGTTGCTGGTTCAATCCATTACATGTCACTTTAATAAAACTTTCATCCTCCCATTTACATAAATGGCGAAATACCCAAAATAGTAGGAAGGTTCCAAAGTGTTTCCTTAGTTCCTGTGATTAATGACCCTATAAAACTATATATTATTCATAGTGCCGGGTTCTTGGCTTGTACATGTAAACCGGGAAGGGCATTTGACTGCAATGCATTGATTTCTTGTCCATACTTTTTAAGATGAGTAATTGTGTTACTCAATATGGGTATACTTTGTATGCTCCTATGGCATTCAACTTTTGAGCCAAATACACAAATTACACGAAATTGCGGGACAGGGAATGTAGCGACCGGGATGTTATGGAAATGATTAATGACCGAAATCCGTCTAAGAAATTGAAATTTATGTTTTACACTATGTGTGACCGAGGATAATGTCAATACATGAAAGTAATACTATGTATCATTCATTTCATGTAAGTCTCTCCTGCATAATCTGATCAGGAGTATCTTTGTGAATTAATATTATGTATTACTTAGTTTAGAAAGCCTTTTGTAAATTGTCTAAAGGTTATGGAATAGTGTAAAATATGAATTATTTTAGGAAAAAACATAGAATTGTAATCTACTGAGGTTACCCATTTCGGTATAATAGAAAACGTGCTGTCATAGTATGTGAAAAATGAGTACCAGTAGCGGTATATTTGAAAGGCGATTGTTAACTAATGAAATGTGATATCACGAATTACTTGGTATTGAATAAGATATTTTAGGGTAATGATAACGCCACAAAAAAATAAAGAATAGAACCAACATTCTGTGTAAAAATGGTGACGTGTCATGAATGACGTCACACAAAGGGGCCCTAGTGGTCAAGTGAGAGGCGACCTCACAAAGACCTGGTTACGCCCAGAGCGAGGTGACATTAGGCGAGCCGAGGGGAACACGAGCAGGAGGTTCTAGCTATCCTACCTTCGAGATCAGAATAGTGTTTTTCAACGGAACTAATAATTCAATGAATATATAGAGAGATAATAATGATATTTGCCATAAAGAACAAATCAAATGATAAACAGGCTTATACTCGTAAATTTTGCCTCAGATGTCACCTGCCTCGCTTCTTACCTCAGGCGCCATTTTCATCGCCATGAGGGTGACGTCACCTCATGACACGTTTACCAAATTAAACCCGCTATAAGTAAGTGCACTCATTTCTGTCATGCCATTAATGGGAAACCACAAAATATTATAATAAAACATTGATAAAATAGTACTTAAATTACTTATTGCAATGTTACTGGTAGTAATTATAAGTAATAGATGTAAAAGTTTTATATCAACAGTAAAACTTAGTTTTAACTTAGTATGTAAAACTCTTGTAAACTTTAAGTGATAAATTATTATCAATTTTTGAACCTGTGTCTATGGTAAATTTAATGAAAAACTTTCGATGTTATGTCTCACAGATGTTAGTAAGATTGTTGTTTAATCTCTGTTACACGCTCCTAAAGTAAAGTAAATTCTTAGGAGCGGGTTCAACGGCGGATTTCAAAGGCTGAGTTGGTAAACTGAGTTCAAAGGCTGAATTTGAAGGCTGAATTCAAAGGCTGAGTTTGTAGGCTGAATTCAAAGGCTGAGTCTGAAGGCTGAATTCAAAGGCTGAGTTTGAAGGCTGAATTCAAAGGCTGAGTTTGAAGACTGAGTTCAAAGGCTGAGTTTGTAGGCTGAATTCAAAGGCTGAGTTTGAAGGCTGAATTCAAAGGCTGAGTTTGAAGGCTGAATTCAAAGGCTGAGTTTGAAGACTGAGTTCAAAGGCTAAGTTTGAAGGCTGAGTTCAAAGACTGAGTTTGAAGGTTGAATTCAAAGGCTGAGTTTGAAGGCTGAATTCAAAGGCTGAGTTTGAAGGCTGAATTCAAAGGCTGAGTTTGAAGACTGAGTTCAAAGGCTAAGTTTGAAGGCTGAGTTCAAAGGCTGAGTTTGAAGACTGAGTTTAAAGACTGAGTTCAAAGGCTGAGTTTGAAGACTGAGTTTGAAGGCTGAATTCAAAGGCTGAGTTTGAAGGCTGAATTCAAAGGCTGAGTTTGAAGACTGAGTTTAAAGACTGAGTTTGAAGGCTGAATTCAAAGGCTAAGTTTGAAGGCTGAATTCAAAGGCTGAGTTTGAAGGCTGAATTCAAAGACTGAGTTTGAAGGCTGAGTTTAAAGACTGAGTTTGAAGGCTGAATTCAAAGGCTGAGTTTGAAGACTGAGTTTAAAGACTGAGTTTGAAGGCTGAATTCAAAGGCTAAGTTTGAAGGCTGAGTTCAAAGGCTGAGTTTGAAGACTGACTTTGAATGCTGAATTCAAAGGCTGAGTTTGAAGGCTGAATTCAAAGGCTGAGTTTGAAGACTGAGTTTGAAGGCTGAATTCAAAGGCTGAGTTTGAAGGCTGAGTTTGAAGGCTGAGTTTGAAGGCTGAATTCAAAGGCTGAGTTTGAAGACTGAGTTTGAAGGCTGAATTCAAAGGCTGAGTTTGAAGGCTGAATTCAAAGGCTGAGTTTGAAGGCTGAATTCAAAGGCTGAGTTTGAAGGCTGAATTCAAAGGCTGAGTTTGAAGGCTGAATTCAAAGGCTGAGTTTAAAGACTGAGTTTGAAGGCTGAATTCAAAGGCTGAGTTTGAAGGCTGAATTCAAAGGCTGAGTTTGAAGGCTGAATTCAAAGGCTGAATTCAAAGGCTGAGTTTGAAGGCTGAATTCAAAGGCTGAGTTTGAAGGCTGAGTTTGAAGGCTGAGTTTGAAGGCTGAGTTTGAAGGCTGAATTCAAAGACTGAGTTTGAAGGCTGAATTCAAAGGCTGAGTTTAAAGACTGAGTTTGAAGGCTGAATTCAAAGGCTGAGTTTGAAGACTGACTTTGAAGGCTGAATTCAAAGGCTGAGTTTAAAGACTGAGTTTGAAGGCTGAGTTTAAAGACTGAGTTTGAAGGCTGAATTCAAAGGCTGAGTTTGAAGACTGACTTTGAAGGCTGAATTCAAAGGCTGAGTTTAAAGACTGAGTTTGAAGGCTGAATTCAAAGGCTGAGTTTGGAGGCTGAATTCAAAGGCTGAGTTTGAAGGCTGAATTCAAAGGCTGAGTTTGAAGACTGAGTTCAAAGGCTAAGTTTGAAGGCTGAATTCAAAGGCTGAGTTTGAAGACTGAGTTTGAAGGCTGAGTTCAAAGGCTGAGTTTGAAGACTGAGTTTGAAGGCTGAATTCAAAGGCTGAGTTTGAAGGCTGAATTCAAAGGCTGAGTTTGAAGACTGAGTTCAAAGGCTGAGTTTGAAGGCTGAGTTCAAAGGCTGAGTTTGAAGGCTGAATTCAAAGACTGAGTTTGAAGGCTGAATTCAAAGGCTGAGTTTGAAGGCTGAGTTCAAAGGCTGAGTTTGAAGGCTGAATTCAAAGGCTGAGTTTGAAGGCTGAATTCAAAGGCTGAGTTTGAAGGCTGAATTCAAAGGCTGAGTTTGAAGGCTGAATTCAAAGGCTGAGTTTGAAGACTGAGTTTGAAGGCTGAATTCAAAGGCTGAGTTTGAAGGCTGAATTCAAAGGCTGAGTTTGAAGGCTGAATTCAAAGACTGAGTTTGAAGGCTGAATTCAAAGGCTGAGTTTGAAGGCTGAATTCAAAGGCTGAGTTTGAAGGCTGAATTCAAAGGCTGAGTTTGAAGGCTGAATTCAAAGGCTGAGTTTGAAGGCTGAATTCAAAGGCTGAGTTTGAAGACTGAGTTTGAAGGCTGAATTCAAAGGCTGAGTTTGAAGACTGAATTCAAAGACTGAGTTTGAAGGCTGAATTCAAAGGCTGAGTTTGAAGGCTGAATTCAAAGGCTGAGTTTAAAGACTGAGTTTGAAGGCTGAATTCAAAGGCTGAGTTTGAAGGCTGAATTCAAAGGCTGAGTTTGAAGGCTGAATTCAAAGGCTGAGTTTGAAGGCTGAATTCAAAGGCTGAGTTTGAAGACTGAGTTTGAAGGCTGAATTCAAAGGCTGAGTTTGAAGGCTGAATTCAAAGGCTGAGTTTGAAGGCTGAATTCAAAGGCTGAGTTTGAAGGCTGAATTCAAAGGCTGAGTTTGAAGGCTGAATTCAAAGGCTGAGTTTGAAGGCTGAATTCAAA
>NW_028234418.1:19070862-19075862 GCF_977035675.1 Penaeus japonicus
ACGATTCTTTAGGCTCCTTTGACCAATCCCGTGACATGTAAACAAAGCCTGATCCAGCTGCGAGATATTCTTGTTTCAAGAAAGAAATGATAAAGATTTCTACATAAATTAATTTCCTTGAAAGCATATTCTATTGCATGATCTTATGGGTCACATATAATGTAATGGTTTTCAAAAACTTTTTTTTTCTGATTTATAAATTGCAGTCAAAAGAAAAGAAGCAATGGCTCCACGCAATGGTGGTGTTATTTGTATCAACGTTTTCCAAAAAGAAATGCCAATTAAACCCTTCAAATGAGTAGGATTATGAATAATTGTATGTAAATCAATGCAAACACAAAAATAATTTATATATTTAGATGTTTACTGTTTTTCAACTATGCCATTAAAATGGAATGTTTGAATTTGTCAAATTATCAATTCCATGTATTATTTTCAGTTATTGTAGGCCTATGACGAGGCTGCACGAACATCAATTCTCACTTATTTCCTGTGAATTTTATTTATTTTTTTCATGTTTATATGAAAATGAACAGTTGCCATCACTCTGATCATAATAAGTGTACATGCAAACTAAAGCGTCGCCTTAAATGTTGATTTTTTGCTGAGATAAAGCGAGATGAGAGAGTCGTCGCTGTAGTTGCCAGTGGACATACCAGTGCTCCAACCACTGGTAAATTTAGCATTGTATTCTATCATGATAAGTTGTTCATGAATACCGATGCGGTCTGTTTACCATCATAATTGTAGTTACATACGTATTTATCATGGTAAGTGCGTTAGTGAATCCGGCCCCAGGGGCTGGATTCACTAACATACGATGGTAAGGCATTTACCAGCTGTCAACTACCAGAGCGTTTACCAGTCATGGCAAAGTGGGATTCATCAAGCGATGATAAGTCGCCTGGTAAGGGTAAATAGACTTTATCACCGTAATTTGATGGTAACTCTGGTAAATCGATTCCGCCAATCAGCGAGCGCCTTACATAATTTTTTAGGCTCCTTTGACCAATCCCGTAACATGTAAACAAAACCTGATCCAACAGCGAGACTTTTTTGTTTCAAGAAATGATAAAGATTTCTTCTGTGTTAAATTATTTCTATATAAATTAATTTCCTAGAAAGCATATTCTATTGCATGATCTTATGGATCATATATAACGTAATGGTTTTCAAAAACATACTTTTTTTTTTTTTTTTTTTTTTAGATTGCAGTCGAAAGAAAAGAAACAATGGCTCCACGCAATGGTGGTGTTATTTGTATCAACGTTTTCCAAAAAGAAATGCCAATCAAACCCTAAGATTATGAATAATTGTATCTAAATTAATGCAAACACAAAAATAATTTATATATTTATATGTTTACTGTTTTTCAGCTGAATGTTATTAAAACAAAATGTTTGAATTTGTCAAATTATTAATTCCATGTATTATTTTCAGTTATTGTAGGCCTATGGCGAAGCTGCATGAACATTATTCTCGCTTATTTCCTGTGAATTTTATTGATTTTTGTCATATTCATATGAAAATGAACAGTTGCCATCACTCTGATCATAATAAGTGTACATGCAAACTAAAGTGTCGCCTTAAATGTTGATTTTTTGCTGAGATAAAGCGAGATGAGAGAGTCATCGCTGTAGTTGCCAGTGGACATACTAGTGCTCCAACCACTGGTAAATTTAGCATTGTATTCTATCATGGTAAGTTGTTCGTGAATACCGATGCGGTCTTTTTACCATCATAATTGTAGTTACCAGCGTATTTCTCATGGTAAGTGCGTTAGTGAATCCGGCCCCTGGGGCTGGATTCACTAACATACGATGGTAAGGCATTTACCAGCTGTCAACTACCAGAGCGTTTACCAGTCATGGCAAAGTGGGATTCATCAAGCGATGATAAGTCGCCTGGTAAGGGTAAAGAGACTTTATCACCGTAATTTGATGGTAACTCTGGTAAATCGATTCCGCCAATCAGCGAGCGCCTTACATAACTTTTTAGGCTCCTTTGACCAATCCCGTAACATGTAAACAAAACCTTATCCAACAGAGACTTTTTTGTTTCAAGAAATGATAAAGATTTCTTCTGTATTAAATTATTTCTATATAAATTAACTTCCTAGAAAGCATATTCTATTGCATGATCTTATGGATCATATATAACGTAATGGTTTTCAAAAACATACTTTTTTTTTTTTTTTTAGATTGCAGTCGAAAGAAAAGAAACAATGGCTCCACGCAATGGTGGTGTTATTTGTATCAACGTTTTCCAAAAGGAAATGCCGATCAAACCCTAAGATTATGAATAATTGTATCTAAATTAATGCAAACACAAAAATAATTTATATATTTATATGTTTACTGTTTTTCAGCTGAATGTTATTAAAACAAAATGTTTGAATTTGTCAAATTATTAATTCCATGTATTATTTTCAGTTATTGTAGGCCTATGACGAGGCTGCATGAACATTATTCTCGCTTATTTCCTGTGAATTTTATTGATTTTTGTCATATTCATATGAAAATGAACAGTTGCCATCACTCTGATCATAATAAGTGTACATGCAAACTAAAGTGTCGCCTTAAATGTTGATTTTTTGCTGAGATAAAGCGAGATGAGAGAGTCATCGCTGTAGTTGCCAGTGGACATACCAGTGCTCCAACCACTGGTAAATTTAGCATTGTATTCTATCATGGTAAGTTGTTCGTGAATACCGATGCGGTCTTTTTACCATCATAATTGTAGTTACCAGCGTATTTATCATGGTAAGTGCGTTAGTGAATCCGGCCCCTGGATGGCAGCGAGGTTGATCTTAGAATGAGTACTGAAATGTGGTTTGAACGCCAATGAAGCTGTTCTTAGTGCGCACTTACAAAAGTTCAGGCCACTTGCGAGTTTGCCGAAAGTATTGCTTGATCGGTCGCATTGCAAATCATTCATCAAATGTACGTAAGGAGACACAAATATGACTTAAAGTGTCCTATTAACAGACAACGCATAGTGACGAATAATATACGGAGTGGGCACTGATAAATAACAGGCCTAATAGGTGCTCAATATGAAAGTGACTGAATGTGACGAGTATATGGAGATATTAAGATCAGATCAAAATACGCAATTGCTTTGATTATGATATTTTTTTTTGTGGTGAAGAAATATGTGTATATCAGTATAAGAAACAGCCCATCGCTGCTGGCCCACCCAAGACAAGAGCGAGCCAAAAGTGCAAAGCCTTTCTATGCAATGGCATAGAGGGGAGGGAGAGGCACAAGGGATAAGAGGGGGGATGTTACTAAATTTATCAATACAAAGAAATACGATCCATAAATCCCTTGAATGTGAAGGCGCGCTTTGGCTGTACTGTCCAATACAAGAAAATTTGGCGCAGAACATTTTTTTCTCATCAACTCAGTAGGAAATACACGACAATAAGAGACATTAAGGCAGGTATACTTGGCATCAGAAAATAGATAGAGAAACTATTACTTTCTTAACTACGTTTTCTGTGATACGAAAATGGGATAGACTTTTAATGCTTAACATTAATTTTTAACATTAACATAAGTCCTTGCCACTACCCCTAGGTCTCTTGGGATGAAGATCTGTAATATCTCCAGCAATGTCTTTCTGTAATTTGCTAAATATTTTGAAATTATTCTTCTACATTACCAGTCCTTTTTCATTGTGCATACATGTTTTAATTATATTAAATAAAAAAAATACGAATAAAAACAGGCTCCGGGATGCATTATGCTACCATACATAACATCATTTGAACCATCAATCCTCATATTATTTAATAAGCTAATTTTAATCTTAAAATTTTCCTTTCTCTTAATACCTTTATTCATATTTATAATGTGGAATTCATACACTGAGGGCATAAAGAAAAATAAATTGCCTTTAGGGAAACATTAAATGTTCCTGAATCATCGACATCATCTTGCTTCAAATTCAAAATTCCTTAATTTCGTTCTAGGATATCAACCAAAAAGGCGGGCAGATTCGTGAATGCTTTGGCCGATGTGTTTTCTTTTTTTTAAGCTCTACACACCGACAAGTGAATGGGCTTTGTTCGGGAAGGTTCGAAGGTTCTCTTATGAGCCAGACGCAATTCGGATCTTCGCCTTTTTGGACAACTGTGCGCGCGCTCTGGGAAGGAGGCGAGCAAGACCCAGAGGTCGCTCTTTGTCCAGACTCCGATATTTTTTCGCGGCCACTGAGGATCTGCAGTCTATGCTCATCTTGGGCGTCATCTAGGGTTATTGGAGTAATGAAAATAATGATAATGGAAAATGATAACGAGCTATTTTATGTGGTGGGCTATTGATATATTATGGTAAGATAAGCATTCAGGTATTCAAGCCATTAACTGTCATTTTCCAATAGTGTTTAAATATTTTCTCTTTTGATAAGATAAAATTGTCCTTGGTTCACTCGAAAGTCGTTGTTTCCCCCCAGTGGTAAGTTATGAATGACATGAAAAATATATTTGTCAAGCACGATGAAATTACATCATAATAAATTATATCATACCTTTTTAAACAACTGAAGATATCGCCTCACATTCATTCAGAGAAGCTGCTATGTTGTTTGCCCTTACATTCAACGAGAACGCAGCTGCAAAAGCAATCTTTCATAAACAATCTATTCACAATTTGCACGCGATCATTATGTATACATGTTTGTGCGTCTGAGTAAAATAGTAATCTACAAGTGTGTTCAGATGTGCACGTATATCTATGTATCTATATAAGCCATGATTAACTGATTGTGTTTCTAATCGCATGCATCGCAAATGGAAAATAAGATACGCCTTTAAATGATATTTGATTTCTGACATTTTGATAAACAATTATAATGAAAATTTAGATTCTGTGTTCGATTATCTTTGGAATCTGTATGTGCATGGACGTTTGCATAAAAGTGTTTACTCGTCAGAACATTTTTTACCCCATGAACGTATGGCAGAGCAGGGAGGATATGACGGTGTAGATACCATG
>NW_028234418.1:19083362-19088362 GCF_977035675.1 Penaeus japonicus
GACACACACATATATATATAAATATATATATATTTATATATATATATATATATATATATATATATATATATATATATATGTACGTATGTATATACTTATTTCTTTAAATCTCATTTTCTAAAGATGTTTTTTCTTCTTTTTTGTTATAACCTTATTATTGTTATAATATTATTTTTTCCATGTATGGAATAAAAACTAAATATTTTTTTTTATGTCAATCGATAGTCATTCAAGCACTATTATTGAAAAAACACTGGTGTCTTGGCATCCCTGTACCAACCTTCTTTCTAAGATATTACTAATGTGTCCCCCAAGACATTTACAGTATTCAAATGAGACGCGCGCGCACGCAGTGTTGCCGTCAGAAACCCTGGAGTCTGAAAACTCCCTGGCAGAATCCTTTCCAGCCGTGAAACCCCTGTAGGATTCATCAGTGTCCCCATTTTGACAAAGTCTCTCGTGTAGTGGTCGAGGGTCTCCCTGGAGGAGGGAATGCCTTGACCTTAACAGTAATCGGTTTTCCTTGTTATTTCTGGGTTGGGCTTGGGGCTTGCTCTGGAGATGGATGAGAAGTGTCAGCCCTTGCTGGAGTTGAGGCAGTTTCATTCCACTGATTTCCTTCTCCTTGGCCTTGGTTGGGGTAGGGGCTCCCTTTCGCTGGTGTCCTTCTCCTTCAGGGCCGAGTCGGCATGAGTCACTGCCCTTTTGGTTTCCTGGGCCATCTTTCCAGTCTCTCGCTGCTCCTCCCCAAAGCTACCACTACCGCAGTCATGACCAGTGAAGCAACCAGACTACCCCACTGACAGTGTCCAGTAGGGGATGGGCATCCCTTTTCTAGGGAGAAGAGGGAGCTGCATCCCTATAGGCCTGTCTCCAGACATCGCTACCAGGGAAGGGGGAAGATATATAGTCAGTCCGCTTTTTAGCGGCCTTGTGTCGGCTGAGAGCTGCCTCTTCCCTGACGGAACAGTTAAGACTTCAGGAATGGTGTTTTGGGGCACAGCTGAGAATAGAACCTATTGGCCTGGAAGGGCCAGCGCTAGCCTGAGCTTTGGATGCGAAACTCGGGCCTGCCCTAGCCTTGTTAATGACGTGGTAGTTAGAAACAGGCAGGGCCACTCCCAATGAACTCTATGGTGATGAAATATAATAAGATTTTTTTCTCCTAAGTCCTCCCGAAGGTTGGTTATATGAAATAGTTCCTTAGTTTAAATGAAAGAGTAGCTTAACTTAACTTTCGAAGTAGACTATTTCTCTACCTCTGATATATAGATATATGTGTATCTAGCGACTTTTGGCCTGATTGGCTTGAGCGTGTGACGTCATCTGTCTACTATCTTTATTCCCTGTTAGTCTCATGCATGTGTATTCTGACTAATAATTTGTTAAGTCTGTCTGTCTAATAATTTATATATATATATATATATATATATATATATATATATATATATATTATATCCTATATATATATATATATATATGTATGTATATTATATTATATATATATATATATATATATATATATATATATATATATATATATACATATTAGCCTGTCTGACTAATAATTTGGAAGTCTGTCTAATAATTTGTTATTGATAATGATTTGCTGTGTTACTGCATAATTCAGTAAATATTCATATTACTCCATATAGTTTCTATGTATATGTTTAATATCAAAATATTAACATATTTGAAGGTATGACTCTATATTGTGTATTGACAATATACTGGACACAAATCATCTAAAATGGAAACTTCACATCAAAAACTAGATATAACAATATAATCGTGAGTGTGACTAGGCGAGAAGACTGGACATACACAAAGATTAACGTGAAACAATCACCGACATTCTTTCGCCAATGAAACCATTTTCAGATAGCCATGAGGTTTCTGCTGCAGGGGTTTTGCCTTTGACGCTTTTTCCCAAGGGTTTCAGTCATTGTAATTTTATGAGGAGGGTCCATAGGAAGATAGGTAGGTGCGTGTGTATGTGAATATATACATATATATATATATATATATATATATATGTGTGTGTGTGTGTGTGTGTGCGTGTGTGTGTGTGTGTGTGTGTGTGTGTGTGTGTGTGTATGTGTGTGTGTGTGTGTATAGATAGATAGATAGACAGATAGACAGATGCATATATACACACGTACATATATATATATATATATATATATATATATATATATATATATATATATATATATATATATATGCATATATATATGTATATTTATGTATTTACATATATATATATATATATATATTTATATGTTTATATGTATATATGTGTGTGTATATTTGTATATGTATATATGTATATATATATATATATATATATATATATATATATATATATATATATAACTGATCCCTAAATTGAGCTATCATCCGGACATTATTGATTTCAGACTGTCGGCAGGTACAGGGTTCTGTTATTCCTCTTCATCTCCATATGAATATTTCCACCACCCTGTTTCTGAGACCAGTAAGCCTCCAAGAAAGAATCATCTTTGAAGTGAAAAACACGGATCATGAATGGGACACAGCTGTTTTCGAACTCCCGGAGAGTGAAGACCACGAGAGGAATCAAAACCTCATGAATACGAAAACCTGGTTTTCTATAAACATTTCAGTCTCAATTTACTCCGGTGGCAATGAACTCACCGCGACTCCATCGTGGAATGCAGGAGCGAGTAAAATGTTCACAGTTTTGAGTGAAATCACCGTTATAGATTTTCGGCTGTCTCGCAATGTGATATGGAGCGTTGGGTGCGTCCCCACTCTCGGCAGCGGGCAGCCTGGGGGCGAGCGTGCGGAAGGTAAGCGCCTACGGGTTGTTCCTCTGTTGTCTACATCCAGAAAACTATTTCCATGTTACTCCAAGCTTTTGGACTTTATTGTTATTAGACTGCTGCGCGTTGCTTTAAATTCATGTTCGATATTTTCTCTTCATTCATTTCAATAAATAATTTCATAATTATGATTATAATAATAATGATAATGATAATAATAATGATGACATTTACAATTTACAATAACAATATAACAATAACAACAGTCATAATGATGATGACGATAATGGTAACCATAGGTGATAATGATTATGATAATAATAACATCAATAATGGTAACGATAATTATACCAACGATGATAGCAAGAGAGAGAGTAGTGATAATAATAACAATAATAATAACATTAGTGATAAAGAAATAATCATGATGATCTTGATAATAATAATGCTAATAATGATGGTCTTGATAATAATAATGTTAATAATGATGATAATAATAATAATTATGATAATAATAGGATAACAATCCTCATGGTGATAACAGCAATAAGCGTAACTGCAGTAGCAATAGGAGTAGTATTTATAATGATAGAAGCAGTAATAGCAGCAGAAGTAGCAGTAGCATATATAACGAAAACTAATCTAGACTGAAGCCCACATCGGAATACCATTTGAGCGAAGTGAATCACCACTTGGACGCAGAGAAAGGTAACAGGAATAGGTAGGAATTCGTTATGCGTGTGGATGTTGACTGGACTAGTTTGGGGGAGTTACAATTACAAACGCTTGACCGATTTTTTAGTCACACTTTCATCTGCGTAGATTAAGAAATTAAGAATATAACCATAATCACAATTATTCCATTTTGACGTTTCTAAATTACTATCGGAATTATAAATTATTATTTTTTTATTCAGATTACTTTTTCAATTATTTTTTCCATGGCAAATAATTAATTATTGAACAAACATAATATATATATATATATATATATATATATATATATGTATATATATATATATATATATATATATATATATATATATATATATATATATATATATATATAGTGAGTTGTTTAATTTGACCTCATTTGAAACTTGATTGAAGTGCTCACACACTAGTGCACATAAAACAAATGAGATGAATATTGTGATGATTCAAATGTTTGTGAAAAATATAATTAACATTTTCAAATTTGTTTACTTTATACCCCCCTCTCTCTCTCTCTCTCTCTCTCTCTCTCTCTCTCTCTCTCTCTCTCTCTCTCTCTCTCTCTCTCTCTCTCTCTCTCTCTCTCTCTCTCAGTCGCACTGACAGCCAAGGCACTCCATAGGCTTACTGTATTTAGATCAGGAAACATGGTACCTAAAAAGGCCCTGAAGCAAATATCCAGATTTCCATAACAGGGTATTCACGTGTCACTCTACTGGATACCCTCTCATATAGGGTTTTCAACATGTAACAAAGTCGACAAGTTAGCTAATTTGGAACTATCCAGCGAATAATCACACTATGTTATATTATTGTCTCTTAATCAAATTTAAAAAAACGTGTTATTAGTTGTCTAAGATGTGAGAATCGGGTATGGACTGCAGAAAAGATGAAAAAGAATGGACACGGTACTATCTGGCAATATGAAAATATTGCTGGGACATCAGCTATGGACAAACCTTACAAAATCTATAATGGTCTGTCGCGGAGGCAGCAGATTACACTAACCAGATTACGTTTATGATACCAGTATACTATACAATATGTGTAGGATGCAGATTTGGACGTAAAATCATCATTGCAAAATGTGCAAAACACCCAAATCACATAGTCTTGCCTACTACTTACTTTGCTGTACGAAAAGGGCATCCTATCGATCGGACAGCACTGTATAAAGAATATCACTTGTTGATCATTTTAATTACACAATATATACTGGTCTTGTCTTTGATATGATCAGCGATATAAAAGTTTTCTTATCGACTAGACAAGACACGGATAAGGTAAACACTATGAAGCAGCCCCTCAGGCATGGAACATTAATTTGGACTAAACCCTTAACTTAAACAGAAGTTTAGTCAGTTTGGATAGATGCATTGATATCTTACCCTTTTTTTGTGCATGTACACTGCTCTGTGAATAAACGTGAGAGGTTCCCCCCCACCCCCACCCCCACACATACATACTTAGTCCTCAGACATA
>NW_028234418.1:19093362-19103362 GCF_977035675.1 Penaeus japonicus
GTAAACAAGCATTATGCACAACATTCAATCCCTTCAGAGTTGAGCTCGCTGCCGAGCCATTCACGATTGACCCATAATCTGCTTTAGACCTAATCAGGGATTTGTATAACATTAGTAAAGACTTTCTATCAGCCCCCCATTTGTGTCCAGAAATGCACTTTAATAAATTGAGTGATTTTTGACATTTACTATTTAACTGACCAATGTGGTCTTTCCAATTTAGTCTACTATCGAAGAGTAGACCAAGAAATTTTGCAGAATTTTGAATAAGTATTAGGTGTTGTCTATAGCTAGCCTGATGTTGGGCTTTCTCCTATGGGTAAAAATCACGTCAATACATTTTTTATGGAAGACTTAAAACACCACTAGAGGCTCCAGTTATGAATCATATCCAGTGCCACACTGATTTGCCGAGAACTCTGCATTACTGCTGGAGTGCCATAATGCACAATCATCGGCATACCGTGAGTATTTAAGATTCCGAGGAGATGGTAAAATGTAATTTATTACACATAGGAATAATGTTGGTGACAAGACATTTCCTTGTGGGACCCCGTTTGTCTGAACAAAAATGTCCGAAAAAGTGACATTGTCAGAAAATAATTTGACATAGAAGGTTCTGTCAGATATGAAATTTTGAATACAACAAGGCAAGTTTCCACGTGATCCGAAAGCATAAAGTTTCTGAGTAGGCCATATCGCCATGTCATGTAGGCTTTTTCTATATCTAAGAATACTAATATCAAAAATTGTTCTTTGGCAAATGCCTCATAAATATGACTTTCCAGTTTTACTAGCTGATCGAGAGTTTGACGTCCCTTTCGGAAGCCGCACTGCTCGTCAACTAATAAATTCCTGGTATTTAGAAAATGCAATAGCCTACTATTAACTTCTTTCCATGACCTTGCATAACCAACTTGTCAACGCAATTGGGCGGTAAGAGATGGCGGATCTGGGATTTCCCCCTCATTTCAATATGGGAATGATGTGGGCGAAGTGCCATGAATTTGGAAGAGTCTGGCTTTTCCAAATATCATTGTACACTTCTAGCATTTTAATCATGGCATCATGATTAAGATGCTTTATCATCTCATATCGAACCCCATAGGGGCCTGTGGACGTTCCTCTACAGGCTTCTAGGGCTCGGACAAGCTCATCCATTGTTAGATCTTTATCGTAATCAAGGTCATCTCCTGTGGCAAAGGGTATTGGTTGCAGCTCAGATGCTTCCTTGATGGCCAGGAAAGCAGGATGGTAGTTTTCTGAGCTGCTTGTGGAAAAGAACTGCCTGGCGAGTGCATTAGCAATGTCTCTAGGTGCATCAAAATTGTTTCCCTCATGTATGATGTTTCTTATTTTGCAAGTCATATTTTTTCTATTTATTTTTTTAATAGTGGACCAAATCTCCAAGTACTGGTGTTGCTGTTGATCGTAGAGACAAAGCTTCGCCAGGAATCTCCTTCAGCTTGTCTGATTGTCCTTCGAGTCCTAGCTCTCGCTAGTTTGTAATTGCGAAAGTTCTCATTCGTGATATTATTTTGGAAAAGCCTGTAGGCCCTATTTCGTTCACATAACGCCCTGCGGCAATCTGGTGTCCACCATAGAACTCTATGCTAAACGTTATCTGACGAAGTCTTAGGGATGGTTGTCATTGTTGCATTTATGATACAATTTTGAACATTGTTTACTTACTGGTTCCTCCAACAACTTCGAGCTTGACGCTCCTTGTGAAGGCGATCCAGTCTGCTCTTTTTACGTTAAATTTAGGTGCTGAAGGCGTTCTCGTAGTGTCGCATGAATATTTAATACAAATAGGAAGGTGGTCGCTTCCCAACGAGTCGTCAATGGTGTGCCACAGGCGCTTGGCTGCTCGTGTTGAAGAGACCAGTGATAGGTCTATAAAGCTCAAATTACCGGTATTATCGTCCACTCGCGTCAGACTACCATCGTTCAGAATGACCAGATCAGAGTCACTGATCATCTTCACTACTTGCTCACCTCTACAATCCACCCGCAGGGAACCCCATAAAGTATGGTGAGCATTAAAATCACCTAAAATTAATTCATTATTGGGCATACTATTCTGAAGAGCAAAAAGCTCACCATAGATTACCATATTATCAGGTGGACAATAAACTGAACATATAGTCAGATACGTGTTATTGAATTTTATTTTGCATGCGACGTGTTCCAAAGTAGAATTAATCATAACTTCAGTGAAAGGGAGGTTCTGGTGGATGTACATGGCGACCCCGCCTCCACCCTTTCCCTCTCGGTCTTTTCTACACAAACGATAGTTCCTCAGCGATACGATCTTGTCAGAGACTCGGTCGTTTAAATGAGTTTCTTGGAGATCTATAATATCGGGAGCATAGAACGAGGGTAATAATCTGTGGGAGTTTATTTTTTTTATCTAAGACTTCACAGTTCCATTGTATAATGGTAAACGCGTGGATTACGTTTTATATATATATATATATATATATATATATTATATATATATATATATAATATATAATATATATATTTTTATATTTTTTTTTTTTTTTTTTTTTTTTGGGGGGGGGGAGGTGCTTCCTCCTCTCCCTGTTTTCCCGCCTCATGTCCTGCTCCTTGCGAGGGGGACTGCTAGCAGAGTGCGATCTGTTTTTTCTCACGAGAAACAGATCGAGAGCCAGGCGAAGTCCTCGCAGGAGTCGCCGGGGCGGGGAGGTGTGGTCTAGACTGTGATTCGGTGTCTACTTCCTTAAGATGTTTGTGCTGGGTTGATTCAGACATTTCATCGACCATTTTTGTCAGTTACTGCAAGCTGTTGACTGACATTACGTGCAGTGGCTGTCATGTTAGTTGCTACAGCAACATAGGAAGTATTAGGTTTGTTTGTCAAACCTTCCACTTTCCTCTTAGCTTCGCGGTAACTAACATCATGTTCTTTCATATATGCTAATATCATAATGCACATTTGATAGTAGTTCATTTAGTGGTGTCATGAGCTTCAGCACATTTACCACACGTGAATGTATCCGTTTTCTTGTCTATACATCTTAATGAAGTGTGTCCGAATTTTTGGCATCTGTGGTTGCACTTGGACACATTCATATCCAACTTTGACCTTTTCAGGAATCTTATTCGAGGCAAAAGTCCAGTTTTCGTTCGCACATTCCCGTCCTTCTTGGTCATGCAGTTCACGTCCGATACACCTTGGTCCTTTATGTTCTCAAGGAATTCACTTTCATCCATCGTCCTCCAATCCCTGTGAAAGACTACTCCCTTACAGGTATTTGGGCCAATAGGGATAGTTACTTTCACTGTGAGATCATGAATCTATGTCAGTTTAAGTAAATCCTTAACCTGGGAAACGAATTGAACTTTTAAAAGGAGGCTACCATCTCGCAATTTCCGGACAAAATCGAAATCGCCGTCCACTTGACCATCACGTTATGAAGCGATTGATTTTCTTTAATACATTTGATTGTTACAAACCTAGCATTATCTGGAGGGATTGCAAAAAGAGGTCGTTTAGGTTTGTCATTGGCAGGGGTTCCATTGTTCGTTGTCGAATTGGTCGTAGAGTGGTCATGGGTCGCCCCCCCTCCTTGAGGAGGAGGAGGGGTAGCCAGGGTGTCATTCATTCTGGGTTTCGTACCAAGTCCGAACCCTGGGCCTGATCCGTTTCCTGAAGGGACAAAAAAAACTGAACTATTGTTATCAACCTTTCAGCAATAGCTAAGAGAGAGTTGCAGTGTTACGTATTCTCTCCTCCCTCAGTGGAAGCCTGGTTGCGTTCTTCAGTACCAAAGAGAGATTCGAGTTTTATGCGAGACACCTCATCGCCGACGAACCTGCCTACTGCGAGGGACGGTAATTTGGTGCCCACCCACAAGCGAAAACAGGAGCTTCCAAGGAAGCTCCGGTAGACCCAGGAAAGTCACCAAAAAAAAACAATTTTTTTTTTTTTTTTTTTTTTAGAAAAGAGCGCCCAAAGGACGCCCTAGACTACTGGGCCTCCCTACCCTGGGGTCACAGCCCGTAAGGGCTACCCTGGGGTAGAAGAGTGCTGCAGGTCTGGGATAGGGTGCTGACTACGACTACTGTAGCCTCGTGTAACCTGCAAAATCAATGCACTGAAGATGCAGGCAAAGCACTAAACGTGCGCAAAATCTGTAAATACAGTATTTATGTTATTACGTTGATTAACTCAAAAACAGCAATGTCCAGCGAGACTAGAGGCCCCGGATACCAGGGTAGCTCCAGCGACACAAGACTTTTAGTTTGTTGATGGTGTGTTTTCAGAGAAAGGTGTGAGCTTCTCAGTCTCACACACGAGTGTGACAAGAAGGTGAAGTATATATGGCTTACTTATAAAGCTCTGGGAAATACTTTGATCTCAGACATCTACCAGTTTGAATGTTCTCTGACTCGACTCGGATAGTGGGTGACTTTCATGCTAGGTACCTGCAATTAGAGATGGTCAAAGTTCATGATAATGGTATTGTATTTTACCAATTTCTCAAAGATAGGCCCGAGGCACGCTTGTTGGGTGGTAAAGATGCGACATACAACACGGGTGGATGACTTGACTACGCCTGTCTGCTTGGCGGCCAGGGGATCCAAGGAGAATGTGAAGTAGTAAGAGAACCACTTGGTGATCATTTTGTATTACTTAGAAAGTTAGATCTGGGTAAAAAAGGAAGTAAGTTCCAAAGAAGAGGGTTTACCTTAGACACAAATGCTAGGCCACACAAAAAGGAGAAAAGAAAAAAACATGGAGGAAAGCAGGAAACAGATAATGCAGTAATAAGACACTTCAAGAGTGGAACATAGATGTTAAGAATGGCACACAGGGAATGGTTTAAAAGAGGCGGGCGGGAAGAAGGTAACATATCAAGGATGTGTTGGGAGAAAATAAGGGAAGCAACTATAGATTATAATTTTCACAAAATACTGAGAAAAGTAGAGTCTTAAAGAAATATTGTATCATGTAAAAAAGGTTAAGGACAAGGCCTCATCGGTTATCCACGCCCAGAAGAGGAGGCAAACAAACATATTGAGGAATGGACAAAAGCATCTTCTCTGCTTTCACTACCACAAAGCGAAAGAAAGGGATAGATATTTTCATCCTTAAGCATCACTGCAGTATATTGTCATATTATAACTACACTGAACTCCTAAATGCAGTCAAAAGAGGGAAATTACTTCACCAGGGTAAGATGGAGTAACTTATGATATTCTAAATTAATTAGGAAACATGAAGAGTAGCGCTTTATTAGACTTAATCAAAATGAGCTACTCGAATGGTAGATTACAGAAGGCTAGAAGAAAGCTAATATAAAACCTGTTCCAGAGTCATCTGGGAATTTTCTCTAACGTACTGTATATGGAAAATGTTGAAGCGAATATTATTATATAGACTATTGTATATGATCCAAGACAAACTATCCTGTAATTTGTACGGTTTTATGAAGGGAAAGGGAACAACAGACTGTGTCATTAAGTGTTTATCTAATGATGCAGAAAAGTTTTGGGTTCTATTGATTTACAGGGAGATTTTGATAACGGCATTGAGGAAGTGACTCCATATGAATTGGCAAAATTAGATGTAACAGAAAAGTTGCTGAGTTGGATTGGTGACTATCTGACAGACAGATAAACTTGTGTACAGTTTCAAGGCTGTTTTTCAGAGGAGAAAAGAGTTGGCTACTCCACAGGGATGTGTATTAAGCTAAATGCACATCAGGGCCTCCAACCAATTATGTATGCAGATAATATACTGATACAAGGGGCCACACAACGCAGTTTACAAACAACGCTGGATAGATTTACGAGTTTTGCTCTAACATTGTTACTAGTTATTGATGAAGAGAAAAAAAAAGTTTCTAAGGAAACAGACAGGAAACGTGACGCTTACCCTTAACGACAGACTAGTGGAGGTGTTGACATATAAATATCTAGGTATGTACATTAACGTATTTCACTGATTGCACCTTTTGAAATGTCATTGTGTCTACATAAATAGGCTCCATATATCATGAATATGAAATGTGGAAGAAATCAGCTTGATCTGATAACATTTAGGGGTTGCACATCGTACATTGACTTTACTGCCTCTAACAAAGATGCTGAAGTAAATCCGACCGTTCAGGACATTTGTTTGGCCAGGATACGAGCTGAGGTGCCTCTACAAAGGCTAGTCTGCATCAGTACGAGAAGAGCTCTGGTGGATTTTTTTTTATAGCATGCCAAGGGAGGCTCTGGAGGCTTGAAACCATGCAGAATAAAGCTAAGCGCATTATCCTTAGGTGTCAAAAGATTATTAGGATAGACATAATGAGAGCAGAGACAGGATTGCAAAGCATTGTACAGAAAGTAAGCGAGGTTAATTAGTGAGAGACAACATCAGGGCATTTTTATAGACAAGGCAAGCGGGATATATGAAGGAGCTTTGACATAATATCGATTATTATGGCTTGAAGGACTATTGTCGTTCGCTTCAGACATCCTCCAAAGTGCCACCATGGGAGGATTAGGGGATTACAATAGAGGCAAGGAGATCTCCATTTACCTTTTTAGAATCTAAAATATACAAAATATCCAAAAGCGCTGTTATTACATGTGCGCACTATTACTTAATCACAAGGTAAATCCACTATTATAACTATAAGTATTGCTAACTCTGTTAGCAATACTTCACGTTGTGCGGATTATTTAATGAAATGAATTTTATTCATTGCGGGTAGTTACCGTCTTATTAAGATTTTCTTTGGTTGGCCAGTCATCGAATAAGTAAGAAAATCACTAATAAAAAAACTGATGTAATTGAGAAATGAAATATATCATAAAGAGGCCTTTCTCTGTTTAGCTGGAATACATACACAAAAAAGTATGTGATCATTGATAATAGAAAAGTATATACCTTTTTGCGAGGATTGTGGGCAATACATATAACAATATTATTTGTGAAGAAAACAAGACTACGTACCTAAGATAGAAAACTATTTAATATGATAATAAACACGGCTATATAACTATTTAAACCGTAAGAGCTGTCTACGGCAACAGATACAACTAACATGCTGCACTGAAACTGTATTGAGCCAAAGGCGTCAAATACTGAAGGTGTTAGCTAATTATCTTTGGATATTATCTTTTAGTAATTTGTAATTTTGAGTATAAAGCGCGATGAGTTTGACTAGCATGAACGAGGCGGGAATGAGTAATGTTACTTGAACTATAAATCCGAGAATATAAATAATAATGAATAAGAATTAAGCGAAAATCTGAAATGTAGTCGAAATTTCCCCGGAATTGGTGTAAGGAGAGAAGAACACGCCGTGGGAAGCAAGTTGAGCCTAATCTGTTCAGTTTAGTTCACTTCAGTGAGCTTTCACTTTGACCGAAAGGTCCTGTTATTGTTTTCAGTTATCTAAAGCTGACTCATCAGATCATCATAACTGAAACTTTGTGTGGTGGCCGGAATGCCGCCAAGGTTTCCAGTTCCCACGGCTCCAAGGTTAGGCATAACTAGTCCAGCACCGGCATTAGAGGGGCCTCGGCGGAGGGAATGGGCATGATATTTTGCTCTATGGTATCGATGTTCTACTTTGCACTTGGAAAGCCCAGTCTTAGTCTGTGCATGATCACTTCTTGATCTTAATGCAAAGAGCGTCAGTGAGTTGAGAGGAGGTTCTGGCTTCCTCTCTATTGAGCTGCAGAACGCCAGCATGACCTTCAGCCTCCACTTTGCCTTTAATAAAGCTATCCTTGGTTCTGTGATTACATCGTTTAGGGACTTGTCCCTACCAAGATCCGCCAGTTGGTCTGCCAGTTCGTTCCCCCGAATGCCAATGTGGCTAAGGACCAGGTTAAAAATAATATGCCTATGGATAGACGCTATCATTGGGCATACCCTGCTGCATGCCATCAATAACCGCTCTTGAGTTGATATGAATAACAACATGTCCCACCTTTCGGGATTCATGGGCGAGTACTCCCATTATGACTTCCGACTCTGCTTGTAGAGAGGAGGCGTTACTTGTAACCCTAATGGATTTGGCTACATCCCTGCTGCAAAGTCTGCGTCAGTAGATGTGTGATTGACTCAACTGATCCATCCATGTAATATGTGATGCAACTCGAGGGAGTGATGCTGTCTATGATTCTCTCCGGTTGGCGAGACGCAAGAGTGCGCGCACACCTTCCGGACCCAGGTAGGAAATGATAGGATAGGAAATCCCATCACTTCCCAGGGCCGAACTAGAAGTGTTCTGGTAAGTCCCTCTGTAGTTCCCTCGAGGAAAAAACGGTATCAGAATTCGCAGCCATATACTCGATGAGGATGCGTTTGTCGGGTTGAAGACGTTCCTGACTGTGCTGATTTCCACTGGGAGACCGGCTTGTATAAACCGTCGCCACAATTCTGAGAGAGATTTAATTGCCAAAACTTTAGCACCAGTCCAGCCACTTTTCCGGCCTAACCCTTTTGGTAGACTCCTGGGCGTACCTGACGATCTCCCTCAGCAGAGAGCGAATTCCAGCTCTTCTGTGTCGTCTAAAATTCTTGCGGCACATGTTAACCCTGTGATTAGCTTCCTTGATCTCGTCATTATAGTACCAGGAATATTCGCAGTTCCTGGTCCGAGGACGGGTCTTCAGGTTAGTCATTGAGTCTATATATATATATATATATATATATATATATATATATATATATATATGTGTGTGTGTGTGTGTGTGTGTGTGTGTGTGTGTGTGTGTGTGTGTGTGCATGCGCGCGTGTGTGTGTGTGTGTGTGTGTGTATGTGTGTGTGTGAGTTTGTGTGATTATGTGTGTGTGTGTGTGTGTGTTTGTGTGCGTTTATGTGTGTGTGTATGTGTACATATATATGTAGGTATATATATAAATATATATATACATATGTAAATATATATACATACACATCCACCATTGTCTGGTCCTAAATTCAGAAACGAAGGGACGAAGGTTGGCCACGGGGTGGAGATACCATGGCTGTAAAAAAAAAGAAAAAAAAAAAAAAAAAAAACGGTCAAACAAGGTCCGCGTACCCAGCTGTGAAACCAGGGCTGGATCGACAAATTGGCTTCTGGAATGAGCCAAAACCAAAATGGACTAAAGATGAGCAATATTTTTTTGAAGATTGGTACGTGGAATGTTCGGACGCTTAGAGATAATGGCAAAAGGCAATTCCTTCAAAAGGAAATGGAACCTTATGAGTGTTACATTCCGGGAATGGCTGAAACGAAGGATGGCGAAATAATCTGCTCTGGCGAGGAAGAAGAGCAGAGAAGAGGGGTTGGTTTTCATCTGAGCGAGCGTGCTAAAGATGCTGTCATGCTATCCCGTGAGCCCTAGATCAATTATGGCCCGGTTCAACGGCAACCCATAAACAACACAGTAATCCAAGTTTACGTCAAACTGCTAACAACTTGGACGAAGAGAACGAATCTTTCTATGCTAAATTTGAAGAAATGATTGAGAAAGTTCACAAAAAAAGATATCAAAAGCATTACGGATGACTGGAATACGAAGATTGGCAAGGGCAACATAGGTCACGAAGCCTGCATGGAAAAATATGGTTATGGTAATCCCAATGAGAGAGGCGAACACAATTTGTCCATAACTAACTCTCTCTATGAACAAACAGATTCAAGGAAATGGACTTGGACTGCTCCCAATAATAGTTGCCATAGCATAGAGTCCCGGCTCCTAACCATATCACCACAACGAGCCACTAAAAGGACTGTCTAACCCCATGCCTTACATCCATCATGGATGTTACCTATATACTCTTAGCAGTGGCCACGGAGATTGTCTGTAAACCCTCGCTATCACTGCTCTGCTAAGAGTATATATGTAACTTCTATGATGGATGTAAGGCATCTGGTTAGACAGTCCTTTTAGTGGCTCGTTGTGGTGATATGGTTAGGAGCCGGGACTCTCACTCAGATGACCCGAGTTCATTTCCCTGTCAGGGAGGTAAAA
>NW_028234418.1:19108362-19120862 GCF_977035675.1 Penaeus japonicus
TTCATTTCTCTCTCTCAAATATACTTCAGATTGATATATGCAATATAGTATAATCTGGTGAATAGGTTAATTATAACACTTGATTACAATTTGTGTCATATACAAGTTAACATTCATGGTATTGATAGATTGGTCAGTTACATTTATTCCTTCAGAAATAATTTTCAAGAATTGAAAGTTGGTAGTAATTAAAAATCACAGTGGACACACTATGCTCCTGACATCAGTGGGAATAGAGTTGAAGTATAATACATAGACAGCAGCATTCTAGAGGGTGTAAACATCTGCCAGTATAATTGCTTCATAAAAGTATAATTTTGAAAGCTACAGCAGGTGGATTAGTAAGCTTTATCAAGATGTTTAAATTATAAGAATTATAGAAGCAAAAATAAGATCTACCCATAGGTTATTAGGTATATGTTAAGTTTTGGGCAGCTATAAGATACAAGGAAATAGTACACAAGTAACAATTCCAGAAAGTAATTTGTGGTGGAAAGTGATAGCAGATTCACGTAATACATCAGAAAGAATTGCAGAGAAATTTAGATTGCAAGATTTTTTTCTCACAGGAGGTAAAAACTGTAAATACATACTTTCTCCTTATTTCACTTACATAGGTATCCTAGCCATGTTTTTTGTTTTCCTCTCTTTCATGTAGATGTATGTGGGGGTAGGTCACATACATTTTTATAATTTTTTATGTATTTATGTATAGGAGATGCCAGCCATAAACGGCATCCCTATGCCTTTCTGTAGAGGTAACTTTCAAGAAGAGTGGAAGTAGAAATATTACATTGAGAAGTTCTTTCTTTCTTTCTTTTTTTGGCAGTAAAGAGTAAACAGTACATGGAATCAATAGATTGATTAATTCAAAGATGTTTTTTCAACAATTGGGTTTCCATCATTCACTTGAAGATATTATGGAAATACGATATTTACAAATACAGCCTCTTGTGTTGATCTTCTGTAAAATTTATAAAAAGAGCAATGCAGTGATGTCCAATTTATCAATATGGAAATAACTAATGAAAATTAGTCATAGATCAACCAACTAGTCATTTACTTCACCAATTTCACTCATTGATCCTCAGAAATTCACACCAAATGCTTTGTGTGTGACTTTACATTCATAAACATCCCAGAGTTATCATTTTTTTTTATTATATGAAACTATACCTGTATTGCCAATGCAATGCAGGTATCATATAGTCCATGAACAGTTCTGGCAGAGTGCATGTATTAGCTATTTGTGGAGGCTACTGCCATGCGGATGAGTAAGTATTACCATCCTTTCCCATTAGTAGTTCAAGTTTGTTGGATAGAGGAAGGGGCAGAGAAACTAATATTTTGCTGCAGAAGAGCACATCAGATTAATTTTAAACACTTCATAATGCACAAGGCATCATGGATCTGATCTGTGAAAGACATGGCTGTCATGTGCTAAAAATTTACTGATAACTGAAGATATATTATATACAAAATAACAAGTACGTTTGAATATGTTATCAACAGCAGTGAAAGAGGAGACCAGGTTGTACTGAGGAATGGAGACTTAACCCACTCACGACGGGGGCATTCCAGCCTTGCATGTCACAATGCCGGGGCTTTTGAACGCTTAGGCCTAAATCAATTAAATGGCTGGCACTATATTGTGCCGCCCGGCCACCAGGCTTTTGAATGAGCGGTACAGTAGTGTACCACCCGTCCAGAGAGGGTTAAAGACAGAGAAAAGAAGGAAGAAGATGCAAAATAGGAGGGAAATAACAGAGTTATAGACTTGGAATTCAAAAGAGGTCATTGTAACATAACTGAAAAAAACATACAAAAAATGGTAGGGAAAACTAAATCCACATATACTTGAGAGAAATTGATGTAATTACATTCTAGGAAAGAAAAATGAAAGGATGGATGGTGTAATCAATTATATGAGAGAGAGAGGATTGCCTGGCTTTACCAACCAAGAAGAGTGTCTTTCAAGGTGTTTTTATGTGCATCTATAAAAGCATGTTAGTAATAACTTCTTTCTATTTACTTTTCAGGCTGCTGGGGAGAAGGTGGATACAATGACCTCAAAGGATGCTGCCATGTTCCCCATAATTGCTTCCTGTGCACTTTTTGGTCTTTACATTGTCTTTACGGTAAGGATGCAATAGTGTTTTTTAAATCCTTTTCTTTAAGTAAAAGTAACTTTATAGTGTTTCCTTTGGACAGAATTGTCCCGTCCCTATAAAGCTTTTCTTGTTTGTTAATGGTCGGATAGCTAATCCCATCTTTAAAAAGAACAAAATAACAGTGACCCACATTAAGATGCACTTTTTGTATTTTTTAAGGTCTTCTCCAAGGAATACATCAATCTGCTGCTTTCATCGTATTTCTTCTTCCTCGGAGTCTTAGCTCTCTCTCATGTGTTCAGGTAAGATACGTTATTAAGTGAGTGATGATTTAGATGAATTGAATGCTGTTAGTTGTAATTATGGTTACAATGATACTAATAGTGGTGATAGGTGTGAGTGGCATTATGCAAATATACATGCCTTCAAGGGTCCCTCCGGGATTAGGAGCCAAGAAGCTTACCATTGTAGACGGGGAATAGATTCGTTTGTCTAGTCTCCAGCATAGGTTTTATTTCAGAGCAAGGTAGCTTCACGCAACATACCTTGACTTTTTCCACTCTTTTAGTCACTCATTGTAAAGCTAGAGCCATTTTTGTATTTTAATTTTTGTGTTTTACTGTATTTAGAGACTTATAACTGTCATATCAGCTCATTCTTTTCTTTATATTGAGTGTGATAGAAGTATTGCTGTTTTATGGGAGGACAAAAAGTAACTTTATTTTTTCACATGTACTGTCATGAACAAATACAAAACATATAACCATCCACAATGAAGATAATATGAAGAGTTATGGAATTGGAAGGAAACTTGTGCTTATGACTATGAATGCCACAGTAAAAGGCATCTCTACTGGCACAGGGGCACATTGTAGACATTGTGCATGGTTTGAGTCACCTTCCTCATCTCATTCTGCCTGCACATCCTTCATCTGTGATACTTTCGAACAAGACATCGGCAATTTGCAATGTACCATCACTTTATAAAGATAGTACCTGCTATAAACCGTGGATGGGTACCATTCAAGGCTCTCTCTCCTGCTGGTGCCAGATAAAAGTCTTCCCATCCATCATTTTGGATGTTAGGTGAAACCAATTTTGCCTAATATCACTGCAGTTATAGTAATTATGACTGCAATTGTCATCATTAGTCACTCATTACTCATCGCACAATAAAATAACACAGTGATCTAAAATCCTTAAATGTCATGTACATCATGACGTCTGTTGTTACACCAAAGCTCCTGTGTCATGTATGTCATGACACCTGTATGCAATTGGTTAACCCATTCGCACCGGATGACGTACTGACACGTTTCATAGTTTTTGGGTCAGATGCCGGTGATGAGATATTTGGCAAAGGCCGGCACTCGGGGTGAGCGAGCGGACAGCCCAGGCTCGTGATTAGTGCGCCCGAGAATCCTGAAGCATTAGGCCTATGTGTTCGAAAACCCCAGCATTGTGACCATTCAAAGCTAGAATTGCCCTGGTGTGAATGGGATAAGGTTCACAAGTTTCATAGTAGATCTGTTACTGATGTACGGATAATGCTTATCAAGATCTAACAAGAATTTCTAATAAAATTCACATTCAAATTTTTTACATTACCAGAGGTTTTTAAGCAATCAAGAATTTCTCCATCACCATAGGTCACATATATCAATTTGGGGACATAAACTAAATGTTGAAAAGTGGGAATTTACTTTTTATTGTAACTGATAATGAATGTTCTTGCAATAAAGAAAGGCACTACTGATATGATTGTGCACATTCTTACTACATAGTTACTACATTGAAATTGTATCATTGCAACACAAATGAATGGTGCTCAACTTCCAGCTTTTACTTGTTACGAGAGTTGGACAATGATTTTTGGTAGGTATTGGCAATGTATAATATGTTTAGAATACTAATATCATTCTACAAATGATATTATTATTCTCTTGGATATTGTAACATCAGCATTAACTTTTTATAGTTTGATATGGATTAATTACTCTGTAATTATACCTTGATCACTCTGATATCTGATGTTTATATGACAAATTTTGAATGCTGTGATCTCTTAACCCTATGACAACAGTGCGTCACACACGTGTGACACAGCTAAATTCCTGATGCCGGGGCGTCATGCCAGTGTGACGTTTCCAATGCAATATTACAATGGCCCGGCGTAGGGGTTTTCGTGTAGCGCCTACCCCGTTGGCAAAGGGTTAACATGTGCCGTGATTTTATCCCCCTAAGTCCTAACTGCCATGAATCTGGCTGAGCCTATCCAGGTATGTCACTTCTATTTACCATAATTGTGGAATGCCTGTCAAAAACTGGCAGGATTTTTTCCTGCATTTTTTACATTGTGAATGGGACATTAGTGTCAACTTATATTTCTAGAGCTGTTTGGTAAATTTCCTCCTGCCACACCCACCATATCAGCCCCATATCTCCATGCCCTTTGGAGGCTTTTAGGCATTCAGACTGTTCTCTTTTTTTGTTTTTGTTTTTTCTTGTGAATAAAACAAAGTTAGTAAAATAGTATTTCTGGAACTGGATGGACTAAGGGATTCATGTTTCTAATTATGCTGTGGAGAGAAAAAAATTATAACTCACTTGTTTCTTTATTTGCTGGAATTATATTTTGCAAGGAACTGGTTAAAGAGCAGCGCCTTTACAGATAAAGAAGTAAAGCTATTGTTTTTCTTATGATTTAAGAATTGCACCCATTCTTTGTATTGGTGATATTTCTTTAACTGCAAATTGAAATATTGATACAATAATGGTGTACCACATTAATATGTCATACAATATCTTGTTACTGTATTATGCATTTTACATTTTGGGATTCAGTGTGGAGTGGAAAGGAACTTTTCTTTGTTAATTCCAGTATTGCTAGCAAACAATCACTTATTATATACTATATTATGATCCTTCTGTTGCTGTATATTACATGCAGTGCAGCCTCTTCATATTGCTATCCACATGTATTGTGTACCTTAGGTCACACAAGGTTACCTTTGCACATCTTACTTATACATAAGAAAAAATGGTAAAGTAGCTAAGCAGGCAATATTCCATGAACTTAACAGCTCGGTCAGTTTGCCCTTGCTTCTAACCAAGAGACTCAAGCACCAACTCTGAGGGCACAAGGACATCCCTAATCCTGTGTTCTCATGTAAGATCATCATATAAGATCCCCTTTTTTCTGTGCAGCTGCTGTCCCCTCCTCACCTGTACAAGTCAGCTTACCACAATAAATTGTAGAACTCTTACCATTGTCTGCTTGCGCAATGCTACAACTTCTGCTATTGCTTATTTTTCACATTCCTGTTCACTGTTATCAGTCTTTTTCCTAATATATTTCAACAATTAAACTTTAACAGTTCATGAAGATTGCCAGTTCCATATTTTAACATTATAATCATTTGTCCCTTGGGTGGTTTGCAAAGTCCAGTCTTTTCTTTCTGCTATTAGTATGTTTGGGTCAGTATCTCCAAATACGATTTTAAAATGATTCATAAGGATTTTGTGTAAGGCTGCACAAACATCTTTTCATCATTTCATTGGTTGTTTTTCATAAACTCCATTCACAATATTGAGAGTGCATGTGACAAGTTATTGAGAGTGTGTTCAGCAATGCAAAATGCACATCCATCAACTTGTGACTTGGAGGGTTTTCTCCTTTGGCAATTGTTCTTTGGTAGGAGCACCAATAAACACTTGATTGCTAAACTTCTTCACTCGGGGCAGTATAAAACGCCCCCCCCCCCCATGCCGAATCCGTGCATCAAATTTTAAACGTCGCTATTGAATATAACCATGTTTTAAGCCAAAACCTCAACATAATCATTATGTACTATATATCAAAATAAGCATAGTTAACATCTTCCCCCATGTACATGTGACAAGTTATTTACATGGGTTGGGAGGAGAGTGGAAAGAGTGACCTTGGTGGGAGGCCTCACTCAGATAACGAAAGAAAATGGTTGAAGTAGTATGGTAAACTAATCATAATAGATTTTATAGTTTTACATGATATTCCATAAAGAAATAATAAAATTATTGCTAGCAGGGTGCATCGGTACCTCCCCTGGTTTAAGCAAATCCCACTCCTATGTAATAATAATAAAAGTCATGTAAGCCATTGTATGATATGACCTCTATTTTGAAAGATCTCGTACAGTATCCGGAAGAAAGAAAACTTAATACAAACAGAACTCGGCCATGACATTATGTGTGTCCTCGGATATGTCACAAGCATTGCGAGGATGCAGTCTACACGTCCTCGTGTTCAAGGGGTTAAGATTACTGTCATGCCCTCATAAAATGAGGGCATCACATCATCCTTCACTTTTTCAATTTACTTTTCATTTTTATTGATACCTCAAAGTATTACTGTATCTTTTAATTACTCTCAAGGTAAGTTTATTTCCCTCTCACTAAAATAGTCCTTTTCATTGTCATTTACATAAATTTTGATGTCCTGTTCCTAGTCTTTTTATCCATATGATTTATACATTCCAACTTGATAATCTCCTTATCTCCAAAAATACTGTAATTCTTTCCTTCAGTGCTGGATGAGTAACATCTCCAACAAAGCATATACACTGCATATTATGTTGCAGAAATCTTTACAAACAAATGAAAGCTTCTGCAGCCTCCAGTCCCCTCGTAATTAATGTCACAGGAGGGTGTATTTTTCACTTTTCATACTCATCACTCATAATTTTCTTAATTTTTAACATTGTTCTTTAGGTTGAAAACACAGCACATGTTTTACCAAGGATTTCATTATCTAATGTTTGCATCACTATACCTAAATCCAGAATTGAATTTTAACTAATTCCACTGCCAAGTTAACCCATGTAGTGACAGCCTGCTATAGTGGAAAAAAATATAGAAAACAAATTACTGAGACTATGACAAAAAATTAGGCTATCATTTGAGTGGGAAGAAGTAAACAAGCCAATCATGTAGGGGGCACAGTAATTTAAAACCATTTCAGTGCCTTAGCATACCTATATTTGCACAACACAAGGAAATTCTAGCTATATCAGTGCTAGTTCAGAGGCTGAGAGAATTTCAAAACTGATTTTTTCATGATTTGGCACTCAAAATCCCTGCTAGGTCCCTTAACCCGTTCCCGACGGGGCCAATCCGGCTTAAATAGACCAAAATTCCGGGACTCTTGAACGCATAAGCCTAACGCGTCAGGATTCTCGGCCGCACTGGCCGCGAGCCAGCGCTGTGCGCTGGCTCCTCCCGCGCCCCGGGCTGGACAAAGTAACGCGTCCCCGTCGTGTAGCCCAAAAACCACTAGACGTGTTATCTTGTCATCCGTCGTTAACGGGTTAACCCATTCATGGTCTCTCCTGTTTTACATTGTTATGCATGTATATACTCATTTGAATTCCATTTGTATAGACACATTTTCCTTCATTTGTGAAAATAATGTAAACAAATACAAAAACCTCCTCTTATCACCCTGTTGAATCAGGCAGATGAAAAGCGCTCTGTGAGGCACAATGTGAGAGATCTTGCACTTGGAGGCTGCTGGCAAGAGCAGCATTAGGCTAATTTAAACCCCAGTGCAAAGAATTACTTGAATCTCCTTCCAAGTTATATGTGTAAATGCCTGTAATTTGAAGACCTTAGAATATAAACAGACTTCACTCTTTTCTGAGTGATCATGGCTCTGTTAACTGCAACAGTAGGAGAGAGCCTCAAGATTAGCTTGAAGATTTTTGTATTTTAGATTATTTTATTTATGATTTAGATAAGTATATTTATTTTGCATTCCACATATAAGGTAGAGATCTTACAGTAATTCAACTATTGCAGAAGTGCATTCTGTCTTTCTTGCTACAGATATTATGAAATGTGGAGGTGGTGATGTGCTCTTGTGACTTGCAACCTGCTCTGCAGACCTTGAGTCAGGTACCGTAATTCCTAAACCTGATCATGCCAGAATAGTAAAGTTAACACACAACATACAGGATGCCAAAAGAGCAGGGTTTATTACATGCTTTGCATGGATTCCAGCTCATTTTAGAGCAGTGGTTCTCAATCTTTTTTCAGTGATGGCACCCTGAATTTATATAATCCTTTCTGTGGCACCCCTTTTTCACCATCACCCCTCCTCACATGAATTAACTTCTGATATAAAATTGTACCTGTTTGAATTACTTTAATTAATGATTTAAAATTATTATCCGTACTCAAACCCAAATTAACATATGATGTACTGTAGTACATGCCCAAACATAGAACTCGTCAGTGGAATTAGATTCAGAATATTAGATTAACTTAAGAGTTATGTTATCAGTAGTAGTAGTAGTAGTAGTAGTAGTAGTAGTGTGCAAAAGGAAAATCTACCTATATTTTAGTAAAATATTAGAGCAAGTAACTTCCTACACCGACATTTAATTATAGGCAGACTGCTACAAACTGTTTTACAAATGTACCTTGAAACGATCTAGCCAAGACAAAATTCATGGCAATCTTGTGGCACCCCTAGGCGCTGTCCGTGGCACCCCAGGGTGCCGCGGCACCCAGTTTGAGAACCACTGTTTTAGAGTATCATTTTGTTGATACTGTTTGACATTTGATTTGACATCCCTCCAGTGACTAGCTGTAATAAAATTTATGTTGATATGTTCACTATATAAAAAGTATTTCCTCATGGCATCATAGAAACCAGTGTATAAATTCTACAGTATTTTCAGACATAAGAGTCTCTTATATTACAATAGTTGAAGAACTCAAACATGAGATGTAGTTGCCACCCAGCAATAGATGACCACCTATATTTATACCAAACAAGTTACTTCAAGTTGAGAAGATACATAACTCACCTTGAATCATCGCTGTAGTTCATATGAATATAAATGCATTTTTTCAGGAACCATACACAGCAGGAGAGTTGTCAGTTCAGTTCATGGTGTGTTGAGTAGAATCAAGTTGAATCATAAATAGAGCTGGACCCATTTTTTCAAGAGAATTGCCTGCTAATATAGAAGACACTAGCTATTAATGATATTCATAAAGATTTTATATAGATGTAGACATTGAATTTTTATGATAGTTATTCTCCATTTTAACCCATTGGCGCTGGGTGACATGATATCACGTCATGTAAATATTCTGCTCCTGCTGGATGATATCCTATCACATGATTTCTCCCTCAAAATGTACATTTTTTATCATTACACATGTACATAATAATCATAGGAGTTCCATTTATATAGACACATTATTCACTTGTGAAAATAATGTAAATAAATAGTACAACCTCCTATTATCTTTCTGCTGAAGTGGGCGGGTGAAAAGCGCTCATAGAGGCATAGCTGGTGGGAGCAGCATTACATAACTATAAGCCCTGGTGTGAATAGGTTAAAGAAAGTCAGCTTATATATTAATCTGAATTTGTGATCTTTATGACCACATAATGACCACAGTTCTCTCTTTCTCTTCCCTTCACATAGATCAGTTATTGTGACTGGTAATTAGTCTAAAAGACTTGAGATGGGAGTTAATGACTTGACTCGACTCAGAGTGTAGATGGAGACTGCTTAATCTTCCTCGCTGCACTGCATCATACCTTCTGGAATAAAATTTTTGTCATTATTTTATGAATAATCCAGACTATCCTAACACTGTATCCAGAGTGTGCATGTAAATAGCAGTGTCCTGCATGAGTTTGGTTTTAAGAATAAGCAACATGGTAGTGGAGTCAGTGTGCTCAGTTCTGGAAAAGGAATTCTCCCTGTAATGTATATTTAACCCATTCACGCCGGGGCGGAATTTCGCCTACTCCCGATAACGCCGGGAAGATTTCAAGCGCGCAACCGTTCGTGCCGGGGTGTTTTCCCGCTGCGCGCGGTCGCTCTGACGCTCGCAGAGCGTTTTTCACCCACCCTATCCTTATGGTTTGCGTGATTGCGTCTAAAGTGTAATCATGTGTAGAAAGTAGTGCTATGTTCAGAGGATGTATATCAGTCGAAAAAGATGTTATAGCACTGTTTTTTTTGTGTTATTCTATTGAACTTTTTCCATATTCTTTACTCCTATGTTGTAATACCAATGGGAAGAGGAAGCATTCTTCTAGTGAGGTAACAAACATAGTTTTTTTTTTCAATTTTTTTTTTCTTCCTAAACGAAAAGAAAGAGAATATGAACAACCATACATGTGCATACAAGTGAATGCAAGTAACAGCAATGTTTTTTCAAGTGTCATTTTCTTTTAGTGGGGCAACAAAAAGATGTTATATAATTTTTTTTTTTTTTTTTTTTTTTATTCCTCGGCCAATTACAATTGATTTTACGATAGTCTTTCGACTCAGATCATCATATTCAACAAATCAGAAACAGAAATCACCATGCCGTAATCAAGATTACGTATGTACCTGAGACGTCATTCATATTACGTTATATCCCATTTTCTACTATTTAGAAGGATAAACTAAAGTAGCTAAGACAAATCAAGTATGAAAATCGAATTGTACTAAGAATAATCTATCATTCTAATGCGGACGTTTCAGCACGTCGCTACTGGCCTCCCGGCGCGCGGGCCGAAAATGTAGCACGTGCCAGGACGTCACCCGGGTCCGGGGCTTTTTTCGACCACGTGTCAGCACGTCAACCGGCGCGAATGGGTTAAGGATGAAGAAGACTTGTAAATATTGCATTACGATATTTATTATTGGTATGGGTACTCTCAACTGAATATGTGTACCACTGCCAGTTTGGCAGTTTTGCTGAGTGATAACAGGAGAGAGGAGGAGGAGAGTGTGTGTGTTTTATGATAAAGAAAATGTTTTGTTGAACTATTTCTTCAATGAAATGATAATGATGTTCCACTGAGTTTATTATGTATATTCCTCATGTATGGAGATTAACTAGAGGTAAAAACTACCTAAAAACATTGCCTTATTATACCAGTACTTGCTATAAGTTTCACAGCATGATGAAACGCAAAAGAGTAGAGAAAATTTTCAATACGCTTATGTATAAAGGAGCAGGACTTAGGCAGCAGAATGGTTGCAAAACAAAACACGTCTCCCCATTGCACCAGCCCTCCCATCTTGCATGTCCATGCCAATTTCATAGGCCATGCCTGCAACAGGTTAAGGATACTACCATCATTCATTGTTGATGATACTAATTACTAAGAAATGTGTAATTTGACCTTACCAGCAACTATTTAACTTTTTTTCATCCTTGTATGGAATATATGGAACACAAAGACAAGTCTTATAGGAAAATTTAGGAATGGAGAAAATATGTTTGACAAATGAAAAATTATTGTTACTGTGTTTTGAGCTAAGAAAAGTCACCTAACATTACAGAATGGTAACAGGATTGGATATCTTGAGGGTTAGGAATTGTGATATGTTAGGAGCAGGTGTGATAACTTCTTATTGTTTGCCATTTTCTGCATAAGTAGGTCTCTTTCTAAAGAGAAAAGACAGTTTCCTGATGAGAATGATACAGTTATATGATAAGTATAACATTTTACTCATTTTACATTCTCACTCTCTCTCTCTTGCTCTCCCTCTCCCTCTCCCTCTCCCTCTCCCTCTCCCTCTCCCTCCCTCCCTCTCCCTCTATCTCCCTCCCTCTCCTCCCTCTCCTCCCTCTCCTCCCTCTCCCTCCCTCCCTCTCCCTCTCTCTCTCTCTCTCTCTCACTCACTCACTCTGTCTATCTCTCTCTCCTTCCCTCTCCTTGCCTTCTCTCTTGCCCTCTCCTGTCTCATTTCTGCTCTTGCTTGCCCACTGTATGTACAAAGCAAAGCAAACCCTAACAAATATAAATACTACCCCAACCCATTCTTGCAAATAGTTGTAAAGTAAAAGAATTACATGAAATGCATGTTTGAATGAGTCCTTTTTTTTCCTAATGTTAGAAATTGGATGAGGAAAGGGTTTCTTGAAAGAGTTGTTTTCCTGGGATGACTGAGTCCTTAAAAAAAGCATTAAAGCTCAGAGTGTCAGTAGTAATCTTCAGAATGTATATTTGTATATTTCTTTATTTCAGCCCAGTGATCTCTGGCTTGGTTCCTGCCTCTATCCCCTTGGAGTCCTTCCAGCTACAATTAGTGAAAGGAGACAAGGAGAAGAAAGAATACCTCATCAACTACTCTTTCACCTCATATGACCTTGTCTGCCTGTCTGTGTGTGCAGTCTTGGGAGTCTGGTACCTGTTGAAGAAGGTAATTTGCAGTTGCCTGTTTCAGGGATGTACCAATGCATCAGTATCAGTATTGGCAGTATCAGCTCATTTTTAGAGAATTGATTGATATCAACTCATTACTGCTGATGCCTATAAAAAAAAAAATACTACAGCACATATTACTTGTTTCCAGTTATTTTGTGAAGAAATTTGAGTTTTTATAG
>NW_028234418.1:19133362-19145862 GCF_977035675.1 Penaeus japonicus
TTGTTTGAAGCGTTTTTCATTTATCCTGAATTTTAAATGTCATTGAAGTTGGTAGGTTTTAAAGACAATGATACATGTTATTGAGTGCATGTGAAGGATTTTTTATAATTGTGTAGAAAATAAAAGGATGGGACAGTCTGAGAAAAGATTGTATATCTTTCCATAATGACTAATAAGAATTTTATACTTGTAATCATAGAACCAGCTGCCCCCATATACACACAAAACCAAAGTTACAAATTTTAAGTTCAGATTTAAGTGACCTTTTTTCCCCATACATGCCTCAATATTACTCCTAATCATACATTTATTAAGCCATTGTGGACGGATGTCACAAAATACATGATGCATGATTTTTTTGCCTGATAGAAAATAATGTCATAATGGCATAATGATGCAAGAAAAGTGGATCACTGTTTGCGTTGTACCAAGAGTAGTAGCTTATATTTAGTTACTGATGATGGCAATTGCAGTTATCAGTACTGATTAAACAAGCATGATGTTAACATAATCTACTTCACTTTACACATCAAAATGAATGAATTAAAACATGAGAAAAGAAGTATTCATCATCGGAATAATATTTTTTCAGGCATTGAATGACATCACATTTATTATTTGACATACTGGCCTAGGCCTGAGTGTCCTCTGTACTCAAAAGTTTTATTATTAGAGGAAAAAACAAATAATTGTAAAAATTATCATTTCAAAGGCATGCTGCAATTGTAAAGAATCACTCAGGGAGCATGACTGATACTTATGTTTGAGCAGTACAACACTTGCTGTTATGTCTGACAGTGACTATGTTCCATCAGCTACATTGCAGTATTTGCGAATTCATGATGCTGCAGGTAATGCTTTCTATGATTAGTATGAATGCTTACTGATTAATCAATAACAATTTAGATCATTATGCTTAATGATTTATTAATAACTAAAGTAAATGAGGAAATGAATATGAATTACTTTTAGAATAAAAAATTATGGAAATATGATACTACATTTGCAATAGATTAGAGGATTAATATTGCATTGATATGATATGTAAATGATTGTGAATCAAATCGGTAATGATGAATTTTGGACTGAAAATATATTACAAAGATTGACTCAAGAAAAAAAATGAATTTAAACCTTTTGAGAATACCTCTTAAATACAAAAAAGTTATCAAATTAACAAATAGCCAGAAAAGATAGTTGCACCTGGCATTGGGTGACTCGGTCCCTTGTTCAGGGACACTTCTTGAGTACAATCACTATTTGTCTTTGTGCAACCGGCACTTGTGACATCTCTGTCAGAACCAACAGTCGGGCCCCAATAAATAAATCTTGAGTACGGCCTTATGTTAAAGAGATCTTATGCTCATGAAGCAAGCTGTCTGGAACACTTAAACTGAGGTGGATCAAGCATATCAGGTACACTGCAAGAATCACATATTTTATTGAATCCACTATAAAACACTTTTGAGCTGTCCGTCGGAAAATGCCATTTTTCAGTATACAGAAAGGAACATTTACAAAAAAAAAGTGGTTTTTCTATTAATTAACCGCCTAAAACCAGCTACTAATGAAAACAGGTACCTTTAATGGGAAGTCGTTCATGCATTTTCAGTTCAGTTCAGTTAGAGAGATTTGCGAAGAATTTATTCGCCCAGGCTACATGCACGAGGTGGCCCCGCCTCTGTCAGCTAAAAGTGCTGACTCGTCTAATCATGCCTGAATGCCAACCATGGCAGTCGGATTGCCTGTAGGCCCTCCAGTTCCAGGGGGCAAGCAAAAGGCATAGTTGTCTAACCAGCCCGGCAGCTTGTAGTCTGTAGGCCCTGCGTGAGGAAGCGAGTGTGCTTACACTCCATCAGGTAGTGCTCTAATTTATCTTCTGGCGCGCCACAGCCGATTCTCAGTCTGTGGAGGCTGACTTCAGCACACATTGATATTCTTGTAGAGAGTATCAGCTACTCATAGCCTGTGGCATCTGAGTGCCAGCTGGCCGAGGGAGAGGTTCTCACCTCCTCTCTGTGGCGTTGCAGGGCACCGACCTGCCCTGCTGCCATCGTTTTACGCCTTAGCAGTTCCCGGCTAGGATGAACCACAAGATCATTCAAGGGTTTCTCCCTGCCTTCGTCTGCCAACCTGTCAGCTAAGTCGTTCCCCTCAAGACCAACATGGCTTGGAATCCTGATCCAGGATTTTCTTAGCATTGGTGAGAATTGTTATCATGGGGCGTGCTTTTTTGCAGGCTGTCAATAGCGGCCCTAGAATCTGTATGTATGACAACATGCCCGTCCATCTGGGCTGCATGGGCTAGGGCTCCCATAATAGCGACTGCCTCTGCCTGGAGCGATTAGGCATTGTCAGATACCCGTAGAGCTTTCAGTAAACCCAGTGGTTTTCAAACTATTTAGTATGACGGCACACTAAGAGACAACCAATATGTATAAATATGTATATGTATATGTATATATATATATATATATATATATATATATATATATATAATATATATAATATATTATATATATATATATATATATATAATATATATATATATATATATATATATATATATATATATATATATATATATATATATATATATAATATATATATATAATATATATATATATATATATAATATATATATATATATATATATATATAATATATATATAATATATATATATATATATATAATATATATATATATATAATATATATATATATATATATATATATATATATATAATATATATATATATATATATATATATTAATATATATATATATATAATATATATATATAATATATATAGTCTTAGACTATAGTCTTAAACTTATTATCGCTGATCAGTGTGAGGAATTCTCGAAATCTAGCAAAATTATATTACTTTCACGGTACACCAAGGAGATAATGGCGGCACACATTTTGGGAATCGCTGGCTATACCCCTTGCCGCAAAACCGGCGCCTGCAGTGCGGATGACGGGGTCTACAGAACCATCCGTGAAGTGATTGCTATGACGCCTCACCCTTTAACAGAGGTGGAGAGTACTGTGTCAGAGAGTACTCCTTGACAGGCTCATGACAGAAAACTATCAAAAATGACGCCCACGGCGGGAGTATGACGTAGTCTGGGGGGGGGGAGTCCATGCCTTTGACCAGTAGTGTCTCCTTGAGTTCAAAGCGTATCAGCACTCTGGCTGTGTGAGACATCCAGGAGTTCTGTGCAAGTCGTCTGTGCACCTTCTGTCTTAGCTGCGAGTCCGGCGGGGAGTGTGTGACTTTGGCAAGAAACTGTGCTACCATTTGATCGATCCGGATGTCCAGTGGGAAAAAATTGGCTTCCACAAGGAGGTTTACAACCTTAGTCCACCCAGAGGCACCCAGAATGATCCTGGCAGCCTCTTTTTGCATAATGTTAAGCCCTTTCCTCAGTCCAGACTTGACTGTAATCAGGGCGATGGAGGCATATTCCACAATGGGATGGACAGCGTGCACATAGAAGGATCCTAAGCGCCGTCCTGACAGAGCTCTCATGACAGAGAGTCTTGCCTTGGTCCGGTCTATGAGCTATTTAATCTCAGAGCGGAAGGTGAGGTTCTTATCAACCCATCCCCCTAAGCATTGGTAGATATGAATCCACTCTAGCTCTATCCTTTGGACTCGCAGTTTGGTCATGGACATCATGTTTCAGCGCCATTGCCTTCGATTTGGCTGCTGAGATCTAAAGCCCAACCCTGCGGCATTCCTCAGACATTAGGTCCAGACAACACTGGGCCTTTCTTATTATGTTGTCATGGGACTCCCTGCAGAGATGATTGCAAGATCATCTGCATAAGAAATGATCTTGCACCCTGCGGAGAGTGGAATGTCGAGGATGCTTAACATGAGGGTGTTAAACAGAGCCGGGCTAAGGACCCCCCTCTTGTGGTGGAGTGACATTCTCCAGGGGCAGATGCCTGGAAAGGTGACCTTGGAATTTCGCTCTGGCAGTTCTGTTCCGAAAATAGTCACTAAGCCAAGCAAGCAGTCTGCCTTCGACTTCCCTTTGTATCAGGATCTCCTGAATAGTGAGTGGACTTGCTAGTTCAAAGGCCTTTTCCAGGTCCAGGAAGACAATGACAGATCTGGTGTTGCTGACAGTGCTCAGTAAGGTGGCCATGCTGTGTTCTTACCCCTTGTGAACCCATGTAGGTTTTCATGTGGAGGTCCCAACTTCCAATGGAGCCGGCTCAGTACCATTCTCTCTGTCATCTTTCCCAGACAGCTGAGGAGAGTGATGGAACGGTACCGTCCCGGCTCCTTTGGTTTAGGGATGGGAACTATGTAAGCCCTCTTCCAACACTGTGGTAGCAAGAAAGTCTCCCAGGACTTGCCGATGAAATGCAAAAGTGCAAGCTCACCTTCATGTCCTAGGTGGGAAATGATGGAGTAGGAGATCCCTTCACAACCCAGAGCTGACCGGGAACTGGTCTTGTACGTTCGCCGTAAATCCCTCAGAGAGAACATGGCATCTGCGTCATCAGGCTCGACCGCCTTTTCTCTGATGAGGGTATGCCTGCCTGGAAGTAATTCCTCTTAGTATGCCCTCAACTCTGCTGGGAGACCGACGCTACTTGTTCTAGCAGAAAACTCGAGTGCCAGTCTCTCCGCCTCCGACTGTGGGTCATGTTGGGTCTGTCTGGGGCAGAGTGATTTGCGGCCCATCTGATACGGTTCCACAGCTCTGAAAGGGAGATTTGGTGGCCAAAAAACTCTGACCACTTCAGCCACTTTTCCTGCCTTACGCTCTTGGCAGTTTCCTGAGCATCCCTGAGACCCTCTCTCAAAAGAGTGTGGTTCTCAGGGGTTCTCTTTCTGCGAGAGTGTCTTCTGCACATATTGATTCTGTGACTGACCTCCTTAATCTCATCATTATAGTATCAGGCGTCTTTAAAACACCTGGACGACGGACGAGTTATGGGGATGGTCTCTGAGGCTGCCTTGTCTATGGCATTTACCAGTCTGGCCTCAAGTATATCCACATTATCATTGAGTGAGAAGTCACTTGTTCTGAGGCATCGGGCCAGGGCCTCCTGGAAAGCTTTCCAGTTGGCCCTGTCAACCTTCCATCGAGGATTGTGCTGGGGCATGGGTGGTGACTATCCCATAGTCAACACTGCCACTGCTCGTGACAATGTTGTCCACAGACTATCTAATTCTCTCGACCAGAGCTGCAGTGACAAAGGTAAGGTCAAGGACCCCCGCCAACATGCGTAGGCTCTTGGCTGTTGAGAAGAGCATTCTCGGGGAATGACTCAAGCACCACGGCTATGAAGTAGCCTGCCGCATCACGGCTCCGGGTGGGAGCCAAGATAGGGTGGTAGGCCTTGAAGTCGCCCCCTATGAGGATAGGCTCGTGTGCCGCAGCAGCACAGACTTTAATATCTAAGATCCTACATCTTGGCCCGCTGTACACATTGTACAGCTTTAGGGGACCCCCGGCAAAATGGATCTCAACGGCAAGGAATTCAACACCTTTTCCACACTGCACAGGATCGGCGGTCAAGGAACAGGGGACCGTCGCCTTCACAAGGGTAATCAAACCTCTGGTGCCTTGCATAATCGGCAGCACAAATGGATGATATCCTGAGAAATGAACAGTATCCCCCATTAAAGTGTCCTGGAGCATGGAAAAGGATGTTCCTTGTGGAAAAGCCATTGATATTCCACTGCAGTATGCTTAGATAACGGAAAGGCGCTCCTGCTAATGACAGGAGCGTCCCCGATGCTGTTACATTGAGGACTAGTGAGGAGACGGACAAGACAGTCAAGGTCGCCATGACGACAATGACTCAGACTGTCACTGCCCTGAAGGAGAAGGAGAAGAGTCCTATGGCCTCAACACCCACTCCAACTCAGGGCGAGACTCCTCTCCCCACAAACCCCAGGGTGAGACTTGTCTCCCCACCCAACCTGCGGCCAAGACCACACTCGCAGAGCCTGCACCCAAACCCCAAAGAGTGAGGAAGCCACGACCAACCAGGCTAAAGGTTAGGGCGACCAGGGGTTCTCCACCTCCCAGGAGACCCAGCTCTACCAATGGCTCCACAGTGACGAGTCAAGTGAGGAACTCACCAAGGTGTTGTCAGACTTCGAAATATAAAGTGGTATTGCTGCATTTTTACCCGATTTAACTCCAGAGCTGTTCATATTGAGATACTGCATTGTTTTTAGATTCAGATGCCCTCCTCAATGTTCTGGTATGTTTTACATCCAGGGGGGAGGGGCACCAGAAAAAAATTCTGACAAGAGCTCTAATTTCCTGCAAGCCAACAGAGAACTGATAAAGGCATTCACCAGCTAGAGGGAAAGTGGCAGGATAGACAGGACTTTATAATAGCATTGAATGGGGTTTTCTGCCCCCAAAGCATCCTATACGGAATGTGTATGGGAAAGGCAGATTCCGTAAGTGCGGAAGATTTTGTATCATCATCATCGACGTACAAAGAATTGATGATGAGCGCCAGCATGCTCCAAGTAATTCCAGGATCCTCATATCTTGAAGCTCTGCTGATACCGAATCATATACTACGAAAGGGAGCAGGATAGCCTCTGACGACGTGGTAACATGCTCAGCTTCTGGCTGATAGATTCTGGGTTCACTGGCGATCTGAGTATCTGTATACGAATGTATGCAGATACTCAGATCGCATGATTTCTCCATCGAGGAACTTTCGCTCTGGTGACAACGTCGTTTCAGTCGGTCTAGGGTGGTATTGCAAGTGAAGATGGGCTCGTCCGGAAGGTGCGCACCAGTCTTGGTTTCCAGTTCTGGAGTTGCTTACAAATCCTCATTTTTAGATTACTCGTATGTGAACCCACATATCTAGCGTTACAGCTTGAACAAGTGTAGAGATATACAACATTCGAGCATTGATGTCTTTTATCGGGTAAAAACGAACAAATTGATCTGGAAATTACGATAATCATTCTGAAGCTGACTGGTTAATTCTTTACGCATGACAAAGCATTTATGGCCATATGGATCAATTGAGACCCAATCGCTCCGGCCATTCATGCTAAGACGAATGGCCTTTGTGTTTCGCTCAAGGACTTATTACCTGTCCTGAAGGCGTCGTTCCTTACAAAGATGTTTTGGCAGGCATGGAGTGACTTTGACAGGTGTCGCTGTTGGCAATCCGTGAGCCTCTGGGTTCACGGATATCAAATCAAATTAAACATGAAATTAATGAAATTTCTCACAAAGTTATAAAAAGGATCTTTAATAAAATTTCAACTTATCAACTATATTTTATTAATGCTCTGTCATTATATATAATCTACATCTATGTACACCCTATTAACTATAATAAAGGAATAGAGAGATAGCAAAGAAGAAAACTCTGATGAGCAGATTAAAATTTCGAAAAATAAACAGCATTTGGGATTTCTATTCAGATTTCGGGATAATGGTATTTCTTCGATAAAGTCACCCTTATTTCAACATGAAGATCTTACAAAAAGGAAAAAAATAACATATATATATATATATATATATATTTTTTTTATATATATATACACATATGTGTATGTGTGTGTGTGTGTGTGTGTGTGTGTGTGTGTGTGTGTGTGTGTGTGTGTGTGTGTGTGTGTGTGTGTGTGTGTGTGTGTGTGTGTGTGTGTGTGTGTGTGTGTGTGTATGTATGTATGTATGTATGTATGTATGTATATATAAATATGTATATATATATAAATATGTATATATGTTTATATATATACATATATATATATACATATATATATATATATATATATATATACATTTACATATACATATACATATGCATATACATAAACATATGTACATACACACATACATACATACATATATATATATATATATATATATATATATATATATATATATATATATATATATATATATATATATATATATATATATATTATTAAATGACTTTGAGAAAATGCCTCTGTTAGAACTTACTAAATGCATTGCAGTAACCTATTTTTGTGCCTTCAAAAAATTGGTCATATTTCAGTTTTTAAACAACTGAAAATTCCTTATGTAGTAACCTAATTTATTTCTATAACACCAGCCAAAATCTTTTTTCAATGCTTGATTAGAACAAATCCATCTCTGAGTCTACAAATATGTGTGTATTCATTGTCAATTCAATATAAAAAAAAAATTGCTGTAATAAAATGAAGTGAAAAATTGCTAATTTATATATTTCTTATAATTAGCAACAGGAAAAAAATCATGATTTCAGTCACATTCTTAACTTTAATTTCTGGCAAATAAATGATTCCAGAGAGCCTAATTTTTTTTCTAATAGAGTTGCAACTTCACAGTACTCTCTGTATTTGGTAACGTGGGTGCATCACTGTTTTTTGTTGAAGAACTTTTGAAGTAAATGAAGAGATTTCATTTCAGTGTCACCAATAACATCTTGGTTAATCTAACAAGACAGTTTTTTTATTCAAGAAAAAGCTTTAACAAGGACATCCCATCATTAACACTGGTGGCCCTTGACAAAAAATCATAAAAGCAGTTTCGATTTCCCTCTTGAAGTTACATTAGATCCAACATCGAACAAGCTATCTGGATCATTTCAATCAAACAACCTCATTTATCAAGTGAGCTGAAGAGGAAAAGCAAAGTCCAAAACCATTTTTAATCTTACTGCAATCATTCACAAGATATTTTTTTCCAAAGATATTCATGTACTGCCCTATAAGTAATGCTATTTCAAACATCATGTATGAAAACAGCTTCTTTAAGACCTACTCTGGTTTGATAAAGTGATTCTTCTACACACATGATTACCACATCACTATTATAATACATAGCATTCTATATACTGTATAATGGTATTGCAGCTAAAACCAGAATAATGTTTTCCCTTAGAATTTCCACATATATCTGTGCAAGGAAACAGATCTCTAGAAACTGCTCTCTATATCACATAAAGAATTGAAGTTTATAGTATTCATCATCTACACACAGCTTTTATGTTTTTAAAATGTTCAAAGTGGTTCACTGCATGATATATCATGGAAGGAGGGCATCTTTTGCAAACAATATAGACCTGGATTACTGGTGACTAACAACCATCCGAGTCTGAAAAAAAACATGTCATCATACAGATCAAGCAATAAAACTCTATTGTGAATGTATTTGTGACCATGTTAAAGATTTCTGTCACATGCTGACACAGATGCTCTCCTCTCATAGTATGTTAGAAGGCAGGATAAAAACATATTCGGCTATTGAAGTTCCTTAAGTCAGGAACAACTTGAAAACATGTTATTCTCTTAGTGAGGGACATGTGCTGCAACTGTACTCCTCTTGCTTTAAACCATATGTTGAGCTGTAATGTTAATTATTGTATTTTCATTTTTTCAGTTTTTTCCCCTTCCTATAAAAGACCATCTTTCTCTCCTTCTGACTTGGATTTTCAAATTATAACAAAAAACTGCTTGAGAAACCAGCTGTATATTTACACAGGCAAAGTAGTAATTATACTTAATACACATATCTAAAACAGAGTGCTATTGCTGGCATCTAAATGCTGGTACAAGAAGCTGGTGATTTTACAATACATTTTAAGTTGATCTCCAAAAGGCCAACATAAGCCAAAATGCTGAGAGTAGCATTTTTGATCATAAAAGGTTTCAATGTATTGTGTATGGCTATTGTACACAGACCTATAAGATACACAGGACTTTACAATACAGAATTATCAATAATCCTAGTCATATGTTTTGCTAAGAGATTCTAACTAAGCAGCTGGCTTCATATGATTTTGGATAACCCTCACAGCCGTAAAATATTTCCTTTTTTTCCTTTCATATACACAGAAGCTTAGTTAAGAAATATTCAACCCCATCAACTGTAAGTATGAAGAGATTATACTTGTATACAGCTGACAGTGTTAAACTGCTCTATGAGTGTAGATCATATAGTTTGAAATTTATACAATTTACAATAAGAAGGAAGGCTTGTTGGTAAGCAGCTCAGATACCAACATTCTTCTCTGCTATCAGGAAATATAATAATTTTGATGAATAGATAATGCTTTTTTATACCAACATTTACAGAATAGAGGGAAGCAGACCAGATATATCAGTGCCTGATTTCATATAAAATGAACATTTTCAGTATTCTTATCTCCATTCATCACAGTTGCCATTTGCACAGCTGAACAAGGAGAAAGACATAAATAATAATTACATGAAATCTTATGCTTACTAAGGAGATGGCCATGATACAGCTTTGGAATGGAATATATGGCATCATTCCAGGGACAACAATGGGTGAAAACGAAGGTCTATGGAGTTACACACACTCTTACACACTTGAACACTGACACACTCCAAACATCTGGTTATTGCAAAAGTTGAAGACACACTGTTCCTCTGGTATCACATGTTTATGAGCAAAGAAAGCACTTCATATTTTTATGTCGTGAGAACATATAAAATGCTGCATGTGCAGAGTAGCCATTAATGATTATTCCCAACATTCGTGTCAAAGAAACTTTATTCATGTAAGAATGTTTTTTGTCATCTTGAAGAATGGCAGGAATAACCTTTCAGTGTCCTCAGATTATAAAAGGACAGTTGGTTTACTGAAATTAAATATTGTATTCTAGAAAGGCTGATTAAAGCTTCATTTGGGATCAAGCTTTTTATGTACATTTCAAAATAAGTTTCACACACTGTCAACCATATTCAGAAACCTCAACAAGGGGATGCATCAGATTTAACAGCTAATTTACAGTTAACTTCACACATTCAAGTCCTGACCAATCTCATGTAAAAGTACCCAGACATAAATTATGTCTGTAAAAGTTTCTGACTCTCTAGCTGTAATGAATAACAATAACCTCTTTAATTTCTTGAAAGGAACTTCAAAACATATTTTGACATTCCAAGCACATACCTTCCCTCTTCTGTAGGATCTCTAATAGCACCTTACCCTATGTCTGCAGATGCTTGCGTTGCTTGTGCACCAATATGGATTTTGACTTTAAACATACATGAAGTACACAAAAACAGGAACAAAGCCTGCTTGTCTAAAGAGCTTAATTTATGAAGTCCACTTAAATATCTAATTGGATGGTTGTTCGTAGCTTTATACACAATTTGCTACTCGGTGAGAAAATAAAGTGTGTTGTATTTACAAGCATATCCAATGGTACCTATTATTTTGAAGGTTGTTATGGAATAAACAATTCGTTAAAATTATCTTTTGAAATGCTATTCTACAAAATGTATTTCCAATGTACAATATGTACTGTTTTATCTAATGCACTCCCAAAATCAAAAAGGTTCTGCTTATCTTAAGACTACGGTGGTGTTTTATGGAGAAGTTAAACGCAACAAACTTTCTGGTACAACTTTACACCTTATTATTTCTTACTTGTGAAGGATTGAATAGATCATAACATTTTTTCTTTTATCTTTTGGACAGCCACAACACCTGTAGTCCATCCGAAACACCAGCTGACGGATTCTTATGATTGCCTCTGTTCCTATACACTTAAGTTATGTACACTACAATTCTTTACAAAACAGAACTATTGTAACATCTCACTATCATACATGAAGAGAAAATTTTATACATTATATACCCTTTAGATAATGATGTGTTTGTCACATACAAACAGTAGCAAATGAAATTTTCATAATGAATGATGATGTGAGTTTTGTTTAGTTTGTGGTACGTGAAAATTCTAACAGCAGCTTCTTTGCTCTCAGTCTATCTGGCATCATCATAGTTTTTAAAGTATATGCCATAAATGATAAAGTGATGCATTTTTTATTCATTACAATTTTTAATGATATTTCATTGGTGAAAAAGTATATTGTTATTAAAGGAATGTTTTATGAACTGCAAAATTGTTGAATGATGACTTAGCTTATAGTAAATATTTCTACTTTCTTTGGTATCTTTCTTCTGACCAGTGTAGAAATAAAGCTCCTAACATATCTATTTTCTCTAAGAGAATTATTTTCTTGTGAAGGTAAAGCTTACATACAATAAGATGTATGAGAATCTAACATATTATAATAACTGCATAATTTCATATCATGCATTGTATATGAATGTTCATGAGATACCTTATACATTTTTATTCCTGTTCTTGTACAATATAATTGAACTGTGTTGTAACTAAGAAAAAAGTAATTGTCATTTCGATTTGGTAATCACTATCATTATTTGGAAACAAGAAGCAATACAGTCACTTATTCGCAACAATAATTATGGACTGAATCCTGATGCATTCCATGTTATTACTTAGATATCCTACTGGATAAAGTGAACTGGGATTTTACAATGACTCGCCTCTCTTATCGAACTCCAGCATTACACCTTAAAAGAATAATATCTTAAAGATGGAACAAATTTCATTTCAGAAAAAGTTGATCACATGAAGCTGTATATCATCTATTTGTTCTTTCTGGTACAAGATTTATTCAGTAGGATCCCAT
>NW_028234418.1:19180862-19185862 GCF_977035675.1 Penaeus japonicus
TAAGAGCATGAAAGCAATGCCATAAGCTTTTTATTGTATTGTTGCTTTTAGAATTAACATGTGATACATTATTGTCCAGTAGCTTTGCTTTTGATCAAGTTAATCCAGCAACCAATTACATAATATAGCTCCACCTCTAAAAGCCTACAAAAAATGAAAACCACTAAACCATAAACTGCAAAGACAATATTATGTGAAAAAACCTTTGATTTTCTTTCTTTTTAGATAAGTAATTTCCAAGAAAATATAAAAGAAATATCCAACAAAAAAATAACAAAAATACATCTGATAATTGGATCAAAGAAAAAAAATCTAACAGTATAACAACACCAAACTTCATGAGAAAAGAGAGTATGAAAAAAGAAAAGGAACCTGAAAAGCACCTACATACATATAGGCACATATTACAGAAATATGTACTTATTGTACCATAACCAAGAGTAAGGAACTAGACATTGTAATAATTATAGATGCATGCACTGTATTAGATATAAGACAATGTATAATGGTACTAATACCTGTAAAAAGGACAATGGAATCTACATAATCCATTTCTCCCATTGCAAAGAATGTCACAATTACATGTAGTTATAAGAAGATATGGATCATAGCAAGTCAAGAGAGATAAAGACAGAATGATGTGTCTGTAGAGAATGCAAGAAATGCTGCTAAAGAGGAATATTATATCCTAACACACAACACATCAAAGATATAAAATTTAGCAAGTAAAACCTGCATGTGAATTCCAGACAAGAAAGACATTAGTTATTTATAAATATTAACTATAGCTAGTATAAGGAGAAATGATCTGACTGCATGTTTTAAATTCGACAAAAAAAGAGTTGAATCATTAATAGCAGTCTCTCTTTAAGGAAAAGACATGGTCACATGAGAAGATACACATGTTATATAGCTGTATGAAAAAGAGATGGTGCTAAGTGAACAAAAGATATATGCAGTGAAGATACATAAAAACAGATGTTGAAGAAGCAGAGCACACATCTATGTTAATGACTTAATAGGTTGATACATTTTTAAATAACAGATTAAAGGAAATCAAAGACAAATATGAATATATATCAATATATCTAACAACCAAGCTCTTTATACTGAATATATGAGATATATAATTAACATTTGAGCCTGGGACCTCTCTATTATTGACAATTATTCTACATTAAATAGCAATTATTCTATAACAAACAATTAAGATTCTTCTACAGGAAAATTAAATAGGAAGTTAAACAAAATTACAGGCTCTTATCCAGTCTACAGAGTACTTATCATTTATGAAAAAAGTTTAAAATCTTATCTCTGATAATACTAAGGGAATGCAGCAAAATTTCTCATAAAAAAACATTGAAAGCTGTAGATAAAGTAATACAGTGAGCAAGGAAAGGTGTGTGCATGTCAAAAAAGAAACCGGGATAACAGCCACAATACCAGGAACTGATACAAAATATAAACAATAAAATGAAATGTGAAACTTGAACAAAGGAGAAACAAGACAGGCAAGATAATACTCAAACAAATAAGGAGAAAAGTGTTATTTACTTTGAAAGTGAATTAAACACAAAGAAATCATCAATCAGTTCCACCTAGCAGCAACCTCAGACCAGCTCACAAAACTACAACACTCCTAGTGATATTGGAACCTTTCATGAAAGGGAATATATTGAATATATATCTACTATAGCCTTCCAAAGAGGGTTTCAACAAATTCCTTTCCAACCAGGAACGATGGCAAACTACAATTGTTACAGTGATAGAGCAATCTCTTTATTATTAAATTACCGCAATGTGAATAGCATACGTGTTGACTGCCGCTAATTACAGTATTGTAATAGAAATCCAAACACTTTCCTAGTCACACTTGCCTATTCCCGCTGAGTGCCGTCTTATAATGTACCTCCCAGAGGAAGATTCTGGCACTTCCAGGTGAGTGCCATAATTAGGCCCCATTGGGGGGTGAAGTAGGTGAGACGGAGAGGGAGTGCTGAGCGAGCGCATCCTGGCCATCTCTGGCTCCGAGGAGTGCGGCACAGGACCCGTGTATGACCGTTTTAAACCACTCGACAGGAGATCCATAAAACCTTGAGCATACAAGATGCATTCAGATATCTACTGTTTTTCAATTCAACCTCTACTATAAGAAATACAATTTACTCTTCTCAGAATCCATACCATCAACAAAAGAAAGAAAAAGGTGATTTCACAAACAATTCTCCCTCTTATAAATTGCTTTACAGGTAATCTGATGATTGGCAGAAGCAGCCAAAGTTCATTTGCGTCCTCTTCAGAGTTAGGGAAAAAGTACACTGCAAATGCTCGCATTTGAGGGAACATTAGTACGCAGTGAGCATCATCATTCCAAATCAAACAAAGTGTTCTGTTATGTATTAGATTAATAAAAAGCAAATACAAGTGAGAGCGATCTCTGTCATAAAGAGAAGTCCTGTCTGCACTTTTGCCATAGCTTCCATCTTCAAGAACTCCTCAATAATAATTCTGAGGAAGACTTTACACCCACTTACCAACCTAATACAATATCTTATGATATTCAACTCTACTACAACATATAGAAGACACAGTAAATCACTAAATTGAAAAAAGAAAGACAAAGTAACAAAACATGTGTTTTGCCATGCTACTTATCATCATGCCCTATTCCGTACTCATGCATCAGCTACAACAAGAGGATGATCCATAATATTCAAAATAGATCATTATGTAAAAACAAAATTTCTCTTCATAAGGCAAAAAAATTAACAGTAAATGTGAGAGTGACAGCATAGTCCCAAGAAATTAATGTCAAATATATCTTGCAAAATAACCTGTGCTATGTAACAGGCAGTAAAAAGGATGAAAAATTATTGGTGAACTTGCATCGGTTGCTCAAAAAAGCCATTATATAATACCCATCCAAAACCAAATCAATAGGTTAAAAAAAATTAAACCTATTTAAAACCAATGTCCATGTAATTGTCTTTTCAAGAATAAATATATATATAAAGATAGCATACCAGCAACCCATAAAATATAACAGATTTCAATTTACATTTCCTCCACCCTGAAAAAGCTGAAAGAATGCTATAACAGATGCACCAACTCCTCATTTAGTGTATATTAGAAACATAACATGATGTTAGTGTAATTTTATTGGCTCATTACAGAATGATTTCCCTCTCCAGTAATTTATAAGAAATTACAACTGTAAAAGATAAAATTTCATGCAAGCCTGTGCACTTTCTTGTATGATAGTACCAGTTTTGTCTGTATATATGTCCTTCTGTGTTGGAAAAAAACAAACTTTTCCCTACATAATTTCAATAAAATGTTTAAGATCTGCATTCAGAAGAGTTTTTTTAAAGAAAAAAAAAAAGAAAAAAAAAGAAAAAATATTCTAAAATCCATCCATAAACAAGACAATGAATTTCTGGAGACTAAATTAACAATAAACTTCATGCACCACAAGTGCAAGCTACAATATACAGACAATCATGAGAATCAGTAACTAAATGGAAGAATCATCATCTAATTTGACCACGCTTCTCATATCTCTTATCAATTATTTTGTGCACTAGTGCTGGTAGGCCACATTTTTTCTTACCCCCTGCTCCTTTTGTTATTTTGGAAAAGAAATATATCATGGCATACAAATTAATATTTCAATCATTTGGGAAATTACACTAACAATGTTTTGTTATTGATAACTTCTTTATATAAAAAAAAATATATATATTTAGTATGTGTTATTAAATACATGGGACAAATTCCATCCTAATACACCTGACGTTTTTGTCTCCATCCTAACTCTATGGATATAGAAACTGCATATCTATATATATATTTATATATGTTTATAATAAAAAATATCTTTTAACATCATTCTGCTCGTACTCACTTTTGGATGATGAATGATTGCGTCCAATTTCAGCCAAGCTGCGGATGAGTGGCAGACGGGACATGTTTCCATTTTCTTTGTGTTTCTGCTTCTCATACAGATGCTTATGCCTCCGTAGGAGAGCATCACGGAACTGTAAGTAACCAAAGGCATTAACTAGAAAGCAATTTTTAAAATAAAATGGCATCAGTATATGAAATAAAAGTGCAAGAACTTGTTTTTTCATTGTGGTCTGTTCAAAAAGGATTTTAAACAATTAAATAATAGGAACTAAAGAAGAAGATTAAAGAGAAAGAATAATCAATATCAGAATACCAAGAACTGAGCAGAATTTAAAAAAATTGTAAATTCCAGGAAGGAAATACTTATGAAAGAAAAAAATGCCAACTTATGTCTATTTTCAGTAATAGAAAAAAAAATCATTTGTAGAAACAAGTTCTGATCTCTTTTTCTGAGAGTTTATCAGTAAATCCAAACACTATATTGAAATACAAGGAAGGAACCAAAAGTAGACAAAAAATAAAGCTTCATAAAAAAAAGAAGAATGGGTATGAAAAACAAGAACAAAAAAAGAAATGAAAACAAAAATTACCTTAGCATTTTCTTTCAGATGTCAAGCAAAGACCACTTTACCTTTTCCCTTCCATTGAGAGGTAGCTGCCCCTGATTGATCATGTTGTCAAGAACAAGATCTGCAATGGTGTCCAGACTTGAGGCGTCCATGTCGAGGATGACAGTTCCGTTCAGGAGGAAAGATCGGAGCTCAAAGAGGGAGTGCAGGGAGAGAGTTGCCACATGAGGTTTGGACCACCGCTCACCTCCCTCTTCCACATCCTCCTCAAACTTGATCCATCTGCAGGAGAGAGAGGCTTGAATTTGGAGCAGATTTCAGGAATGATACATAGGAATTTACAAACTAAAACAAAATGTGATACTACAGGATATCTGGACTGCTCAGCCTTCTTACCTTGCTGTCTCCTTCCACTCCAGTTCTCCACCTTCCATCTCAATAAGGGTCTCCATCTCGCTGAAGAGGGGATGACTGTCATGTGTGCCATCTCCATCATCATCTTCTCCAAGGATAAACTGCACCCTC
>NW_028234418.1:19195862-19198362 GCF_977035675.1 Penaeus japonicus
TGGAGGAGGAGGAGGTGGAGGAAGAGGAGGTGAGAAAGATAACGAGTAGGGAGAGGGAGGGAAGATATATATGAAAATATGCATGCATTCATACATACATATGCAGATACATAGAGATATATATACATATAATGTTACATACATACATAGTTATACACACTCACACACACATACAGAGAGAGAGAGAGAGAGAGAGAGAGAGAGAGAGAGAGAGAGAGAGAGAGAGAGAGAGAGAGAGAGAGAGAGAGAGAGAGAGAGAGAGAGAGAAGAGCATGGACAGATAAAGGAGAGAAAAACAAGAGAGGAGAAAATGAGGTATCCGAAGTGAGGTATTCGCGGGAGTCGAGCTTACCTGAAGAAGAGTTCGCGAAATTAACTGGGTCTTTGCGTCCGCTTATGCGACCTGGGTCATCTGTGGAGCCAAGAGAAAACAGGGTAAGTAACGGCAAGGCTGGACCATGTTTTCAAGTTTTTTTTATCTATCTAATCATACCACACAGGTTAGAAACTTTCTCTCACTTTCGTTTTCCATGAGACTTTGTTTGTTTGTTTGTTTGTGTATGTGTATGTGTATGTGTATGTGTATGTGTATGTGTATGTGTATATGTATATGCATATGCATATGTATGTATAAATAAATAAATATATATATAAATACATATACATATATACATATATACAAACATAAATACATACATCTACACACAAACACAAACACACACACACACACACACACACACACACACACACACACACACACACACACACACACACACACACACACATATATATATATATATATATATATATATATATATATATATATATACATACATATCTATCTATATAAAATATGTGTATATATGCATGTACACATGTATATAAATACAAATCGCTGTCGATCTCCTCGGCGCAAGTCGGCGTGACCTACTTCACCTGGCCATATACGACCCCGTCTCCGCCGCCGTTGCCGCAACCTTGCGATCCGCTTCCCCAAGCCAGGTCGCCCAGCCGATAGTAACCTAGTTAGATGTAAATCAAGCACCTTGACCCTTCAATGACGCCCCCGCCCCCCATCCTCCCTGCCACTAGTAAGACACACTGACCCTGACCTAGTACCCTCAGCACCAGGTCACGAGGTAAAAGTGACCTCGGCCACGAGTCAAGTCACACCAAAAAAGAGGAAGAAGGAGATAAAAGGAATTCAGAAAACGTTCTCTCGTAATCAAGGGTCGGCTAGCCACTTTTTGTGCGGCCTTTACGCAAGACTCGTTTCACAGGCGCGTCTCTCGGGACTGTGCACGATGCCGCTGCTGCCGGGCCTTGGGAAACCGCAGTGAGTCGGAGGACGGCAATGGCGGCTCTCATTTACTCTTTATTATCACGTCAAACACAGAATAACCATTCGGTTTCTATGGTTTTCTTCCCTGATGCGTTTTGCTCCGAGTGCCTTATAAAATCCTATTTCTTTAACTGCGACTGACAGCTAGTTCGCCGATTGCACGATGCATGGCAATAATAACCTTTCCATCTTCGATTTTCGGCACAGCTAATTTTTGACGATCTAATTGAAGCCTACGCGCAGCCGGAAAACACGTCCCCGGCCCGGGATTTCCGCTACTTGACATTCCTTCAGGATAACACCCGCGTCATCGTCAGCACTAAAGATACCGCAAGCGGCGCGGCGATCATATAGCGATCGCGGGGGAGCGTTGGGCGCCAGAGTCCGGGACATTTCTAGTGATTAATGCTTTTTAAGCACATGTATGTGATCATATATACAATATACTCCGACTCTATACATAAATTGAATTATAAATGTAAAATCTATATAAAATACATTTTCGATATACATTTGCCACGCAATGTAGTGAATGCATAAATATATTACCCAATAAACTTTTCCACATATACTATACATGCACCTATATCTCCCCGAAATTGTCATGAACTAATCTACATAAATACTAATTATGAAAAGCATTTTTACAGGAAAATGTGACTCACTTCCACCGAAGATGTTTACAAAGCTCTCGTTATCGTTGCGACGAGCGTGGAAGAAGTTTTGTCTTCCGGAGTTGTTTGAATTATCCTTTCTGCATGTTCTGCTCGCGCATGTGTGCACGTGCATATCCAATCTTCAAAGTGAATTGCTATACAAACAAACATATTTCACATATCGTGTTTCGGCCTCGTTGTAACCGCTGCTAAATGAACGTAAAATTAAGTACTTAAGGAGTCCACACCCTCTCCTCCTCGCTATCCCCCTGCTGTGTTGTATTTGTTTTCCTTCCTCTCCTTTTCCCTCACTTTTGCCTTTCCCCCTTCCTTCTCCTCTCCCCTATCCCTTCCCAAAACACGAGTAGAGACTACCTTCGGTTTACATAGAGGGTTTGGGTGGCGGGGGGTGGGGGGCTTCACGCATTCGCACACACCATTATCAATCCGAGCCAATGGATGGAATTCTAGAAACTTCTTTAAGTGTGAGCGTTCTGTGAGC
>NW_028234418.1:19210862-19215862 GCF_977035675.1 Penaeus japonicus
AATATTGTCCACATTAGCATTTCATCGTATCATTGTTTCATCTAATTCGCACACAAGTACAAAAATCTTTACGCCCACAATCAGTCTAATACATTTAATGGAACACTTACTTTCTACACAAATGATTTAGTTTTCCCTAACAGTTCATGAAATCCATTTATCTTCTATATGTAACTATGTTATTCACCCAGGTCAGTATCACTCTTGTATTTCATAAGCTTAACCGACGTGAATAATCCGTCCAATTAGTAAATCGACAAAGGCAGTCACTATGAAATCTGGCGGAAATAATGCCCTTTGAATATTAATTTTCGCGAGACATCATGAAAACAAACACGCACACATCCAGAAAGAAACCCTTTTCCTTAAAGAATCCGTCTAATTACCATGGCTTGCAAACAAAAGGAAAGGAGGCGCTGAAATCTTTGGCTACATTGCCGTATGCAATTTTGGAGATATTTGGAGAGAACGATAGATAGATAGATAGATAGAGAGAGAGAGAGAGAGAAAGGCAAAGGGTTGAGCCACCTCTAAAAAGGGCGACCGGGAAAGAGAGGCGTGAGGAAGGAGCCGATTTAGGGTGAGGCTGAGGGTCGTCATTATCTCTTGCGTCGGCCATAAAAAGACACCTGTGGCATACGATGGAGATCTCCTTCGCGTCCCTTTCCTTCTTGCTAAGTCGTCCAAGTTAACCTTTTCTCCTTTCCCTCGCTTTCCATTTTTTCACTTGTATTTTTCATTGTCATCAGCAATGTTTGCGTTTTTTTTAAGTGTCTTCTATCAATCTTGCAACCTTGTTAGAAATAGACACAAATTTGTCTTTTAAAATCTTTCCTAACTGGGACTATATTTAATTTGATTGGTTATCATTCTCATTATAATTATCATCGTTATTACCGCATTGTTGCTTATAGCACACTATATTGCTGCATTGTTAGCTATTGATAAACCTGTTAAATAGAAAGACAGTAAAGTAAAGATACATTATAACTTGGAGCTGAGAATCATAATCTTGAACTTTTAGTTGTTCTTTCTATGTGACTATACTTATTTCTTCTCTCTCTCTCTCTCTCTCTCTCTCTCTCTCTCTCTCTCTCTCTCTCTCTCTCTCTCTTTTAACCTAGACATGATACGACGTACGTGATGCTAATACATTTTTTATTTTAATTCTCGGTTGTTTGAACCGCGTCATGTTGACTTGCTGACTGGCAGTGAGTGTCCTCACGCCTAGTCGACAAAACAACTGAAATCCTTTGTCAAACTTCCAGTGGAGAAGGAGAGCTGGTGGTGATGGTGGTGGTAAGAAGGGTGATACAACGATGAGAAGGAGGGGTGGAACAGGGGAAAGAGGAGCTGAGTATAAAGGAAAAGGCAGAAAATTACGAACAAGAAAAATGTGAAGGGAAGCGAGAAGTCCTGATAGTTTTCGATCTGGTTCGAAACATTATTCCGAGAAGCAGATCAGGTCTAGGACTTGCTGCTACACGTACTAAGCTTTTTCTTCTTTCTTATTTTGTTTTCTTCCGTGAAGGCGCAAGCATTTTCCCCTGCCTGATGCAACAGTTACAAAATATATTCTTCCCATAGTTTTGGACAACACCAGAGTGGGCGTGCACGCGCGCGCGCTCACACAGACGCGCACACGCACACGCGCGCGCGCGCGCACACACACACACACACACACACACACACACACACACACACACACACACACACACACACACACAGGGAAACAAACAGCTCACATAGGTGGATACAGACACCAGTGTGCAAGGCGAGCACACATACAGACAGAGAGCGACGGCGAGAAGAGCGAAACAGCGAGACCTGGGGAGCCCATAAAGACTGCGTGTCACCGGTTCGAACTGGAAAAGGGTTTGGACAAATGGTTGTCTGATGCCGAAAGGAAATTAAATCACCTAAATAACACACGCACTCAATCACCTGCCAAGTACTGCGTGTAACTGAAGTGTTGGCCTGAGTTGGGTCACGTCCACAACATGTCTGTCCTTAGTGTCTTTTGTGTGTCTTCCTGTCTCTGCGAAAAGGGCGCCGTTAAATGTCCCTTGAGAAATCGAAGTGCGAATGACACCTCTTACTCTGCTACTCTTGTTCTATAGCATCTAAACAATTAGTTGATCATGATTACCCATATTCATGAGGGGTGGGGGGGGGGGCGTCTATGAACAATGAATTCATACATTACGTAATCCATAACGGGTAACACAGTGGCCGCCCACCCTGTTGCTCCCTGACGGATTTGCTCGATCAACAACTCCACTTGAGGCCGGTAGATGATGACCTTGCCTATGGAGGGTAGGCATGTGTCCACGCACGTACGTACATACATACATATATACATACATACCATTATGACATATCTATATACAGACACACTAATCGCAACATTGTCTAAATTCCAACAGTGTTTTATTTCTCTTATTCAATCGCTATCTGTAAAACTCATATAAAAGCAACCCCTCGATGGCTTTCGATACGCAGAAACCATCATTCGAGTCAGATGAATGAATCAATGAATAAACATGCCGGCCGAGAGCAATCGGTTCCCAGTTAGCCTTTTTAATAAACCTGGATTCACTCCGGTCTCATTTACAAGCACCTTCGGGTAGACCCAAACACTAAATCTCAACACATACAGTCACTGCCACACAAACGTAAAACAAGTACCAACCAACATCATGATAAAGAATAATAAAAAGCAACTCACAGGAGCAGGCCGGCAATCAAGCAAGCACAAAACAGGACGGCGGCACTCGTACCTGAGAGGGAGAGAAAGAGAACAGCTGATTAACTTGTGTTCTGCGGCCACGTGACTCGTACATGGTCAATTAATCTCTTGCAGGGCACCGTGCCGTGGAAGAGGCGATTTCATGATTATTTTTTTTAAATGCTATAAAATCTACTACTCTATTTTACATAAGTTTCAAGAATAGGTTTATCCTCGAAGAAGAAAAAAAAATTAAATTATTATTCATAATAACGATATCTTACATACCCTGTTCGTATAATCAAATTCAAATTGAGAATACTAAAAGAAACATTCCTTCTTAATTAGTAGATACAAATACCAGCGAACTTTCAGTCGTGTCACATAATACACAATTATTGACCTTATGCCTTCTTTTTTTATGATTTTTTTTCTTGAGAAGTAAAAGTAGAGCAATGAAAAGGCCTAATGTTTGGCCTTACCCGCCCTCTGGAATCAACTTTTTTTCACATACCTCTGAGGTAAGCGAGTATTCGATGGGAACCAAGAACGCATCATCTTAACTATCAACATATATATGCAATCCACACATACTTATATATACATACATATATACATACATACATATATATATATATATATATATATATATATATATATATATATATATATATATATACATATACCTATATATACATTTGTGTGTGTGTGTGTGTGTGTGTTTGTGTGTGCGTGTGTGTTTACTAATCACCATAAATGTGAGTTAGTAAAGTTCACCTTCAAAGACGGAAGAAGTGAAAGTCTCCGTCAGAGGTATTGAGACAGTTTGAACTCCTTGAAATGGAGTCAAGGAACTTTGGAAAACAATGCGAGTCAAAGTCATTCACGTTCGCCGTAGAGGTTGGTCACTATCTTTGTTGGTTCCAGATCGCTGGTTCCCTTCCCTAATCAAATCATTCCCAACGTATACGGAGATAAACGCCACAAAAGTGCAATTAATCCGAGATGAAAAAAATAGTGAAATTGCGGAACCTAGACATTGCTTAAAAGAAGTAAACAACAACACTCTACTCCAGTTCTGTTTAATTTTTTACTGGTCTGAGCATGTAAGTTTACACCTCGAAGTGAAAAAACAAAAACTTGTTTATCGACTTTTTCTGACACCGAGATCGTAGACCGATTAAAAAACAGAAAAGATAAGAAAAGTCATGCAACTAATAATAACCACAAAATACAAGAACAAGATTATATATATTTGAAAACGTAACCACAACGCTTAAAAATAAACATGCATTCCAGTGTTTGCCTGGAGGAGGAAGAGCAGAATTTATAAAGGACTCTTGGCCCCGTTTCGGGCACACGATGGCACTGTGCATTAGGTGAGATGATAATAGCGGTCGTGGTGTCATGGGTAAGGGAGAGAGAGAGGGTGGTGAGGGGTATGACTATATCTGCCCGTAGAAGAGGGCCGTTTAATGCTACCAGCGATTACTGCCGTTATGTATCACTTCCTGCAGCCAGCGTCGTTGCCTTACATTACATGTTAGCCGTCTACCACATCGCCATTATGAACACCACATCACAAACATCAGCAGTTATCCGTATCACCACCAACACTACCATCATCACCTGCTGCCATCCCAATAACACCGCCACCACTACCGTCATCACCCGCTTTCGTCACAATAACCCCCGGCACCGCTATCGCTATCATCAGCTGGGAGACCTGGAATCGCCAGCTCTTCCCACTCCCGTTAGAAGGGTATTGTAGGTCACTGGGATCTTTCGTTCTCCCTCTCGCTGGGATTGGAAGAGGGAAAGGGGGAAGAGATGGGGGGGGGGTGTATATTATGCAATGCGCATACACAGCTAATAGCGGGGTGCAGGGGATGGGGACTGCCCCTTCTTCCATGCCCGATCCTTTCGCAAATGGATTTGGAAAGGATTACACACGTGTTAAACATATATACATATATATATATATATATATGTGTGTGTGTGTGTGTGTGTGTGTGTGTGTGTGTGTGTGTGTGTGTGTGTGTGTGTGTGTGTGTGTGTGTGTGTGTGTGTGTGTGTGTGTGTGTGCATGTGTGTGTGTGTGTGTGTACATACATATACATATATGCATAAATATATACATACACATACATACACATACATATATATACATACATATATATACATATATATAAATATAAATATATATATATATATATATATATATATATATATATATATATATGCACACACACCACACACACTCATATATATA
>NW_028234418.1:19220862-19225862 GCF_977035675.1 Penaeus japonicus
AGAGAGAGAGAGAGAGAGAGAGAGAGAGAGAGAGAGAGAGAGAGAGAGAGAGAGAGAGAGAGAGGGGAGAGAGAGAGAGGGAGAAGAAGAGAGAGAGAGAGAGAGAGAAAGTAGGAGTGAGAGAGAGAAAGGAGGAGGAGTGAGGAGAGGAGGAGAGAGAGAGAGGAGGAGAAGGGGGAAAGATGAGGGGGAGACTGAGGAGAGTGAGAAGCGCGAAGAGTGCGGGGGAGAGAGGAGAGAGAGAGACGAGAGGAGAGAGGGAGAATAGAGAGAGAGAGAGAGAGAGAGAGAGAGAGGGAGATAAGAGAGAAGGCGAGCGAGAGAAAGGAGAAGAGAGAGAGACAGTGTGAGAGAGGAGATGCAAGAGAGAGAAGAAGAAAGATGAGAGAGCAGCACGAGGAGCACGAGAATGGGCTCTTTTAGAAGGGGAGCCGAGAGAGAGAGAGGAGAGAGAGGATTGGAGAGAGTGATTGAGAAGAGAGATGGAGAGTGAGTGAGACAGAGTTGAGGCCAGATATGGAGACTACTTTACGAGATGTGTACCGACCCGGAGAGGAGGAGAGACGATGAGAGAGTTCGCTGTGGGGGAGAGAGAAGAGAGGGGAGGAGAGGAGAGAAAAGAGGAGGAGCGAGACCGAGGGAGATGAGTGAGAGAGAGACAGGAGCATCCTCGAGTGTCGATAGAGAGGAGGGACTATTTGTACGGCTATCTCAGAGGAGGAGAAGAGAAAGAATAAAAGAGGAGGAAAGACGTGTTAGGAGTTGAGAAAGAGAATGTGAGAGCTCGAGCAGACTCCCAATGACTAACTGCATGAGATCGCCCACCAATAGTACGAGAGAGGGAGAGAGACCAGCAGAGACAAACAAACAAAGCTCATTCTCCCATTCTCGATCTCGTTGCGTGACAGCTTCACCCCTCCCTCTCCGAATTCTGATCCGTGGTTCGCGTGTTGCACAGGGTGCGCTGCGTTGAGGCGAGGCACCCCCCTGACGATTCGCTTCAGTAGGCTCTGTTACGAGCGGAAGAGACCCTCGTAGAGACTAGACGACGACTGTGAGCCCTGATAGAGTAGCTAGCTGATCGAGAGAGAGAGAAGTAGAGGGATTCTCAGCTTTTGTGATTTCATTCAAAGTCTTGTCATTCTTCTTCTTGATCGGACATTTCGTTTCCCTCCTTTTGCAAAACGGCTATACCGACGTGTGCCGTAGATGTTCGTTTTAGATCTTCAGCCCATTTTTTTGCAGTGTATAGGAGAGTTGTGCTGTATCTGGAGCAGGAGAGGATAGGAGTTCCCCTGAGGAGAGTCGTAGGGAGAGAAAGAAGCGCGAGGCGGGAGAGGTCCTCGGCTTGCTCAACATCGCATAGAAAGGGGAGGACGCGGCGCCGAGAGGGCGAGAAGAATTGGACGCGCAATTACGATCTGCGGAATATAGGATCGTCTTATCTATTTATTATCTATATTATTATATTATATATATATATAATATTTATATATATATAAATAGATAATATATATATTATATATCTATATATATATTGTATGACATGATGTGTGTATATATATTGTAAAGGAGAGGGACAGGAGACAAACAGAACAAAGTCACTCTTGTCCCATCTCGATCAACGTTTTAGGGCTGATGCGTAGCATTCACCCTGCCTTCCCCTCTCCTGAACTCATGGCTGATAGCACTGTGTACGCGTTGCACTATGAGGTGTCGATGAGGCCGCATAGGTTTCGGGCTGGGAGTTTCCCCTGTCGCGGAGTAACGAAAGCATGAGAAAAGTCACCGGAGCGAACTGGGGAGGGTGAGTGTCCCTCGGCTTTCGCTACAAAGCGGCCAGGAGGTCAGACTGCGCAGGCGCCGCGGTTCACGCATGTCGGATCTGCTGCAACAATCGTGTCTTCATCGGAAATATATGACACTACTTCAACTTACGCCCCCACAGAATGGAACAGACAAAGAATCGGGTATACAAATTTAAAAACTAATTATAATATATAAGAAGAGATTAAGATCTATATAAAATTAGCATATGTTTAGAGAGTATGAATCTAGAGGAGTCCTATAAATAACACTAATCAGAGGAGGAGGGAATTCCAGGTGACTGAAAAATGATACAAACAGAGAGGAATTAAAAAATAGGGGGGAGGAAATAGTAAACAAAGGAGGTGAAAGAGAACCTCTCACACTCAAAGACTGGGATGAGAAAGAAATGCAAAAATCACATTCCAGAAAACATACATTAACACATCCCCCCCCCCACCCCCCCCCCCCACCATACACACCCCCCCACCCACCCCCCACACCCCCTTCACTACCACCCACACCTCATCCCCACCCCCCCCCACCCACAATCACACGACAGATAACCCAATAAATTAAATGACCCAACCCTCAACTCCCTACAATTCTCCCACCAACCGCCATGAGACACTCCCAACTACACTGACTCTATACTTAACCCTCAGTATGAAATCATCTCACCACCTTATACCTAAGCCATTATCACATAGACCCCAGACCGATCGATTTCGGAATCCTGGGAGAGAGCCCAGACGGAGAGTTCCTCCGAGACCCCAGAGGATAGACCCTCGGAGAGCTTTTCTAAGGAGAGGAGCCCCTCACTGGCCACTCTTTTTCTCTCTGGGAGGAGGCCGACACCCAAGCATAAACCGGTAGTTACCCTACTTCTCTCTTCCACGAAACTCAAATAGTGGGGAAAAAGGGAAAAAGAGGTGTGAGGAATTTGAGGAGAGGGGACGATTTGAAAAGGCCGTGTGAGAGAGAGAGAGTGGAGAGAGAGAGGGTGGAAGAGAGGGAGGGAGAGAGTGTGAGAGAGTCGAGAGAGAAGAGTTGGAGAAGAGAGAGAAGATCGGAGGAGAAGAAGATCGGAGCTGAGGGAGAGATGAGGAGGAGAGGAGAGAGAGCTGAAGAGAGTGAATGATATAGAAGAGGATATAGAGAGACGAGGGGTAAAAGAGTATCAGAGGTGTAGGGAGAGAGAAGTGAGGACAGAAGGAGAAGGAGAGTTATCTATATATATATAGTATATGGTATATGTAAAGTGACGGAGGGCCGAGAGAAAAGAAGACGTGAGGAAAAAGGAGAGGGACAGGAGACAAACAAACAAAGCTCATTCTCCCATCTCGATCACGTGACAGCTTCCCCCCCTCCCCATCTCCGAACTCTCTGATCACGTGTCGCGTTGCACAAGAGGTGCGATGAGGCCGCAAGTCGGGCGGGAGTTTCCCCTTCGGAGTCGAGCAAAAAGCGGCGCGACGGGCGAGTGTCCCTCGGCTTCGCTCAAGCGGCCGGGCAGACGCGGCGCCGCCCGGGTCAAGCATCTCGGACGCGCCAACTACGATCTTCGGAATTAGGACTCGTCTTAATCTATTATTATAATAATCTATATTTATATATATAGTATATATATCATATATATATATATTATATATGATATATATATATATATATATATAAATATATCTATATTATATATGATGTACATATGTGTGTATATTTATGTATATATATTCTATATACATATTACATATATATACATATATATATATATATTTATTCTATTTATATATGGATATATATGTATGTATATATGCACACACACACACACACACACACACACACACACACACACACACACACACACACACACACACACACACACACACACACACACACACTTCACACATATAGATATAACATATAGATGCACATACACATCACTATGCACATACACAGACAGACCCACTCGCGCGCGCCCACAGCGAACGAACTCAGGAACAGCTTTTCTAATTGACACCTGACCCTCACCTGGCCAGAGTGCGGCCGACACACACAAGCATACACCGGATACGTTCTCCCTACTTCCTCCTCTTCCAGACGAAAAATTTATATTTACATACAAATGATAGAGGTAAGAGAGAGAGATGAAGAGACGAGGAGACGTGAGAGAAGAGACGTTGAGAGAGTGAGAGAGAGAGAGGGGAGAGCGAAAAGGAAGCGAGGAGATAGAGGAGAAGAAAAGATTATATGTAATAGTTAATTTTTAGTTTATTATATTTATTATGATATTGACTTTTATATAGATAGATATTTATTTATATAGATAAGATTTAATAATATATATATATATCCTTATATTTTTATATATGTTACTTGAGAGTGTGAGAGTAGATTTTTATATATGTACATTTATTTTAGATGTGGGAGTGGTGTGTGACGTGGGGAGGTGGTGGGAGATGGAGATGTGGGTTGAGAGGCTGAGGAGGAGTGTTGAGAGATAGGGGAGAGGTGAGGGGTGGGGTGGTGGTTGAGGGGGGAGTGAGGAGATGAGAGAGAGGGAAGGGAGAGAGAGAGAGAGAGAGAGAGAGAGAGAGAGAGAGAGAGAGAGAGAGAGAGAGAGAGAGAGAGAGAGAGAGAGAGAAAGAGAGAGAGAGAGAGAAAGGACAAAGAAAACACATAAATTCTATTTAAAAGTTAAGCTACTGTATAATGGACAAACAGGAAAATATCACCTGGACACCGGACTATTGGTAAACAAATGAATATCTGTCAAGATACAGAGCAAACAATTTTCTCTCTCTCTCTCTCTCTCTCTCTCTCTCTCTCTCTCTCTCTCTCTCTCTCTCTCTCTCTCTCTCTCTCTCTCTCTCTCTCTCTCTCCCTTCTCTCTCTCTCTCTCTCTCTCTCTCTCTCTCTCTCTCTCTCTCTCTCTCTCTCTCTCTCTCTCTCTCTCTCTCCCTCTCCCTCTGTCAGAGAAACAAAAAGAAACGAAAGCAGTCCTCCCCCGAGCCGAGCGTCACAGCCGACCGACCGCCTTGGAGACGCTAGCCCCAATCAAGACGTCAAGCAGGACGACGTCAGGTTCTCCACTTTTGCTCCTAGACCTGCGTGACGCCTCGGCCCGAACATGACACCGCGTGCACGTAGCGGCCGCCGGGAGGAGGCACCGCGCGGCCCTTCCGTGGCACCGACGC
>NW_028234418.1:19260862-19263362 GCF_977035675.1 Penaeus japonicus
CTGATATTACTACTACTACTACTACTAATAATAATAATAATAATAATAATTTCTATATCAATGAAGGAAGAGGATGAGAAGAAAGAATAAAACTGACGACAGCAAGGGAAAGAAAAAAGAAAATGTAAAAAGGAAAAAAGGTGCCCAATAGAGGTCACGGGGAACGCGGTGCAGCGGCGTCGTCAAGGCGCTCTCTCGCCTCTCCTGCGGCCCAGACTGGAGGCGCGCTCTTCCATATTTCTTCCCCTGTCCATCACTGAATCCGGCTCTCTCGTTCCTCCTTTCTCTCCCTCTTCTCTCTTTTTGTTCCCTTTTTTATTACGTTATTCTCTCTCTACTCTCACTGTGTCTGTCTGTCTCTCTGTCTGACTGGATGAGAGGACGGATGGAAGGATGGGTGGGAAGAGGAAGGATGGAAAGAGGCAAGGGAGACAGGAAGCAAGGCTGCAAGGGACGAAGGAGCCAACGAAGGAGGGAAGGAAGAGGGAAAGGAATGCCTCCTTGCTGTCGGGGACTCCGCCCCCAGCCTTGATATCCCGCCGCTGCTAAGGGCATGAACCTCACGACGTAACAACTAGAAAACAAAATACACATAAGATGCGCACGCAACTTTGACCTTAACCGCTGCTTGCACGTAGCCTCGAAGTGACCCTTTCCCCACCCCACGCCTATGAAGCATAATTTGGTCTCGGTTCTATCCATTCGTCTAATGATGGGGCGGTGTGGGAGGGGTGATTAAGCGAAAATAGGTAAATCAGAATTACTTTGCAACCAAGAGCATCTTGAAAGTAAAGAAATGAGCGAAAAAATACGAAATTAATAAAACTAATCTCCTTAAAAAAAAAAAAAAAAAAAAACACTCATTTAGTTATAAGCTGAAAACCAAATCCAGCGCCAAGGAGGGTAGGCGAAGCCTAACAAACTCTCTGAGAACCCCGATATACAGACACATGAGCAATAAATACGGCAATATAAATGAAGCTTCAGCGATTCCTCCACCATTCCTATTTTAAGCAACGATCAAATGACGTCAACACGATATAAAAATAGGAACCACGATTCATTCAATACGCTTTCTGCCGAAAGGCGAGGAGAGACGAACGCAGCGAGACAAGAAAGAACGTACAAAAAACAAGAGAAATGAGTGATAAAAGTTTGGAGAAAAGAACAATTACGTAATAAACTACACAAAACCTTGTTTTGCTAAAACGATATAAAACAAACATGAAAAACAACAAAGAATAACAACTCCTTCACCTATTGCACCAGAGTGCTATTTAAAAAAAAATAAATAAATAAAAAAAAATAAAATAAAATAAAAAGCGAGTCCTTGGAACAGATGTTCGCGTGAAGAAGAACCCATTTTGTCTTGATACCAAGGAACACTGCCTCGTGTGTGGAAAGCTGTTAATGTAAGCCACGCCATGAAACGCACGCACGTAATTAGTATAAAGAAACACGTGTTCATTACAGATATAACGGAGAATATGATTGTACGAAATTATACACACACTAAAACCAAAAAGATAAATGCAAACCATCATTAAATATCTTGTATACTACTCACCCACTATCTCCCCTTAAATAAACATCTCTTATCGATCTGCCCTGTGAAGATAGTCCAGGAAATAAGTCAATCATTGAAAGTACCCACAAACACTCTCGCGTTATTCTCACGGAGCACTTACCAAATCGAACGGCCTCAGCTAAATCTCTATGGAAGCGAAATCCATTATTCAATAACTCGTGTTGTTATTCCGAGGCAGTGCCATGGGAACACGGGACGCGCAATTCTTGCAATGAGAATGAGGCTGGTTGCAGGCAATCAACACAAGCGGCACAAACATATGTCATCACACCTTCGTCTGCTTCCAGGTTTGTTTACCTTTCTCGTTTACCCAAAACAAACCAATATATAAATACAGGAGGGGAAACATGCAAACGGGATTATTTTGGAAACATGTATTTATTTCCCGTAAAAAAGTATTTGCAGGAATCATAAGCGAATGACACGTAAACAATATGGAAAATATAAAAAAATGATACTGTGATGATAACAAAAACATCAAGAATAACAACAAGAAGAATGACCTGTCGTAAAGCACAAAATGTAAGTCTAGACTAAACAAGCGAAAATAAACGAACAAAGCGAATGGAGACGACAGGACACCTGTAGCCTCATCTGCATAGCAAAGAAACCCATCTTAAGATGCAGAGTAGACGCCCGTGCAAATCTTCCACTGAATGCCCGTGTGCGTGCTAACGTGCATCACCGGAGAAGACACACACGAGTTATGGGAGGGCGCTGAAACCAGTCGTGTCATCGTGCAAAATGTCATCTTTGGTGTGATCCGTAATTCTGTTATCCAAATATGCAATGCTTTTTTCACCATTACCATGGGCAGTGTCAGTGTAATAAACGTAATCAGAGTAACACAATATTTGTCATTGTCATCAGTATAATTGTCATTATTATTACGGTATGATTACGACTCTTATC
>NW_028234418.1:19291743-19294243 GCF_977035675.1 Penaeus japonicus
TCTCTTCCTTCTCCTCCGCCCCAACCCTCCTTCTCCTCCTCCCCTCTCCTCCTATTCCTCCTCCCCTCCCCTCCGATTCCTCCTCTCCTCCCCTCCCCTCCTTCTCCTCCTCCTTCTTCTCTTCCTCCTCTTCCTCTTCCTCTTCCTCTTCCTCCTCCTCCTCCTCTTCCTCCTCCTCTCCTCCTTCTCCTCCTTCTCCTCCTCTCCTCTTCTCCTTCTCCTCCTCTCCTCTCCTCCTTCTCCTCCTCCCCTCTCCTCCTTCTCCTCCTCCCCTCTCCTCCTTCTCCTTCTCCTCCTCCCCTCCCCTCCTTCTCCTCCTCCCCTCCTTCTCCTCCTCCCCTCTCCTCCTATTCCTCCTCCCCTCCCCTCCTATTCCTCCTCTCCTCCCCTCCCCTCCTTCTCCTCCTCCCCTCCCCTCCTTCTCCTCCTCCCCTCTCTTCCTTCTCCTCCTCCCCTTTCCTCCTTCTCCTCCTCCCCTTCCCTCCTTCTCCTCCTCCCCTCTCCTCTTTCTCCTCCTCCCCTCTCCTCCTTCTCCTCCTCCTCTCTCCTCCTCCCCTCTCCTCCTTCTCCTCCTCCCCTCTTCTCCTCTCCTCCCCCTCCTCTTACCCTCTCCTCTTTTCTCCTCTTCTCCCCATTATCCCCTCTCGCCCTTTCCTCCTCTCGTCCCCATTCTGTTTTCTCTCGATGCCGAGCCCAACCTTGCCGCAAACGAGTCTAATTCGACCCAGTCCTCTGACATTTGTCGAAATCATGACGTAAAAAACACTCGAATCCTCCACCGGACTAATAACCAACATTATCCAAGCCACGCATACATACATACATACATACACACACAAACGCATACTCACACACACACACACACACACACACACACACACACACACACACACACACACACACACACACACACACACACACACATATATATATATATACACAGAAAGTCCAGCAAGCAAGCAATGGGAGAAGAAGTTCAAGGTGAAAGACACTACAAGCACGCAGGTACTGCCACCGAAAGCAAGGGGTGGGGGGAGGGGGTGAAGAGATGGGGAATAGGAGAAAGGGTCTAGGAGGGAGGGAAGGGGAAGTGGGAGGAAGGAAGGCGGAGGGAGGGAGGGGGAAGTGGGAGGGAGGAAGGCGGAGAGGGGAGGGAGTGGTAGGTGGGAGGGGGGAAGGTGGAGGGAGGGGGTGGGGGAAAAGAGAGGCAAGAGAGAAGTTCAGGGTCGAGGTGTCAGCTGGTGGCACTCTCGTCTCGCGGTGTCAACGGAGAGTCGAACCAGTCTGCCTCCGATTGGCCCGGTGAAAGGTAAGCGGAGAGGGGGGGGGAGGGGGGGAGAGAGAGAAAGGAGAGGGGATGAGAGAGGGAAGGGAGGAAAGGGGAGGGAGATGACAGAGAGAAGGGAAGGAGGGGGAGGGGATGAGTGAGGGAAGGGAGGGAGGGAGAGCGAAGGGAGGGATGAGAGAGGAAAGGGAGGGATGAGGGAGGGTGGAGGAAGAGAGAAGGTAGGGAGGTAGGGGGGAGGGGAGGAAGGGGAGGGGGCGCGCGCCCGTCGCTTAACGATTAGCGCGAGTCTGACGCGATCTCTTACGTTGAGAAAAAATCAAAATGATAAGAATTGCTCCGGTTCTCTATTCTCCCTTTTTGCTCAATTCTTCGGTCTCCTCGTCGTTTTTATTTCACTAATTTTATTCATCTTAATTTCTATTAGTTTTTATGATCATCATTATCAATATTGTGATCATCATTCTTATAAATGATTATTATCACTGTATATCATGCTTTTGTTTGAAGTTATTGGTGTGTCTGTTGTTTTCCTTCGAAATTTGACGAATAGGCTGCACATAGGCTGGGGACCTATTGATCCGAATCTGGTATGGATCTAGGATGAAATTAAAGGACTAATCCAGCTAATTGTTATTGATTTTATCATCATAATAATAATATTGCGGGAGTACTATGGCCCCATGATTTCACATAATGTACCCTCTTCAAAATCAGTTAATATGTGTCATAGTGAAACAATGAACAACATAGGTAAGGCATGCATTCTCTGGTGGTGAATGGCGATACTAGAGTCCAAAAAAAACTAAGAAAAAATCATGAGAGTTTATTGGTTTTGTGATCTAAGGGGAAACGCTTTCCTGAATTCAGAAATGCAGCCACAGAGCACGGCTCCCATGTGCCTCCTCCCAAGATTACACTAAATATGTGGCGATGTCGTTTTCTCGGTAAACTTGGTAAACTAAAGAATTTCGAAAGTGGAAATGAAAAACTTGCGTATCCATCTGTCTTGATTATTACACCTGTCTTGCTTATTATTGTCATTAATGCTTTATCGTCATTATTGATTTTTCTCGATATCATTAACATCATTATCCTTATCTGAAGTACACGAGGGTAACCTATAAGTAAATTCATGATAAGGAGTGACAAACGAATTAATTTGGGGGAATGTTAAGGCTGATGGAGATAGATTTTGGAAAGAATAAACGAAGT
>NW_028234418.1:19301743-19306128 GCF_977035675.1 Penaeus japonicus
AGCAAGAGAGAGAGACAGCAAGAGAGAGAGAGAGAGAGAGAGAGAGAGAGAGAGAGAGAGAGAGAGAGAGAGAGAGAGAGAGAGAGAGAGAGAGAGAGAGAGAGAGAGAGAGAGAGATGTACAGAATACATCCCCTCTGACGTGTATTAATCCGTCATGTTATTCCGATCGTTACGTCATCCCACTGCCACGCTCCCATCCTGGTCCGGCGTCTCAGGCAGGAGGAACGTCGACGAAGACTCTCACGGCTCTTGCAATGGCACTTGCAATGGCCCTTGCAATGACAGGGACACAAGCTTGTGACAGAGAGGAGAGGATCGAGAGAAAGAGGGGGACGTCAAGGAATATGAAACAGAAGAAGGAAGAGAAAGATGAAGTGGGTGAGGAAGAGGAGGAGGAGGAGGAGGAGGAGGAGGAGGAGGAGGAGGAGGAGGAGGAGGAGGAGGAGGAGGAGGAGGAGGAGGAGGAGGAGGAGGAGGAGGAGGCGGAGGAGGAGGGGGAGGAGGAGGACGAGGACGAGGAGAAGGTGTTGTTGTTGAGCGAAGTGAAGATAAAATATAGGAGGGATGATATAAAAAAAAATATATGTAACAATAGTACCAATCATATGAACCTACAAGATATGAGAAGCTACGAGAGAGAGAGAAAAAAAAAAAAAAGCAATGCCTATCACTTGCAGCAAAGTACCACCTCTGCAGATCGCCAACCAAAGCACATACTTACCAATACGCAGAACAGCGCCTCGCCTCACGCTGACTCACCTGCAGGTCAGAGAGAAACCGTATTATTACGTGTTTGGCCTCATGGGGAATGCTCAGACAGTACTATGACTATAACGCTCTCTACTGCTTAATACCGTCTGAGTGTGTGTGTGTGTGTGTGTGTGTGTGTGTGTGTGTGTGTGTGTGTGTGTGTGTGTGTGTGTGTGTGTGTGTGTGTGTGTGTGTGTGTGTGTGTGTGTGTGTGTGTGTGTGTGTGTGTGTGTGTGTGTTTATTCGGTGTTAAAGTAAAAACAAAAGAAATCGAATGAATGAAGAAGAAATAAGAAGCAATGAACATAGAAAATCAAAAGAGAGACCTGGTCGAGAAGGCGAGCAGGAAGAAATCACGAGATCGAGAAGCATACGATGAGGAAACAAGAATAAAGACGAGAAGAAAAAAAGGTACAGCCAAAAATGGAAGATGAAACTAATAAGAGAAGAAACAAGTTAATAAAACAAAATACTAAAAATATATAATAAAAATCAAGGAATGATTACTTACAAAAAGACAAGAAGAAAAACATCGATGAAATCTATTAGACAACCTCCTCACTTAAAGCTAATCAGGTCTCACTTCAAACGTAATTCTCGAGGCGGAACCTGTCGCTCAAGCACCGCCGCCAAGATCAGGGGAGCCACAGTGCCACCAGAAGGCCCAGACGTGCGGGCAACAGTGCCATCACTAGTCGGGAAAGCCGAATGATACTAATAGTTTTAATAATAGATGCAGCTGCATTGCGTAGCATTGTATGAGTATTAAAAACATTAATTGCAACAATAATCAGTAAAATCATAATAATAATAATAATAATGATAATAATAAGAAGAATATTACAACGGTACTGAAACCGATAAGTCAGTAGCATCTTTTAACCTGCCTCAACCATATACCATTGTCAAGCTGACCTTTCAACGCCATCCTATATTCCACCCCCACCCCCTCCCCCCTCCCGCTCTCCAAGTTGCCAAAGAGCCTAATCAACCTCATCCTCCCTTCACCACACCCCTCGTCTACCGTCCCCACCCCTTTCTACCTCTCTCAACCCCTACCTACCCACCCCCGCCCTTCCTTACCTCCCCACCCCCATCTACTTGACACCCCTTATCTACCTCCCCCCCTCATTTTCTCCTCCCCGCCTCTTCCTCCTCCCTCCTCCTCCCCTCCCCCCTCGCATCCAGTGTTCGCTATCTCTTGTCTACTTCTCTATTCTCCTCCCTCTAATCTACCGCCCTCATTTTGCCATCCTTGCTACCTCCTTTCTCCTCCTTCCCCCTTAATCTACCTTTCTACCCCAACCCCCTCTCCTCTGCCCGCGACAAAAAGTTCCAATCAGAGACTTTGAACCAATCCTTAAGACTCCATCTCAGCTGACACCAGGTGGTCGCTATCAGGAACGTTTTGAAAAGAAAGAGAAAAGGGAGAGAGGCAACTACAGCCATGGGGCTTATTGCAAAGAGAAGGATGGGGGAGAAGGAAAGGGAAGAAGAAAAGACGGAATAGTAGTAGTAGTGGTAGAAGAAGAAAAAGAAAAAAAGGAGGAAGAGGAAGAAGAACAAAAAGAAGAAGAAGAAGAAAAAGGAGAAGGAGGAGGAGAAGGAGGAGAAGAAGAAGAAGAAGAAGAGGAAGAAAAAAAAAGAAGAAGATAAAAAAAGAAAAAAGGGACTAGAGGAAAGTGAAGAAAAAGAGAAAAGAAAAAGAAGAAGTGATATGAAGATGTTCTGTGTGATGATGAATGGTGTGGGCTGTGAGTGATGATGATGATGATATTATGATGATGATAAGGGATTTGATGAGTGCTAATGGTTGTGATAGAATGTATGAAGCAAAATAAAGAATTAAAAAAGCCGAGGATAAGTGGCGGTTGCGCAAGCCGATTTTTCACAGGTTAAAGACCCCTGATTCCCTGCCGGACCTACTTGAGGCCAAGAGGGGAGGGGGCGAAGGGAAGGGGGAGGGTGGGAGAGGAGAGGGGGAGGGTGTTCTTAGAGCAAACCGCTAGGTCATGTTAATCCTTTGTTCTTTGTGTCTAGTGTGTTGTGGACGGATGTGGATGAGGTGGGAGACGTCGAATGTGGTGCGAAAAGAAGTGGCTGTGGTGACGGATGGACGATTTGTGGATCAACCTCGTGGTGTTTGCTATAACGACAAACCATGTAGTAGAAAACTATTATCCCAGTAAAAGCTCAAATAATAATAATAACTATAATAACAATAATAATACGATAAAATAAAAATAAAAAAATAAAATAGATAAACAAAAAACAAGACATAGATACATAGATCTATAGATATTCCAAGCCAGGGCTACTCAACTGGCAGAGTGAATATGAAATTAATAACAATCATACGAGTACACAACCCACTACGCAGATCGGTTGTTATATTTTTATGACTGCATGTAAAATATTCATCCGGACCTCTGCATACATTGGAACTTGTCTAATTGGACCTTTGCTCATAATAGTTGCGTAGCCCTGGTCGAGGCACAAACAAGTATTCGATACTGTGATTCTATCCAAATAAAAGCAAAAACAAACAAAACAAAAATCACACAAGAAAAGAGCAAAACAAAGATCGTCTACACACAAGCAAGTATTCGATATTATATAATCCCATAATCTGCCGCAAACTAAGCGCGGCCATGTACTCTTAAAAAGCTAACCCAATAGAGCTCGTTTTAGCACATCCTGTCAGGTCAAGGACGTTCCTGGGAAGGAAGAGGAAGCGAAGAAGGGGGGGGGGGGGGGGAGGAAAGGAAGGAAGTACATCGAGGGAAGGGTGGACGGGAAGAGGGTCAGGAGAGGGAAATGGGAAAGAGGAAGGGAAAAAGGAAGAGAAAGAGGAGGATGCGAAGGAGGGGGGAAGAAGAGGAGATGAGGAAAGGAAGGGTGGAAGGGAAGAGATACAGGGGAGGGAAATGGAAAATATGAAGAGAAGTAAGAGGAAGCGAAGGAGGGTGAGAGAGATAAGTAGAAGGGAAGGAGGTAGAAGCGGGGAGGGAGGGAGGGAGGGAGGGGAATAAGGGAGATGGAAAGATGGGGAAGGGAAAGAAATGAGAAAGATGAGCGAAGGAGAGAAGAGGGAAATATGAGGGGAATAGTAAAAAGATACGAAGGAAAAAAGGAGGAGGGGGAAACAATGAAAGGAGAGGTAAATACAGGGAAAGAGGAGCAAGAAGACGGGGAAATTGAGGAAAATAAGGGAAATGAAGCAAAGAAGAGAGATAAAGCCAAAAAGGGTGAAGAAGAAAAGAAAGTGTAAGGAAAGAAATGGGTGAGGGGAAGGAGAAAATGAAAATATGGTTGACAAAGGAAATATAAGATGGTAGTTATGCAAAGGGGATAAGGAGAAATAGTGGATTAAGATAGATGGAAAATAGGGGAAATGAGAAGGAAAGTGAAAGGGAGAGAGAAAAGGATGCAGAGAAAGATTTCTCTACCTTTCTTTACCGCCACCACCCTCCACCTTTCTTAGCATCCACCCTCTGCCTCCATTCACATCCACCACCTATAACCACCCAATGCCTTCCCTCATTCACCTACCAGCTCCCTCAAGCTCATTCGCAGCATGCAGAGCACGTACTCCCAAGTCATGCTGCCATGCTGAGATTAGAATGACGGGCG
>NW_028234418.1:19306228-19308728 GCF_977035675.1 Penaeus japonicus
CCTAAGCTCTTCAACCTACTCCCCATCTAATCTCCTATCCATTTCCCTCTCTCTACCCCCCTTTCGTCTTGTTCGTCCTGCTGCCCTTCGCCGTTATTCCATCATCATATCTTCTCTCGTGTCGCGGAATGCCCTTTGCGATGGACGACGCAGATTCTCTCTCTCTCTCTCTCTCTCTCTCTCTCTCTCTCTCTCTCTCTCTCTCTCTCTCTCTCTCTCTCTCTCTCTCTCTCTCTCTCTCTCTCTGCGCGAGTGCCTGTGTGCGTGTGTGTGTATATATGTGTGTGTAGTTGTGTGTAATTTCAACTAAACAAAGATAAAAATAGAAAGTGACAAAGCAACATATAAAGGTATATATAAACACACACACACACATACGCACGCACGCACGCACACACACACACACAAACACACAAACACACACACACACACACACACACACACACACACACACACACACACACACACACACACACACACACACACACACACACACACACACACACACACACACACACACACACACACACACACACACACACACACACACACACACACACACATACACACACACACACGCGCGCGCGCGCTCGCCCTACTTCCCCACCGTCCTTGCCCCAAAATAAAACTATAACAATCAATAACATCCCTTCAACATCCTTCCCATCCCTCCCATCCTTCTCCTCCCACCCCTCCCCCTCCCACACTTGTCACCCCTCCTTCCCTTCTATCCTATCCCTCACCTCCCTTCCCTCTTCCTTTCCTCTCCTCTCCTCTCCTCTCCTCTCCTCTCCTCTCCTCTCCTCTCCTCTCCTCTCTTCTCCTCTCCTCTTCTCTTCTCTTCTCTTCTCTTCTCTTCTCTTCTCTTCTCTTCTCGCCTCGCTTCGCCTTTCCTTTCCTTTCCCTTCCCTCTCCTCTCCTCTCCTCTCCTCTCCTCTCCTCTCCTCTCCTCTCCTCTCCTCTCCTCTCCTCTCCTCTCCTCTCCTCTCCTCTCCTCTTCTCTCCTCTCCTCTCCTGTATTTTCCTCTTCTCTCCTATCCTCAATTTCCCTCCCACCATGACATTTCCATCCCCATCCCTCCCTTCTACTCCCCTCCCTCCGTGATACTTCCATCCTGACCAACTATTCTTCAGCTGAAATGAACCTATCTATCTTACGAGATTAAATGTTTAACTGGTAGAGTGAAGTGCTAAATGTTACTTTGTGAAGGACGACCTCATTCTAAAAATATGAGCTTGATTTTCTCGTAAAAGAGATAGTATAACTCCTACTTCCCTTATATACGCTGGATATCAGGACATGAAGCTGTGAGAGTAAAACATTTTGAAGATGATAATAATGCACATAAATACGTAGAGACTTGTACGCAATCAGACAGACAGACTGATACTTACGATTTCTGAAAAAGGCGCAATATGTCTTCTTACCTGAAACAAACAAAATAACAAAAATTATACTAAAGGAAAAATATATAAAAACATAGTCTAAGACACGGAGGTGAGAGAGAGAGAGAGAGAGAGAGAGAGAGAGAGAGAGAGAGAGAGAGAGAGAGAGAGAGAGAGAGAGAGAGAGAGAGAGAGAGAGATGCATAATACTAACCACCGCCGCACAGTCATAAAATCACTCACGGTTTAGCGCCACTAATCACACGATTGCGCTCGACCCAGTGATCTACAATGTATCCAAACCCATTCGCCAAACCTGACATGCGCTGATTTCCACCAACACAAAACAAAAGACTCGAGTCATGCACTCCATTTCAGCGCTTGCAATTGAAAAATGCAAGGCTCGAGAGACAGAAAAATGGCACTATGCTGATGGGTACATTTTTCTTCTTTAGTCTCGTGGAAGGAAGGGTGCATCGGGTAGGGAGGGGGGTGCGGGAAGAGAGGGAACGAGGAGATGGAATAATGGGAGAAAAAAGTGGGGGAGAGGCACATGGTGAAGATGATAATAATCCTTTTAATGATAAAAATAATGATAACAAAAACAACAACTACGACAGCAACATCAATAACAATAATAATATCAATGAAAATGATAGCAATAACAGTACTATCAGCAATAATTATAACAATAACAATAATAATAATAATAATAATAATAATAATAATAATAATGATAATAATAATAACAATAACAATAATAATAATGATGATGGTGATGCTTATAATAATAATTATAATAATAATATTAATAATATAATAATAATGATAATAATAATAAATTCAATACAAATAGGGACATCTAGAGAAACATCATGCGAAACACATCCACCCTACTCCTGCCATGGAAACGTATGCCCACAAATTTATGTCCCCCCCCCCCTCTTCCCGCAATAGCACAAAACGTTACACGCAGACGGCCGGAGGGTCGCTACCAGGCCCTAAACCTGGGGCCGGAGAGACGCGATTCGGGGAGGTTAACAGAAAATACATGGTGCTTCTCTCAATATACATTTTTTCTTCTTATCCTTTTCCTTTGTGTTCTCGGTCTTTA
>NW_028234418.1:19313728-19318728 GCF_977035675.1 Penaeus japonicus
GGAAAACATGCTTATGAAAAGTCACGGGAAAATCTTCCTCTACAAGATAATGTAGTTACTCGGGCTGACAATCATAATGGAGGTTCTGATATCATTTTTAGGTTAAATCCTGTAGATGTCAATGATGTTATTTTAACTATAAAAGCAACTCATATGGCTCGGACGGTATTCCGTATAGTTTTATGAAAGATTCATTACCAGTTTTAGTATTTTATATAACAATTATTGTAAATACCTCAATAGTCACAAATGTGTTTCCTGATTCATGGAAAATTTCTCATGTTATCCCTCTGCACAAAGGTAATGACAAATATGAATTATGCAATTATAGGCCGATATCGCTCTTACCAATCTTTTCTAAAGTATTGGAAAAAATTGTTGCCAAACAGCTAATGACTTTCTTAGAGACACAGAAACTACTCTCTAATAGTCAACATGGTTTCCGTAAACAGCTTTGTACAGAAACCGCCCTTATCAAAATCTCTGATAGAATATATCATAATATAGATAATAAAAAATTGTCCCTCCGTATCTTACTAGACTTATCAAAAGCTTTTGATAGTGTGGACCACGACATGCTTATAGAAAAATGCCAAGAACTGAACATAAGTCCTCTTTGGTTTCAGAATTATTTACATAATAGATTGCAATCTGTGAGAATAGGGAATGTGCTTTCTACCCAGAGAGCTGTCTGCTATGGTGTTCCCCAGGGATCAGTGTTAGGACCAATTCTTTTCTCTATATACGTTAATGATATGTCAGAACATATCCCAGATTGCTTTGTCGTTCAGTATGCTGACGATACCCAGTTACTTTTAACGGGAGATACTGCGAATATTGTAGATTTGATTATGAGAGCAGAAAGTTCCCTTTCAACTATTAAACTATATTTCCAAAGAAATGGTCTACTTTTGAATGAAAGCAAAACACAATGTATATTTATTGGCTCTCGACACCTTATCTCACAAATACCAAATGATGTTTCCATAAATTTCAATAACAACCATATAATACCAAAGTCAGAAGTAAAAAACTTAGGAATATATTTTGATCAATATATGAATTTCAGCTCGCATATAGATGAATTAAGCAGAAAAGTTAATGGTATCCTCATTTATCTTCATAGAATAGGGGATAGCTTTGAAATGTCAACACGTACAATGGCGGTACAGTCATTGGTACTCAGCCTTATTAATTACAGTATGTCTTGATAATTTGGGGAGTCACAACAAAAGAACAAATTGAAAGAGTTCAAAATTTTGCTGCTAAAGTTGCAATTGGAGGATTACGGAAATATGATCATGTAACCCCTGCTTTGAAGCACTTGAAATGGTTAAATATTAGTAATAAATATATATACGATATATGTAATCTAATGTTTAAAAACTTACATCAGTGCTTTCCCGATTGGCTGTTTAGTCTTAACACAATGAACGAAATGACAGGCACAAATACAAGACAAGGAAATAATTTACATGTTCCAAGAACATATACGGTGTCTGGCACAAAAATGTTAGCAGTAAGAGGGCCAAAGATATGGAATCAGATACCATTGCACATTAAAGATTAACAGATTAAAGGACCACCTACTAGATGAATAAATGTAACCTTACTACGATATACTGCAAGATGTAAAACTGAATATTACTTTACTACAACTGCAATGTTAACTTTTACTAAAAGTATTAAGGTAGAATTATATATCTAATTGCAATTTTTATTATGCATGTATATATATATATATATATATATATATATATATATATATATATATATATGTATATATATATATATATATATATATATATATATATATATATATATATATATATGCTTTTTCTTCATATATGTCATATTATTTTGTAAAAAGTGATATATATCGTATAAATTTGAATTTTAAAATCAAAATACTATATATGGCTGTAACATAACTGTGATAATATTGTACATAGGATAAATATTTTTTTCTACAAAGAATGAGACAATGTCAATTTGATTTGTCTCTTATGGTATATCCTTTTATAAGAATGATGTAGGTTTTATTTGATTTCATATGATATGCATTCTATTAATTTGAATTTTAATATATGATATATATGGTTGTATAGATGAACTGTGATAATCTTGTACATTAGGATCAATATTTTAGTCTACAAAGAATGTGACAATGTAAAGTTTTATCTGTCTTTTATGATATATCCTTTTATGATGTACTTTTTATTTTAATTCATGTTAAACACACCTGTAATCCATCTTTTAAATATGTAATATGTAAATGTATATCTAATTATGTTTACATACATGTATGTATTATAATGAATACCCAGTGTAAATTGGAAATAAAGTTATTATTATTATTATTATTATTATCTCTCTCTCTCTCCCTCCTCCCTCCTCCCTCCTCCCCCCTCCCCTCCTCCCCCTCCCCTCCCTCCCCTCCCCCTCCCTCCTCTCCCTCCCTCCCTCCTCTCCTCCCTCTCCCTCTCTCTCTCCCCCTCCCCTCCTCTCTCTCTCTCCTCCTCACCCTCTCTCTTCCCCTCTCTCTCCCTCTCTCTCTCTCTCTCCCTCTCCTTCTCTCCCTCTCCCTCTCCTTCTCTCCCTCTCCCTCCCTCTTCTCCCTCTCTCTCTCTCTCTCTCTCTCTCTCTCTCCCTCTCTCTCTCTCTCTCTCTCTCTCTCTCTCTCTCTCTCTCTCTCTCTCTCTCTCTCTCTCTCTCTCTCTCCCTCTCTCCCTCTCTCCCTCTCTCCCTCTCTCCCTCCCTCTCTCCTTCCTCTCTCTCTCTCATAATAAGAAGAAATGAAACAGATCCCGCCAGAAAGGAAACCAAAAGCAGATATAAACTTGAGCTCAACAGAAGAAAGAATCTAAAGAGCGCCTCACATTCCTTCTGTACGATTGCGGTTCATTTTCTCTCTTCGGGAAAGGAAATTCATAAGAGGAAGAATGAAACGAAAAGCTGAAGAGAGAAAAAGGAGAGAGAAAATAGGGGGGATGAAAGGAAGGGATTATCATAGGAAAAAGAGAGAGAAATTAGAAGAAATAGAGGGATAAAGGACGAAGCGAAAGACGAGGAGAGAAGAATGGAGAAAGAATACAGGATGGCGTAAAAAAGGAGATGAATAAAGAACGAAAAGAGCGAGTTGGACATTTCAGAGAAAGAAAAATGTGAAGTAAGAGACAGCAAGAACGGCTAAGAGAAAACGGGTGTGAGACATATTTCTAGTATTATTTGCATACATTCCAGACAGCTGTAAAGTATTATTGGGAAAACCCTTTCCGTATTTTTTCGTCTTTATTTCGTCTCTCTCATGCTTATGCTCGTTCTCGCTCTTGCTCCTTTTCTCTGTCGCTCTCCTTTCCCGAAACCTATTACTTATCTCCGCTCCTTTCTCTTCTTCACTTCTCTTCTCTCCTCTCCTTCGTCTTCCTCTACATTCGATCATTTTCTCTCCACTTTGTGTAACCCCGATTTTGAGGACGCCATGCCTCTCCCTTCTCTTCCCCCCCCCTCCTTCGCTCCTTAACTCAGACCTCTCCCCCCACCCCCCATGTCCCCTCTTTTACCCTAACCTTTTTTTCTCACGGTCCTTTTTTATGCCTTCCGATTCTCATCCGAGTCTGAGACGACGTGTCTGCCTTACACGGTAGGTATTCAACGTGGCGAGGGGAAAAGGAGAGGGAAGGGAAGGGGAGGGAAGGGGAGGGAAGAGGTGGGGAGGGGAAAGGTGGAAGAAAATGCAGGGAGGACAGAGGAGGGAGAGCGAATAACCGGAGTGGGATGGGTGGACTAATGATGATGGGGATAAAGAGGGGGTGAAAGACATGAGTGGAAGAATGGATGTAGAAAAATATAGAGAGAGAGCGAGAGAGAGAGAGAAAGAGAGAGAGAGAGAGAGAAAGAGAGAGAGAGAGAGCGAGCGAGAGAGAGAGAGAGAAATAAATAAATATCCGAACCGAAAAGAGTAAATCACAAATAATAGCAAGAGAGAGCTACTCAAAAGGCTTCCCTTGGCACGGCGCCTCGGGTCATTCCAGGTCACGCCAATAAAACATTTTAGATCATGTCAAAAGTGGAAAGGAAGGGAGAGATAAGGAAAAGTAAAAAAAAAAATAAAAATAAATAAATCAATAAGGGAGATAAATTAAGAGAAAAAAAAGACACGACGAGATGTCAAACGTGAAAGATCAGAGGGAGAGAATTGAAGTAAAAACAGGACAAGAGATAGAGAAAAAATAGGTCTGAGGAAACAAAGAAATGAGGAAAAGAGACAAAGAACAAAATATAGGGAAAAAGAGGAGAACATTATATGACAAGAAAAGACAAGGAAAAGCAAGAGATACTTAAGAACGAAAGAGCAGTAAGAGAGAAAAGAAAGAACTATGAGAAAAGAGAAGCGTTGATAAAAGGGGAAAAATGCTCTTGAGATATTGTAAAAAGTCCAGTAAAGGTAAGACAAGAAAAAAAAATGCAAAGTCGAAATACAAATTCCAAAAAAGACACCAAGGGGAGGGTGTTATGACTCAAGGGGCAACAGAAATGCCGAGACATATATTACACCATCCCATTATCCCCCCCCCCCCCTTTATGTTTCTATAATTCAGCAACAATCCCCTGAATCGATGAAACACGATTCGAGATCAATGCGCCGCGCCGATGGGAACCTCAGGTCGAACTAGGTCAAACTCGGTTGGCAGTTGCTATCAGGGCGGACGCAGACGCCGCCCTCAAACACGCGCTTGTCTGTACGTACACAAATACGCATGCATGTACAATTTAACACACAGTCGCACACAAACACGCAGTTAAATCACATCATATAAACACACACACACACACACACACACACACACACACACACACACACACACACACACACACACACACACGCACGCACGCACACACGCACGCACACACGCGCGAGTACGCACACACACACACACACACACACACACACACACACACACACACACACACACACACACACACACACACACACACAC
>NW_028234418.1:19323728-19326228 GCF_977035675.1 Penaeus japonicus
GGGAGAAGCAGAGAATCCCGAGGAGCCTCAACAAGCCCTGCTGATCCCCTTCATCTAACTTCTCAAACTTTTCGCCTGTCTTATAGTCGGCATCGCAACGCGCTTCCTCTCGTCCTCCTCCTCTCCTTTCCCTCCATTCTTCCCCTGCACCTTCCCCTCCCCCTTCCCCTTCCCCTCCTCTCCCTCTCTCTTTCTCTTTTCCTGTCCTCTCGCTCTCCTCTATCTCATATTCCCTCTTCCTCTCTCTTTCCCTCCCCCCTGCCCCTCCCCGTCCCCACCTACCCCCCCCCTCTCTCTCTCTCTCTCTCTCTCTCTCTCTCTCTCTCTCTCTCTCTCTATTTTCCTTTCCTTCTCTCAGTTTCTCTTTCCCTTTTCCTTTTCCATTTCCTTCTCCTTCTCCCTCTCCCTCTCCCTCTCCCTCTCCCTCTCCCTCTCCCTCTCCCTCTCTCCCCTCTTTCTTTCCCTCTCTCTTTCTCTCCCTCCCCCTTCCCCCGCAGCCTTTTCCCCCTCTGCACTTCCCGGAAGAAGAGTAAAAATATTTCTCAAAAGAGGACAATGGAAAGAGAATAACCAGGAACCTGCGAAAAGCCTCCTCATGACGCAGGCTCTCGGGTAGAGGAGGAAGAGGGGGAGGAGGAGGAGGAGGAGGAGGAGGAGGAGGAGGAGGAGGAGGAGGAGGAGGAGGAGGAGGAGGAGGAGGAGGAGGAGGAGGAGGAGGAGGAGGAGGAGGAGGAGGAAGAGGAGGAGGAAGAGGAGGAGGAAGGGGAGGAGGAAGAGGAGGAGGAGGCCGTTGTTAGAATCGCAATTCCGTAGCCGTTGGATGCTTAGAAAATTTGCAATTAGAGAGAAAGAAAAACAAATCAAATGTCACAAAAAACAAAGAGGAATGGAAACATTTATAAAAGCGATATAGAAAGAAAGGAACGAGAAAGAAAAAAAAGAAGAAGAGATAAAGGTTAAGCGAACTCCTCCTTCACACATTCTCGTCCGACCTTCGCAAAAGGTCATCGGAGCGAGAGCTTCTTCCTTCTCATCTCTTTCCCTCGGCCCCGCCTTCCTCCGCGTCATACTGAACCCACGATGACGACGCGGACACCGAACACCTCTGCCGGCATTTTGAACCAAGGCGAGTCAACGCAAGAGGACGCGAGTGGATGAGTCGCCGAGGTCAGGTGGAGGAGCCGCTGGGGTCAGGTGGATGAGGAACGAGGCGGGGAGACAGCGCGTTATCGCTAACAGGGCGAGAGCGAGAGAGCGAGAGCGTCTAATGGTGCTCAAACTGGCGCCGATCTAATAAGTTCACTTGACCTTCTGGCCATTTCCCATTTCTACTACGAGGTAATTTATCTTTATTTTCACTTCAACATTTTTTGCATAATACAGTGACATATAAAGATAGAGATAGATAGGAAGATAGATAGATAGAGGGAGAGGGATAGAGAATGAAAGAGAGATAGAGATAGAGAAAGTAAGAGAGAGAGAGAGAGAGAGAGAGAGAGAGAGAGAGAGAGAGAGAGAGAGAGAGAGAGAGAGAGAGAGAGAGAGAGAGAGAGAGAGAGAGAGAGAGGAGAGACTATTCTAGATTTCTTCGATGTTATCGCTTCAATGATCCAAATGTTAAACGAGTCTCTGGCATATCGAAATCAGGTGACCAACACCGTAGACTTTCGCATGTGTCTGTAATTTTTCAGTAATTTTGTCGACAATCTTGATATACTTATAATACTGATCGAAGCTGCTACACAACAAAAGTAGCAAAACGGATGTTAATAATGTTGATTGCATTGATGATGATGGCATCACTGACAGAACAGTGGTAATAGCAGTAAAATTTCATAGTATCATTAATCTCAGGATCATTAACATACTCATAGAAAAAAAAACAACAATCAGAACAAGAAAGAAGAAGTCACAGCGTCTTACCTTTATTTAATGCAGCGACCGAACCCAAGTCTGAAAAATAACAGAGAAATCAATCATAAAGTTCATGAATAACAATCACAAAAAAACATGTTAATAAAATGATTACATAATATATAACCAAGTCATTCAATTAATCACTGTATAGTAATTAATCTATAAATAACACTAAAAATGGCAAAACTCACTAAATACCCTAAATATCTAAATAACCTCCTTTTGAATGAACAACGTGAGAAGAGCTAAACACAAAATAAAACCCGAGAACAAGTAAATTTTCTCTGTCCTCTTCACATCCTTTCATCTTAATACACGAGAAAAATCTAAACTCCTCGAAAGCAACACAAACCAAACAGCAATGTAATATAAGAAAAGATACACACAGACACAAGACACAAACACGAAGAAGAAACGCGCCCTTCGCCTTCCGTCTTATTATCCTAAAACGTCTCTGGGATCTCTTGTTACATAATCCCGAAACTGAGTGGGATGAACAAGCAGGGAGAGGGAGAGGGAAAGAGAAAGAGAAAGAGAGAGAGAGAGAGAGAGAGAGAGAGAGAGAGAGAGAGAGAGAGAGGAG
>NW_028234418.1:19341228-19354599 GCF_977035675.1 Penaeus japonicus
AATCCCCCCCCCCCCAAAAAAAAAAAATCCCGGGGGCCAAAACCCCGCAAATGAAATATTCATGCACAGAGTCCAATCTTCAATTCATCAGCGCAGGTGCTGTCGACGGGGGATGAAAGAAGCAAGTCATTAATATCTCTTCTCATCCTTTACCATGTTGAGAGCAAATGGCACATAAAGCACCAGCGACATACTCAACGTCTATGCGTTTTCCCTCGCCGCGGAGAGTGTACACTTAGAAACCTTTCATAGTTCGCGCCAACATGTCAACAAGCCTTGTACTTCGCGTTCGTCAACAGAGCCGAATGACTCAGGGCCTTCCTCTTCCGGCTGCGGCTCGAGGACGCAGGGTATCTCGTGCGAAAATATATCAGCCTCTTCGTTTGTCCTTTCTTGTTGAAGCTACGAGTTTGCCGGGTTTCTGACTATCCCTCTCTGCCCATGCGCGTTCCTCTGTTCCATCACCGTCGCGTTTTCCATCTCTCAGCTCTCTTTCTCTTTCTCTCTCTCTCTCTCTCTCTCTCTCTCTCTCTCTCTCTCTCTCTCTCTCTCTCTCTCTCTCTCTCTCTCTCTCTCTCTCTCTCTCTCACCCATGCCCTCTCACTCACTTACGCTTCTTCCCTCTCTCCCTATCTCACCCCTCCCTCTCTCCTCTATAACTCACTCCTACTCCCACTTCTACTCCCACTGCCTTCCCTCTCCTCCCTCTCTCTTCGCCACTTTTTCCTTCAGTTTTCCCCTTCCTCGGCCCCTTCTTATTCCCTCCCGCCACTTACGAGTGAACCGCTTCCCTGTCCCGTCATCAAGTCGGCTTCTCCTAAAAAAAAATCCACTAAACCCTACTTGACTCCTTCCAACTCTCTCTCACTTCCACCCCCTCCCCCTTCCCCCCCTTTACTTTACCGTCAATATTTGTCTCACTCTCCCTCCCCCCCCCCCTCTCTCTCTCTCTCTCTCTCTCTCTCTCTCTCTCTCTCTCTCTCTCTCTCTCTCTCTCTCTCTCTCTCTCTCTCTCTCTCTCTCTAAACTTCTTTCCACTACTGTCGTACTTCTGATCTTCCTTCTCGGAGCAGTGAGTCTTTCAGTCTTCCATTTTCCCTCAGCTTTGTTTACTTCTTGTCCCTTCCTCTATCCTCCGTATCTTTACTCTGTTGTCTTCCCTTCTCCTTTCCCTCTTTTCTCGATGCCTTGTCTCTTTTCTTTCACTTGCCTGGCCTCCTTCGCTTCCTGTCCATCATCTTCCATCACAGACGTCGACCCTCCTGCTTCCTCCCTCTCCATCCTCCCCCTAATACCTCCATCACCAGCCTGTCAGTCACCGACCGCCAAGAGAAAACACGCACTTCGCTCTACATTTTCCTCTCCTTTATTCCTTTTCCTTCCTTCGGTCTGTTTTCGATTTCGTTTTGGTCCCTATTTAGTCTTCTTCCTTTCCTTGTAGTTCCCCTGTTTTCTTTCCAGCATCTACGCCTTTGTTCGTTTGTTGACCTCTATAATTTCCCCCCTCTTCCTCCTCTTTTATACCTCTTTTTTTTCCCTTCTCCTCCTTTATCTCCCTGCTTCCCAGATTCATTTAAGTGCACCTCCTATACCTTCCACTATTTCTCACTATTCCCCGTATCTTTTGCAACTGCCCATTCCATCCCTAACCCGCTAACGCCCTTTCTGCATCCCCTCTCCTTGCCGCTTCTCTCCCCTCCCCACCTCGTTCATTCGCCGCCCACCTCCACTCGGGAATGGCGAGTCCCCCTCGTCCCAACTGACATTTACTCTTGCTGTAGCATAAGTCACTTTGTTTATCTCTCTTTTCCGGATCGTTTGTCTTTCTCCAGCATTTTTATGATCATTATGTATGTATGTATGCATATGTACAGTATATGTACATGTATAATCATATGTATGAGTGTGTGTGTGCATGCGTGTGTGTGTGTGTGTGTGTGTGTGTGTGTGTGTGTGTGTGTGTGTGTGTGTGTGTGTGTGTGTGTGTGTGTGTGTGTGTGTGTGTGTGTGTGTGTGTGTGTGTGTGTGTGTGTGTGTGTGTGTGTCCCTTCCTCCCTCCCTTCCTACTCCTCTCTCTCTCTCTCTCTCTCTCTCTCTCTCTCTCTCTCTCTCTCTCTCTCTCTCTCTCTCTCTCTCTCTCTCTCTCTCTCTCCTTTCTTTATATCTTCCTCCCTCCTTTCTTTCTTTCCTTCCTTCCTTCCTTCCTTCCTTCCTTCCTTCCTTCCTTCCTTCCTTCCTTCCTTCCTTCCTTCCTTCCTTCCTTCCTCCCTCCTTCCCTTCCTACTTTGCTCCCTCCCTCCCTCCCTCCCTCCTTTTTATCCTCCCTTTCTTCCTCTCTCCTTCCCTTCCTATTTTCTTTATTTATTTATTTATGTCTTTTTCTTTCTTTCTTTCCTTCCTTCCTCTCTCTCTCACTTCCTTCCTTCCTTCCTCCCTCCCCTTCTTCTTTCTTTCCTTCCTTCCCTTTTCCCTCCCTTGTTCACCTCCTCTTCCTATATTCTTCCCGCTACTTTCTCACCCTTCTCCTTTCTCCCCCCCCCCCCCCCCCCCCCGCTTCGCCGAAACCAGGTCAACTTCCCCGATATTTCCCCGCGTCCTTCTGAGGGAGGATGCTAATGTGCCCTTTGATCTCCCTTCCTCCCTGAAGAAAAGGGGCAGAGGAGGGAGACGCGAGGAGGGAGAAAGGGACAGAGGAGAGGAGCCGAGACGAAGAAGGAGGAAATAAAGAAAAGACAAAGGAGATAGAAGAGGAGGAAGAAGTAGAAGAAGATGAGGACTAGGGAAATCTGATGAACATGATGAAAAAAAAAAACAATAATAATGACAATAGTAATAATAATTATAATAATAATAATAATAATAATAATAATGAAAAACAATAATAACAATAACAATAACAACAACAACAAAAACAACAACAATACTAATAATAATAACAATAATAACTAATGGAATAACAACAATAATAATAACATTAAAAACAACAACAATGAAAATAATAGTTATGATAGTATTAATAACAATGACAAAATGATAACAATAATAATACCAGTAGTATTAACAGCAGCATCATTAAGAAAACGAGCAAAAGAGCGCCTCTCCCCTGCCTTTTCCACTTCAAACTCACCTTATATTTTTGTTTCCCTTGATGTACTCATCACCGTTGCCGTTTCCACTATTATCTTTAGTATCTATGATGCCAAATAACGAGTTCAATTATCTTAAATGAAATAACTTTCTAAAACCATCACTGTTATTACTTGCCGATAAATAAAACGTAATTCGTTATCGGGAGCTCTCTTTCAAGGCAATTTGACCAAAAGGCTCATTATCCTACTTCCAAAGACCAATACTTTAGCCTTACGACACTCGTAATTGTAACTGTTGTTGACCTCACTTCGAGGGTTGGCTAGAGAGGGAAGGGAGAGGGAGGGAGGAGGGAGAGAGAACAGACACGTACACTGTACAGGCAGATGCAAACAGAGACATGCAAACACTAACACACACGCATACACATAAACACACCCGCACACGCCCCCTTCGACCCCAGCATCGGCTGCTCTGAGTGCCCTGATCAATATCCACGCGATTAAACGCCGACAGGAGACTCCCCCCTCGCGAGGAAAGCCAAAAGGGCGGACGTTACACGGGAGATTGAGACGCTCCGCTCTGTGCTATCCGTGTCATCGGCGGAGACTGAAGCCCGATGTGGGTCACCGCAGCCGGAGAGACCTGAGGCTTGCCAGTGGCGCTTGGAATAGCGGGGCAGGATGAAATGATGACATCAATGGTGATGGTGGTGATGGTTCAAGTCAATGGATGTAATTATACGATACATTTACCGCTAAAGGGCTCTTAGAACAAGCTCAAACGACTGTAGCAGAGGGAAATGCCGTAAACGCCTAGTGCCAGGGTTAGTGTTTATGCTCTTAATAACGTTTAAAAACGTGCTCGCAAATCTTGGAAGAACAGTGACCATTTCAGAACATTAAATCTTCATTTAACTCTACGGGGAAACAATGCCCATTTCAAGGTCCGTTGGCTCTAACTCGGTTCCACGCATTTTCCACGTACCCTTTCTTTTTAACTTCCTCAAACGTCTTTAGTTTCCGTTTTGGCTTACTCTTTTCGTTTCCCCCTTTCCCTAATTCTTCTTCCTTCATCTGCTTTCTTGACCTCGTTCATTCCTCCTTAATTTACCATTTCTGTTTTGTTCTGACCTCTTCTTCTCTGTTCATCTCTCCCTCTTCATCCCAGGCTAATCTGTATAGTCTTCCTAGACTTTCTGATTTAATCTTCCGGGGAAGGATTTTGTTTACAATTAAGTGGAAGCGTGTGGACGAGGAAGGGAAGGGAGGACGGGGCAGCTGGGGGGAGGGGAAAAAAGAGGGAAGGATGAACGAAGGGAAGAGAGAGAGAGAGAGAAAGAGAGAGAGAGAGAGAGAGAGAGAGAGAGAGAGAGAGAGAGAGAGAGAGAGAGAGAGAGAGAGAGAGAGAGGAGGGGAGAGAGAGAGAGAGGAGGAGAGAGAGGGAGAAAGGAGAGAGAGAGAGAGAGAGAGAGGAGAGAAAGAGAGAGAGAGAGAGAGAGGGAGAGAGAGAGAGAGAGAGAGAGAGAGAGAGAGAGAGAGAGAGAGAGAGAGAGAGAGAGAGAGAGAGCGGGGGGAGGGGGAACAAAAAGAGAGAAAACAAAGCAGAGGGGCGAGTGAGGACGGGTTTCCCCCTGACACAGCGCAAAGATATACACTATAGTTCGACTGCCATTACAGTTCACCGATCTCACCCCGACACTATTCCGATACCAGAGCCGAAAGCACCATATACCCGATACCGAAAGGCGCAATGCTACCGCAAACCAAATTCCAGAAAGTAAGCCGGTGCTGGACCCGATAAACAACGATATACTGATACCAGCACACCCGATACCGGGCTGGATCGGACCGTAACTCGAGAGCCCGATCACACAAACATGAAAATCCGGTTACAGACAAAGCTTGCGACCGCCATAAATCCAAAACACGAACCGAAAAGCCGCTCGAAGCCAAAAGACTAGGCGGAGAACGTTCCATCTGCGCAGGCACGAGGCTGCACGGCAAACCTATCCTTAGGTACACGGGACACAGAGTTCAACATTGCTTGAAGAACAACCACAGAGGCAGCTACGGTTTCCAGGAAAGGTGAACCAACAATGAGGCAAAAAAAGAAAAAAAGAAAAAAAAGAAAGAAAGAAGCAAGAAGGGAAGAAAACAGAAAAACAAAACAAAAAGTTGATAAAATGTATCGTATGGATGCGCAAATGGATATTTTGGGAATACTTTTGTAATGCCGAGAAGAAAAAGTTTATTCATATTTTCGTCTTGAGAAATGAAAATGAGGATCTGCAAAAAGGAATGCACAGTTAACTGGTAAAAATGAAGGAGGCGATGGAGGAGGAGGAGGAGGAGGAGGAGGAGGAGGAGGAGGAGGAGGAGGAGGAGGAGGAGGAGGAGGAGGAGGAGGAGGAGGAGGAGGAGGAGGAGGAGGAGGAAGAGGAGGAGGAGGAGAGACAGAATGAGGATATGCAAAAAGGGATACACAGTTGAATGGTAAAAAGAGAGGAGGAGGAGGAGGAGGAGGAGGAGGAGGAGGAGGAGGAGGAGGAGGAGGAGGAGGAGGAGGAGGAAGAAGGAGGAGGAGGAGGAAGAAGAAGGAAGAGGAGGAAGAAGAAGGAGGATGAGGAAGAAAGAGGAGGAGGAAGGAGGAGGAGGAGGAGGAGGAGGAGGAGGAGGAGGAAGGAGGAGGAAGAGGAGGAGGAGGAGGAGGAGGAGGAGGAGGAGGAGGAGGAGAGACAGAAAAAGAAGAAGAGGCAGAAGAAGAAAAGGAGGAGGAGTATATAGCGAGAAGATAAGGAGTGATAAAATAAGACTTCCGCGCCTGCGTTCTCTCTCCTCTCTTCTTCTGAGCTCCCGCCCACTCGCCTCTGCATACCCTCCCATCTGCTTCTACAATCTCTCTCCGCTCCTGCCTTCTCAATAGGGGGGGGGGGGGGGGGGGGGGAAGATGGGGAAAGATCAGGGGGGGTGTGAGAAAGAGTAGAAGGATTGTCGTGAAACGAGAGGAGAGAGAGAAAGTCAAAACAAAGTCAACACATAAATAATAAACTATAAAGAGACAAAAGAGTATATTTCTATTCTCTAACGATTCCCTTGAGGTAGGGAAGACCACAAAGAATGGAACTGAGAAAAAGATGAGGTTACATTAAAAAATAATAATAATAATAAAAAAAAACACGTTCACACACACACACACACACACACAAAATTACATATATTGACAGTTAAAAGATAACCACACATTCAACGAAATCAAAGCACGAATTCTAAAAGACATCATCTCAAACCACAGACGCAATACCAGCTCCCTCTCGCTCTCCTCTTGACACTCATTTTCTTCTTTCGTTTTCCTCCTCCGTCTCCTCCTCCTCCTCTTCTTCTACTTCTTCTTCTTATTATTATTATTATTATTATTATTTTATTATTATTATTATCATTATCATTATTATTATTATTATCATTATTATCATCATTCGCCTTCTCCTCTCCTCTCCTCTCCTTCTCCTTCGCCTTCGCCCTCTCCTCTCCTCTCCTCTCCTTCTCCTTCTCCTTCGCCTTCGCCTTCGCCCTCTCCTCTCCTCTCCTCTCCTCTCCTCTCTTCTCTTCCCCTTTCGCCTTCTCTTTCCCCCCTCTTCCACCTGCTCTACTCCTCTCCTCTTCTTTCATCTCCTCTCCTCTCTTTCTTCTTTCTTTCTTCTCGCCCCTTCTATCTCTTTTCTCTTCCCTTTCCTTCCTCCACCTTCCTCCTCTCCTCTCTTTTTCTCTCTCCCCTCTCCCACACTTTCCTCCTTTCCCTTTCTCCTCCTCCTCCTGTCTCTTTTTCTTTCCTCCTCTCTTTTTTCCTACTTTCCTCCTCCTACCTTCCCTACTCTTCTTCTTCTCACTTCCTCCTTCCCTTCTTCCTCCTTTTTTTCCTTGTACTACCCTTCCTTCTTCTTTCTTTCCTTTCTATTCCTCTCCTCCCTCCTCCTCTTCTCTCCTTTCTTTCTTTCTTCTCTTCTGCTTCTTTCCTCCTTCTTTCCTTTCTCTTTTCCCCCTCTATTTTTTCCTCCTCCTCCCCCTCTTTCCTCTCCTCCTCTGTCTTCCATCTCCTTCCTCCTTTCCTCCCCTTCTCTCCTTCTTCCTTTCTATCTCATTCCTCCTTCTCTCCTTCCTCCTCCCTCTATCCTGTCCTTCTCTTCTTTCCTCCTTCCTTCTCCTCCTCCTTTTTTCTTCCTTTTTTTTTCCCTTGGACACCTCTCCTTCCTCCTTCCTTTTTCATCCTCCTTTCAGTTTCCCTCCTTTTCTCCTTCCTCTTCCTCCTTTTTTCCTTCTTCCTCCTCCTTTTTTCCTTCTTCCTCCTCCTATTCTCCTTCCTCCTCTTCTTCTTCTTCTTCTTCTTCTTCTTCTTCTTCTTCTTCTTCTTCTTCTTCTTCTTCTTCTTTTCCTTCTTCTTATTATTATTCATTTTCTTTTCCTTCTTCCTCTTCTTCTTCCTCCTCTTCTTTTTCATAACCTTATTCTTCTTCTTCATCTTCTTCTTCTTTCTTCTTCTTTCTTCTTTTCTTTTCTTTTTTTCTGTGGTCGTTTGTGCTTTGTTTTTTTTTCTTATTTTACCTTTTATCATTTCTGTTTTACCGTCTTTGTTTTTTTCTTCTTCTCTTCTTTTTTTCGTTTTCTTTTTTTTTTTTTTTTCCTTTTTTTTTTTCCTTGTGTTCTTTCTTTTCTCTCGGCTTTGCCCCACCCTTTTTCCCCCCTTCTCACCCCCCTATTCTATTCCTCCCTTCCCTCCCCCTTTTGCTCTTTTTCCTTTTTCGTTTTTTTTTTTTTTTTCCTAGTCCCCTTTTTTTTCTTCCTTTTTCCCTTTTCGTTTTTTTTTTTTTGTTCCCCTTTCCCTTTCTTTTCATTTTCTTTCTCTTTTTTGTTTCTTCTTCTTTTTCCCTCCTCACTTTTTTTTCTTCTTCTTCTTCTCTTCTTCTTCTTATCTTACGTCGTTTATTCCTTTATCTTCTTCTCTTCTTTCTTCTTACGCTGCTTCTTCTTCTTCTTCTTCTTCTTCTTCCTCCTCCTCTTCCTCCTCCTCCTCTTCCTCCTCCTTCTACTTCTCTTCCTTCTACTCCTCTTCCTTCTTCTCCTCTTTCTCCTCCTCCTCTTCCTTCTCCTTCTCTTTCTCTTTCTTTTTCTCCTTCTCCTTTCCCCCCTCCACACCATCGTGATCGTTATCGGCATTATTATCATCGCCATCAAAATCATCCTCTTTCTCTTCTTCCTAATCTTCGCTAAGCTCTGTCCATCACCGTCACCATACCATCACCATCTAACATGACCATCCCCATCATCATTATCCTCACTCCTACATTCTTTTCTTGCATCACATTCCCCATTATCCTCCCCCTGTTCCTATTCACAATTAACAGTCATTACCACCAATATTTATTATACTTATTACCGTCGCCCTCAACCTCCTATTCCTTCCCATCACCATGACAATTATTATCATCATCACCACTACCCCCATCACCATCATGAGCATGACAATTATCATCATCACTACCTCCCCATCATCATCAATATGGCAACTATCATCACCACCACCACCATCACCCTCCTCATCACCAGCGCTCCCCGACCTTCATCTGATCGGACTCAGCGCGCCTGCCCTCTGCGCGCCCGGCCGCTGGGCGAGGCCCGTGCCAAGACGCAGAGGGGGCGGAGGAGAGTAAGGAGGAGAGAGGAGGGGGGCAGGAGGGATTGATAGAGGGGAGGGCCAAAGGGATGTGAGGAGGGGGGTAAAGGGAGGATCGAAGATAAGGGTGCAAAGGGAGGTGGTGGGAAGCCAGGAGGAGGAGAAGAAGGCTCGAGGGGCGAAAGGAAGAGAAGCAGGAGAAACGAGGGGGGGGGGGGGCAGGGAAAGGAAAAGAGGGGGGCAAAAAGGGACCAAAAGTGAAAAAGAAGGGGGCAGAGGGAGAAAAAGAGGGGGGAGGAGGGAGATAAAGAGGGGGGCGGAAAAAAAGGATAACAAAGGAAAAAGGAAAATCAAGGGATGGCGAGGGGAAGTGAGAGAGAAAGAAAAAGAGAAAGAAAGAGTGAGAAAGAGAGAGAGAGAGAGAGAGAGTCTTAGCATTGCAACAAAAAAAAAGGAAAACGAAATGGAGCGGTCGATGCTGTGCTTGGAGGAGCTTTTGCATGAGGATGAACTGGAAGCCCCCCCCCCCCCCACACACACACACCACCCGACCCCACACACCCGGCCCCTTGCTAGCCTTTCTCTCCTTCCGCCTTTCCCTCACCTGATCTGCCTCATTTTACTCTTCCCTCTTCTCCCTCCCTTCCCTTCCGTCCTCCCTTCCTTCTCCCCTCCTTTTCCTCCTTCTCTCTTCCTTCTTTCACACCTTCTCCCCTTCCCTCTTTGTTCGCTGCCCTTTCCCCTTTCTCTTTCTTCCTCTCTTCCTTCCTTCCTTTCTACCTTCCATCCTTCCCTCCTTCCCTCCTTCCTTCCTTCCTTCTTTGCTTCCTTGCTACCTCCTCCTCTTTCCATTCCTCCTTCCTCCTTCCTCCTTCCTCCCTCCTCCCTCCTCCCCGTTCCCGCATCCTCTCCTCTCCAGCGGCCTGCTCGTGTCCGGACATTAATCGGCGTCGATTAAAAACCTCTCCGGGTGTCAAGGAGGATGTCGACGCCCTCATGCGAGGAGGGGGCGGAGAAGGGGGGCGAAAAAGGGAGAGGCGAAGGGGGGAGGCGAAGGAGGGAAAGGCGAAGAGTGGAGAGGCGAAGGGGGGAGAGGCGAAGGAGGGGGTGATGGGGGGAGAGGCGAAGGGGGAAGAGGCGAAGGGGGGGAGGCGAAGGAGAAGGCGATAGGGGGGAGAGGCGAAGGGGGAGGAGCGAAAGGGGGTTGAGCGATAGGGGGAGAGGCGAAGGGGGGTTGGGCGATAGGGGGGAGAGGCGAAGGGGGGAGAGGCGAATGAGGGGGTGATAGGGGGGAGAGGCGAAGGGGGGAGAGGCGAAGGGGGGAGGGGCATAAGGGGGAAAGGGCGAAGGGAGTGGGCTGGGGCGAAAGGGGGAGGGGTTGATTAAACGAAGGGTGTGAATAAGATAAGGGGACAAAAGGAGGAAGGAGGGGGCAAAGAGGGGCGCCCAAAGAGGTAAACAATAGAAGGGGAAAATGGGGAATAGGTGAAGCTGGGAGTGATGAAGTAGGAGGAATAGGGAAAAGAAAAGGAGGAGAAGGAGGAGAAGGAGGAGGAGGAGGAGGAGGAGGAGGAGGAGGAGGAGGAGGAGGAGGAGGAGGAGGAGGAGGAGGAGGAGGAGGAGGAGGCCGAGGCAGAGGATGAATAGGAAGAAGAGGAAGTGGAGGAAGTAGAAGAGGAAGAAGAGGAAAATGAAAAGGATGAGAAGGAGGAGGAAGAGGAAAAGAAAGAAAAGTATGAGGAGGAATATTGATAATGATGATGATGATGATGATGATGATGATGATGATAATAACAATAATGATAATAATAATAACAAATAAGTAGATGGAAATGAAGGAAGATTACATTACAGAATAAAAATAGCCTCTGTAATCAATGCAAAGATATAATCAAATCAACGAGGTTGCAATCAAGCATACAGATCCTTCAATTAAGAAACGCAAAAGCCACATTGATGTAATTAGACAAAGTATCCAATTAGCAAATCGAGGACGAAGAATATTAGAAGCCATTAAGTCTACCACGTCCGCCCCATTCATTATAAAATAGCCTTTAATAGCTCAACAGAATTTAGTCTTAATTTCAGAAGAGGTGACATTTGCCAAATAAGTAGATTAGTTTAGAGAGAGAAAGGAAAGAGAGAGAGTGAGAGAGTGAGAGAGAGAGAGAGAGAGAGAGAGAGAGAGAGAGAGAGAGAGAGAGAGAGAGAGAGAGAGAGAGAGAGAGAGAGAGAGAGGAGGAGGGAGGGAGGGGGGGAGGGAGGGAGGGAGCGAGGGAGGGAGGGAGGGAGGGAGGGAGGGGGGGGAGGGAGAGGGAGAGAGAGAGAAGAGAGAGAGAGAGAGAGAGAGAGAGGAGAGAGAGAGAGAGAAGGAAGAGAGAGGAAGGGAGGGAGGGAGGAGGGAGAGAGAGGGAGAGGGAGGGAGGGAGGGAGGAGGTAGAGAGAGAGAGAGAGAGAGAGAGAGAGAGAGAGAGAGAGAGAGAGAGAGAGAGAGAGAGAGAGAGAGAGAGAGAGAGAGAGAGAGAGAGAGAGAGAGAGAGAGAGAGAGAGAGAGAGAGAGATAGAGAGGAAGGGAGAGAGAGAGAGAGAGAGAGAGAGAGAGAGAGAGAGAGAGAGAGAGAGAGAGAGAGAGAGAGAGAGAGAGAGAGAGAGAGAGAGAGAGAGAGAGAGAGAGAGAGAGAGACAGAGAGAGAAATGGGGCATACATACACAGAAGCTAAAAATGAATAAATAAAAAAATAAAAATGAAATAAAAAATAAAAGAATAATGATACAACGACGAAGACAAAACGACAATACAAAAGAGAAGAAAGAGTACAAAAAGCAAGCAAATGACAAATAAAATAGAGATGACAACGACACCTAAGCACCAAGAACATAACAACAAGGCGAAATCTACAGAGACTCAGCGAGAGCCTCACAAGGCAAAACAAACACGTCCGCTCGCCAAAGGAACGTGGAAAAGCTTCCGTAGAAACAGCTGGTACTGTTAAAACCCGTTCTACAGCCCCCCCACCCCCACCCCCACCCCCACCCCAAACATCTCCAATATCGTCCCCCCTTCTCCACTATCTTTCTTTCTTCGTTTTCTACCGGCCTCCTCCATTCCCTTCTTTTTTTTTTGTCCCTCCTCCACTCCTCCCCCCTCCTTTCTCTCCTCCCTCTCCTTCTCTTTCCCCCCTCTACTCCACACCGCCTCTTCTCAATTTTCTTCACCCATTGCCCTCCTCCTCCCCATCTCCTCTTTCCCCTCACTCACTCTCACCCCCTTCTCAACATAGACGAGATCGCTCAACTCCCCCCTTCCCAAACTTGCCTCCTCCCCTTCTTTCTCTTCTCCCTCCCCCCGCCCTCCCTCTACCCCCCTCGCGAAGGGCCGTGTCTGCGACCCTCTCGCCTGTCCCTGCCTTGACCCCGCCGCCGGGGGAGGGAGGGAAGCTTCGAGAAGAGCCCAAGACGGATGGCTCTCCCGGGAGGCTTCGAGCGAGGTGAGCGCGGGAGAGAAAAGAGAGTGACGGCGACCTGTGTCACTCGCAGGAGGAGGGGAGGGGGAAGAGCTAGGCGGAAGGGGATAGGGAGTAAAAGGATGGGTGGGCGATGCAGGATGGAGGAAGAGAAGAAGCATGACGTCTGCATTGCTCTTTCGATCATGCGCAGGATCCGGCTTTTGTTTTTGCATGCTTCTGGCTGTTTCTTCCTACTTCTCTTTTGCTGTACGTCAGTCCCCTTCGCCTTCCTCTTCCTGGTCTCCTCCCACACCTCCTCCTCATCCCGGATTTCCCCCAACTCCTCCTAGACGCTTCCTAGATCCTCTTCCCTCCCTCCTATATTTTATATGAATATTTTTTGTTTTTTTTTTCCCTCCATCTTCCCTCCCTCTAAGTCCCTCTCCTCCTCTGATCTCTCTCACATCTCTCTCCCACCCTCTCTTCGCTCCACCCCCTCCGCCTTCCTCGTTCTCATTCTCCCCCCTTCCATAGCACACACTACACCCACACTTTCCTTAAGCTCATTAAAGAGAAGCGCCCTTTTTCGGCCACCAATCCCATCACCCCCTCCAGGCCCGCTCCCCTATTCGTCCCCGCCCACGGCCCTCACGTACCTGCCCTCCTTCCTCCTCCTCCCCCCGCCCAAGGCCCCCTCAACTCCTGAGAGCGAGCGAGTGACGATGGAACACCTGAGGGGCGTGAAAAACGGGGGGTGAGGGAGTAGACCCCAGGAGGAAAGAGAGCGGCGGGGGAGGGTGGGGGCTAGGGGAATGCTGGAGGAAATAAGAGGGGTGAATGGAGAGAGGCAAGGAGGAAGAGAGATCGGGATGTAAGGGGAGTAAGGCAACGAACAACAGGACAGAGAAAAAACTGAAAACAGTGGTAGATAAACGAGACAAGTCAGGTGTGAGTAACGACCACCTCCGGTTAACACGACGACGCAGTGATGTAGACTTTTTTTTTTTTTTTTTTTTTTTTTTTTTTTTTTTGGTGGGGGGGTGATGGATGAAACAAGGGCGAGAAAAAGAAAACGAGGGAAAAGCAAATATAGGACAGGGAATTAATATCAAGGGAAGACGGGAAGAGGTGGGGGGGGGGTAGGAGAAAGTATTTTGTATAAAGGAAGATA
>NW_028234418.1:19354699-19357199 GCF_977035675.1 Penaeus japonicus
CCCTCCATTCCTTCCTCCCTCTCTCTCCTGCTACTCCTGCTGCTACTGCTCCTTCTCCTCCTCTTCCTCTTCCTCTTCCTTCCTTCCTCCCTCTCTCTCCTGCTGCTGCTGCTCCTTCTCCTCCTCTTCTTCCTCTTCTTCTTCTTCTTCTTCTTCTTCTTCTTCTTCTTCTTCTTCTTCTTCTTCTTCTTCTTCTTCTTCTTCTTCTTCTACTTCTTCCTCTTCTTCTTCTTCCTCTTCTTCTTCTTCTTCCTAGTCCTCCTTCTCCTCCTCCTCTTCCTTCTCTTCCTCCTCTTCCTCTTCCTCTTCCTCTTCCTCCTCCTCCTCCTCCTCCTTCCCCCCGTTCTATCCCTGCGTCAGTATGTCACCCTCACCTTCTTACGCAACCCACCCCCGCCCCCCGCCCCGTGTCACCCCTGCCCCTGTGCTTTCCCTCGTGGTGGAGCACGCCCAGGTTGGCAAAAATAGAATGGGTGAACTTAGCAAACAAAAAAGAAAGAAAAAAAAGAAACAATCAAAGTGAAAAAAGTAAAATGAAAAAAACAAAAACAACGGAATTATTTTGGGTCTACATCTTTTACTGCACTTCTTTGTTGCTTTGTGTTTCATTGATACTCAGAAGCATAAATTATATTAAAAATGATAAATCAGTAAAGCAAAATCAATGGAAAAATAGAGCAAAACTCCAATACTTATGCGTAAATAATTGTATACAATTAGGTATTTCCGAAGCCATGAAGGGTACAGAAAAGGTACAAAAAGGGGCAAAAAGCCTTCAATGAGCACACTCTAGGCGTCGACGTAGAGCTCGTGCCAGTGGCGAGGCTCGCGCGAGAGAGGTGCCAGTGCCAAAAATTTCGGTCTCGGGATTTATAAACATCCCGCCCCCGCCTCCCTCGTTGGCACCCCTCGCCCCCTCCCTACTACCCATTCTCTTTTCTCTCCTCTTTCGCCTCTCTCCTTCCCTCGCCACCTTCCCTTTCTTCTCCTTTCCCCTCCCTCCTAATTCCTCCTCCATTTCCGACAGTGCCAGCCAGTAAATCGCAATGCCGACCCGGCAGTATCGCTGCCGCTCGCTCAACCCGGTGCCAACTTCAGCCACGCTAGTCCACCGTCCGAGAGGGAGGTAGCAGGAAGGGGGAGAGGGGAGAGAGGGGTGAAGGATGGAGGGAGGGAGGAAGAAGGGGAAGAGAGGGGAGAGGGAGGGAGGAAGAAGGGGAAGAGAGGGAAGGTGGGAGGAGGAAGGGGGGGAGGGAGAGGGAGGAAGGGAGGGAGGGAGAGAGAATCTAAAAGAGAGAAAGAGAGAGAGAGAGACAGAGAGAGAGAGAGAAAGAGAAAAAAGAGAGAGAGAGAGAGAGAGAGAGAGAGAGAGAGAATCCAAACGTCATCAATTCCAAGTGAATCACCTTCCGGTGCCAAAAATAAAAAAAAGAGAAGAGAGAGAATGAGGAGAAAGAAAAAGTGGTACAATCAACGCTTGAATCTGCTCCTCGACACCTAGGGTCGCCATGCACGCTCCGACCCTTCTCGGCGTCAATGTCGTCATGCCCTACACCCCCCTCCCCCTCTCTCCCCCGTACTCCGTCACCTTCGCCACTGGTACCAGTGATGTAGTATACACACATGCCTGACCCCTATCCTCCCCCTCTCATCGTCTGCCAAGGGCATCTCCCGCCTGCCGATTCTCCTCCCCTCCCACGCCAAGGCGTCAGGGCCCAGCCAGCTTATACTCGCCCTCATAACAGCATGTGCATGGAAGCGGCGGGGCCCCTCCTCCGGGGGCGCCTCTCTTGGTGCCTCCGGCGGGTATGCAGTTGGCACCGACCTCGCCTCTGACGAAAAGAGTTGACGGAGGAAGCTACACCCCCTCCTCCCTCTCCATCTTCCTCTCCCTGCCTCCCTCCCGCTCTCCCTCCCTCCGTCCGTCCATGCGCCTCTCCGTCCCCCCCTCTCCTCTATCTCTGTCTCTGTGTCTGTCTCTGTCTCTCTCTCCCTCCCTCCCTCTCCCTCCCTCCCTCTCCCTCTCCCTCTCCCTCTCCCTCTCCCTCTCTCTCTCTCTCTCTCTCTCTCTCTCTCTCTCTCTCTCCTCTCTCTCCCTCTCCCTCTCGGTTTGACTAACTGCCTCTGCCGCCTCTCCCTCCTCTTCTCTCTCTCTTCTCTCCTCTCTCTCTCTCTATGTTCGCTTAGTCTCTCTCTCTCTCTCCCTCCTCCCTCCTCCCTCTCCCCTCCCTCTCCCCTCTCTCTCTCTCCTCCTCTCTCTCTCTCCCTCTCTCCCTCTCTCTCTCCCACGGTTAAACCCCTCCCTCTCTCCTCTCCCTCTCCATCTTCCTCTCTCCCTTACCCCTCTCTCTCTTCCTCTCCCTATCTCTGTCCTCTCTCCCTCTCCCTGTCCTCTCTCCCCTCTTGCCCTTTCCTTTTTTACTCCCTCTCTCGCTCTCCCAGCGGAGGTTCTCCCTCTCTCTCCTCTTCTCCCTCTTCTCCCCTCTCCCTCTCCCTCTAT
>NW_028234418.1:19364699-19369699 GCF_977035675.1 Penaeus japonicus
GAATGCGAGAATTAAAGGCATAAATTTAATAATTCATGCAGTCATTAAAATGGAAATTAAACGAAAGAGGAAATTCAAAAATAAAAAAAAGGATATCTGTGACGTCATCCCCAAGCACACGAAACGAACGAATCGTTACCCGACCTACCAGATGTAGAAAAAACCGCCCCAAGCGGATTATACAATACGGATGAAAATGACCTAAATCAAACTCAAATAATACCCTCTTTCCCTTCGTTCTTCCCCAATCCCTAAAGGGGGGAAGGAAAGGGAAATAGAAACAGGAGATATACAAAAAAAAAAGAGAATCGACCCGATCGCTTTCGAGCAGAACAGAAACAAAACCCCAATACCGATTTTCCAATTGCGTCACGTCCTAAAACTCCCCTCCCCCTCCCCCTCCCCCCTTATCCGAACGCCAATACCCTTATCACACCTCCATCTCTGCCCCCCCCCTCCCAGGGCAAAACATACCTGTCATTATCAAATGTGAATGCCGGGCGTTTACAACACCAAAACAATTGTCTGTTTCGAGCGCACTCTATTGGACCCACATTACTTCCGGTAACTGCATGGACTCCTTTATTCATTTGTACTGCGAGCGAGCAAGAGAGAAAAGGTGAGGAGGAGAGAGGGAAAGTGACAGAGGGAGAAGTGGAAGAAAGAAAGGATATGGAGACAGCGAGAGGGGGGGGATGATGAAGAGGAAGAGGATGAAGATAAGAGTGAGAGCCAAGAAAAACAAAACAGGGACCATGGCAAAAGATAATCAATGGTAATGGGATAACCTGAATCCAGGCTAAAAAGGGGAGAGGGAGGAGACAAAACACAGAAAAGTAAGAGAGACAAAGTGGAGAATGGCAAACAAGCACAAGCAAACGGGAAAAGAACCAGAAGGATGCTAATAATGCAAGCAGGATGCAGTCTCATCCAGCAGGTGCTCCCCTCGGCTCCTTCGCCCGCCCGGATCCAGCGCCCCGAGGGAAGCGGCCCGATCGGACAGCCATCGGACGGACGACGATCTCGGTCCCGAAGCGGACGGGCGGCGGCGCTGCCTCCCTCGCCTCTAGGGCTTCCATGTGTTCGCTACGCTTCGCCCGGCGCGGACGAGCCTCGGCTTCGCTTCTGGCTTCGGCTTCGGACTCGTCGTCTGAGTGCTCGGACTTGCCTTTCTTCTCCCATTTCCTTATCGATTTATTTACCGTTTCATATAACTCTTTCCTCAAAGGCCCTTCAGGGCATCTACTATCTATTATTTTTCCTATTTCATTCTTCTCTTTCTTTTTTTCCTTCACCCTCTTCCACCCTCTCTTTCTCCCGTCTCACCACAAGTCCTTCTCACTGCCTTTCCCTTCCCTCCAATCTGTTCCTTCCCTTCCTCCCTCTTCAACTTGTTTCGCTTCCTCCTTATCATCATCCTCCCCTCCCCTCCTTACTTCTCTTACTTCACACCTGACTCCTGTCCCCTCTCCATCCCAACCACCTTCCGATCTCCTTCAATACCCTGGCAACACGGACGCGCAAGACAGATGCTTATCCTCGCCCGCTAGCGTTATGTAAATTGTTCCAAAAGAATCTGCATACTCGACTCAACACATCAGCTGTTCATGCCTTTTTTCACTTCGTTTGTTCATCTTGTTTATATATTTATCTATTTATCTATCTTCTATTTATTTATTTTTTTTTCAAGTGGGGACATGATCATAACCGCACACGCGTAAGACAGACAGAATACAGGAATATAAAATACAGATAACTTAACAAGATCTTGCCAGAGGAAGAGCAGAAGGAAGGGAAGGATGTCGAGGATGATGCGCAAGAAGCGGAAGGATAACGAGAAGGATGTGGAAGGGGTGAAAGGAAAACGAAGAGGATGTAGAAGGAATTGAATGATACCGAGGATGAGGAAGAAGGGATGGGAGGATGACGAGGAGGAAATAGAAGGGATGAAACGATAACGTAGAAGAGATAGAAGAGGCGAATGGATATCGAGGAGGAAATAGAAGAGGTGGAAGAGGGTGAAGATGATAATGAAAAAAAAAAAAAATAGAAAAGGGGTGAGCAGAAAGAGGATAGAAAAATTATCAAGTGAAAATCAATGGACACGAAATAGGAAGGAAAATAAAAATGTAAAAGGGAAAACCAGGAGAAACGAGAATTAGGAGGAAACTTAACGGGAAGAGAAACGGAGAAAGAACATCAGTAGCAATAGGTTTACCAGAAGCGACATAATGGAAGAAGAAATAGATAATAATGATGAAAAAAAAAAACAAGAAAATGGAGAGACCGTGTAAGTATAGTAAGAATGATAACTCAGGTAAGGAAAAAATAAAAAAAAGGAAAGCAAGAGACTAAGAATAGATTGCAGAATTTTCGCTAACATAAAACCGAGCCAAGTAGAAAATGGAAAGGAAGATGAAAATAAAGAAGAAAAGATGAAAAAGAAACGGAGAAGACAGTGTACATGGCTAAATGCCAGAAGACGAAGAAACTTAAGTCAAGGAGAATCAAAGGAAGAAGAAAATACAAAAAGAGGGGGCAACAAGAAAAAGAAAGAAAGGAAGGGCAATAAGGAAAAGAGAAAGAAGGATAACGGGAAGGGCAAAGAGAAGAAAAAAAGAACAAGGAAGGCAAGGAGAAGAAAGAGAAATAATAATAACTAGAAAACAGGAAAAAGAAAAAGAAGACGAACACGAAGGGGCAAGCAGAAAGAGAAAGGAGAAGAGCACGATGGGCAATAAGGAGGAGAGAAAGGAGAACACCAAAGGCAACGAAAAGAAAAAGAAAAAGGATAATAAGGGTAACTAGGAACGAGAGAAAGAAGATAAGCACGAACGGCAATAAGGAGAGAAAGAAGAAGACCAGAAAAGAAAGATAAATAAGAATAACAAGGAGGAGAGAGAGAAAGAAGAAGAACGCGAAGGGGCAACGAGGAGCGAAAGAAAGAGGAGCAGCACAAAGGCCGATAAGGTGAGAAAGAAAATGGACACTAAAGACGACGAAAGAAAAATAAATAAGAATAACAAGGACAGCGAGGAGAGAGAGAAAGAAGACGAACGCAAATGGGCAACGAGGAGCCAGAGAACGAAGTGTCCGCCCCAGAGGAAGGCGAACGGCGCCTCCCTGGATCGCCTCCAAGGGTCACGTCCCGATAGGAATGTCCCCAACGACGGCTGTCCCGGAGGCACGCCCGCACGCAGTTGTGGCACTGGCATTGTTATGCTTATTATCGAAGCTATTATCGCTATCACTCTCATCATCATCGTTACTATTAATAAGTTTTACCTCCAAGTAAACGGTCTATTATTGTTCTATTTTCCCTGCATCATTTGGGTTAGCTTTCTTGTTTTTGTCTTTAATATATCTACTTTATTTCTTTCTCCTCCCCGCCCTTCTTTTCGATCTTCTTCCTCTTCATCCTTATCTGTTTCCAATGTTTTCTGCTCTTCCTTTCTTCCTCACCTTTTTTTATCTTCTCTTTCGAACCCCTTCCTTTTCTTCCCCTTTTCCTTTTCCTCTTCTTCCTCTATCTTTCCCCTCTTCTCATCCTCCCTTCCTCTTTTCCCTCCATTTATTTCCCTGCCTGTTCTCCCTCATACTCTCATCCCCCTATATGAAGATTGCATCAAAACGCGTCTTTTTCTGCATTTGTCACAATGAGTATTTCGTCCCATTTTGTCCCCATGAAGAGTGTTCGTTCGTCTTTCTACTTTTCTTCCTCCTTTTCCTCATATATATATTTGCACAACTCCTCCTTCCCCTCTTCCTCTTCTTCAGTTTCTAGATGTTATTATAATTGTCAAATCTATTATTATCATTATCATTACTGTCATCATCATCATCATCATCATCTTCTTCTTCTTCTTCTTCTTCCCCATCCTCTTACTTCTTTCTTCTTCATAAAAAACATACATGAGTATACATTACTTCTCCTCAAATCCATGTTAGCCTTCTTGATCCTCCTACACCTTGTTACCTCAGGATGCACATTCCTTTACTTGCGAATGACAAATTGAGTTTTATGTCATACCAGCAGGATACTACATCATGGGAGAAATATAATACATGGCAAGGAAAATATATAGCGAAGGAGATAAGGCAGTGGTAGATGGAAAAACATGACGTTTGCATGACAGTGACGATAATGCTGTTACTACTACTATTCCTCATTAACAAAAAAGTCTTTGAAACACTACACAAGTACAATATCCCCCCCCCCTCTCTCTCTCTCTCTCTCTCTCTCTCTCTCTCTCTCTCTCTCTCTCTCTCTCTCTCTCTCTCTCTCTCTCTCTCTCTCTCTCTCTCTCATTGTTCATGCAAATCGAACAGGTAATATGAGTATGCATGGCGTCATGAATCCTATTTATAAGTGTAGAAAGAATGCTGCCACAGACCTCGGGGTGAACTTTAGAGGAGGAAGGGGGAGGGTAGGGGTGCGGAGGGGACGAGATGTCAACGTCACATGTCAGGGTAAGCGTTCTTCCCCGTGTGTCGTCTGTTTCTACCTTCTGCTTCTCCTGGTTCTACAAACCCACCCTACTTTATGTTCTCTCTCTCTCTCTCTCTCTCTCTCTCTCTCTCTCTCTCTCTCTCTCTCTCTCTCTCTCTCTCTCTCTCTCTCTCTCTCCCTCTCCCTCTCACTCTCACTCTCACTCTCACTCTCACTCTCACTCTCACTCTCACTCTCACTCTCACTCTCCCTCTCCCTCTCCCTCTCCCTCTCCCTCTCCCTCTCTCTATCTCTCTCGACTCAATTACTTTTCCTCTCTTAATAATCTCCCCATACATTATCTCTGAAAGGAGGCCCACAACTCTCGTTCCCATAGGATGACTCACCCTCCTATAGATGAGTCATCAGTCCTTACCAATGACTCACGGCCTCCCAATTTTCCCTATAATCTCTGATCTCCGTTATCTTTCGAGTCAAGGGAATGAAAAGTGAGTCACTCGGCTTTCCCGCCGAGTCCTTTTCCGCCAGAGCGAGCCACCGATGACTCCAG
>NW_028234418.1:19387199-19395641 GCF_977035675.1 Penaeus japonicus
GCATGAAGGCGGAGGGTATATTATAAGTCACTTGAAGCCTATGATTATTTTCTGTGTAGACATGTACAAGACTGCTTATACCACAACATTACGGAAGAATCTGACTTCTGCTACATAAAAACTGAGGTATGTAACTCGAGGAATTTCGTTTCAGTGTCAACTCGTTTAACATGAGACATTAGACGTAGGTGCGTGCATCTAACTCTGTATTTGCGTCACTTGGGTTTCATTTTTATAACTTTCTTCTGATACATCTTTTTATAGATTTTCGTCTTTTTTAAAGGAGCGCGAGGGGGTCGGGGGGGGGGTAGGGTAGCATTTAAGTGTGATACAGAATTTTAATTTTGCCTGTAGTTAGTAATTCTAATAAAAACTTGAAACGTTTACCCTCAAACAATTCCAGAGACAAGACAAGATTAAACTTTATTTGAAAAGAATGAAAGTTAAGGTCAGGATGTCCTAGAAATAATTTACAAGTTGACTACAATGAATTATTTTCCTTGCAGCTGAGTATATATAAAATTCTTACATAATTTCTAATCTTTTGACAGGTGCTGCCAAGTCAACGACAAGGGAAAAACACAAATCTTTACAAGGTATGGGTGTGCCTACATAAGACAAATGGCTGGATTTTGACAGGAAACTGTACATGCATGGCAGGTCTGGGATCTTCATGCAGCCATTTAGCTGCATTACTTTTCAAGTTAGAGGCTGCTGTCCATTACCAACTTAATGAGAAGACAGCATCAACCAGTCAACTTTGTTCATGGAAAGCTTCAAGAAGACAGATAAAAGCTGTGCCAGCATCTGCTATCAACTTTTCTCGGCCAAAGAAAAGATCGCTCCCAAAGCCCTCTAATATGGTTGTTTTGAATCGAAATTATAGCTGTTTTGATCCAACAAGTGGAGATGATGCTATTACAAAAGAGGAGTTGAAAGAACTTAAGCAGATTTACCCTATGGCAGCTGTTTTTACAAGCCTACCTGACACTGAATATGAAAGTTCCTTTGAAGTGGTTTCAACTTCAATAGCAGAACCAGCAAAATATGACAGTGAAACAGATACAGACACAGAAAACGACTCTAACTGTATCCCTGAGCCAATTGTAAGTCTTTTTGATCCAACTGCCATTAATATGTCTCATGGCGAACTTGCTGAACATGGAAGAAAGCTTTATAGTGCCTACTGCTCAAGTAACTACCAAAGCTCTTTCGATAACCTTTGCAGAGCAACTGAAAGGCAGTCACAGAATAAGGCCTGGATGGTACATAGAGCAGGAAGAATAACAGCCTCTGTCTGTTACCAGGTTGCAAAGATGAAAAACAACCCATCCCTGATAAAATCAATAATGCAGTACAAGACATTTGATTCCAAATACACAAAGTATGGGAGAGATATGGAGCCACTTGCCAAGGAAAATTTTGTATCTGAGGAATCAGTGAAGCATTCAGACTTTCATCTTAAGCAATGTGGATTGATTGTTGATGCTACAGCTCCATTTTTAGGTGCATCCCCTGATGGATTAGTGTCTTGTTCTTGTCATGGTAATGGAATTTTGGAAATAAAATGTCCATACAAATACAAAGATTGTTTTGATGGCTGGGAAGAAGACACTGATTTTCCATTGGATGATAAACTAAATATTAAAATTGGTCATAAGTACTATTACCAAATGCAGCTTCAGATGGAATTGGCTAAAACCAGTTATGGCTACCTTTATGTTTTCTGTTGCAAGAAAAAGGAGGGACTGAAGAGTATGGTAAAAAAGGATGACATTTTTGTAGAAAATTTAAAACAAGTGCTATTTTCAAACTTTTGCCAGTTCTTTCTCCCTGAAATTTTGACAAGGAAAATGGACAGTATGGGAAGTGATAGAAGAATGTACTGTACTTGTAAGAGGCCAGAATTTGGAAACATGATCAGCTGCGGAAACATTTTCTGTGATATAAAAAGATTCCACTATCCTTGCGTAAATATTACACGGAAACCAAAGAAGGACTGGTTTTGTAGTGACTGTCGTAAAAAATCCTATGCACCTTGTTTCTAGTTATTAAATTAGTTATTAAATTTTGATATTGAAATTTTGTCCAGATTATCATATTCAAAAAGACTACTTTCCAATTCTTGTGTTCCTAGATAATATTTCAAATTATCTTTGACCATAGTCTGGTTTTGACCACTTGCTATCTGTTTATTATCTTATTGGAATATTGCATATATGAAATAGAGCGTTTGAAGTCAGTCTTGAGATAACTTCACTTTTGAGCCTTCTTAGCCTTAAATGTTTCCTTGTTCTTTTTGCTATGCATTGTACCTTTCTAACTGAAATATAAAGATGAAAGAAATATTTTTGAGACCTGCAGTTAGTAGTACTCAAAATATGATGTATTTTATAATGCGTTTTATAAATCTTTTTAATCTTTGTGTTGTAATTTGGTTTCTGTTTCTAAATAATATTAAACTTAAAACAGACTGATATGTCTCAATGACTTTTGATCTTTTGGCAACTTGAGCTTCATGTTTACAAACACAAAAGAATAGAATAGAGTGAAAAACAACAGTGAGAAGCAAAGTTTGTGACATGTCTTGCATTTCTAAAATGGCCCAAAATCTATTTGGGTACCACACTTTTATTTAAGTTTACTACTGCAGAAACAACAATCATAATGTCATCCAAAAGGTCCACTTGGGAGATGGGGATGGTTTTCTGCAGGATCTGGAACTTTTTTAATTGCCCAATTATTCGCTCCACATGAATTCTTGCATTGGAAAGATGTCGAGAATGATGAACATCACTAGCCGGCAGTTGTTTTTTCCCTTTTGTGAACTTTGGAATTTTGAGATATGCACCTTTACGGCCTAGTTCATCCTCAATCAAAAATCCTCGATCAGCCAAAATGCAATCTCCATGAGTGATTTTGCTGAGAAAACCAGACTCAACTGTGATTTCCTTGTCCGATACTCTTCCGCCCCAGCCCTCAGACAGAAACATAACTGCACCTGCAGGACTAATTCCAATGAGATATTTAAATGTGTTATTATGCTTGTAATTTGACCATGTCTGTGCCCTGGCTGTCAAATTTTTGGGCCTTTCAATAAATATCTCACTGCAATCAATGATGCAGATGCAGTCCCTATATTTCTGTTTGAAGCATGTTGGTAAATTAAGACCAATTTCAGGTCTGTTTGGCCAAATTATTAACTTCCTCAGTTTTACTGACAACTTAGGAAGCCAAGAGCGCATGATTTTAGACACAGTGGTCACTGGACAATCAAATCTATGGCTTATGTCTCTATTCAGCAAACCAAGACGCAACTTCATGAAGACAATTAGAACATGATCTTCATCTGAAAAAGCAGAGTAACATCGTTTGACTTTCCCTTTAACAAGGTTTACTACCCATAGAAAAACAGAGACTGTTGCAATGCCAGTGAAGAACCTGACCAGGTCATTTGAACATTGGATTGCTTTAAAACCAAATGCTTTTTCTTTAAGGGTCTTGTTTTCTTCCCTTAGCCTATAAACTTCAGCATTTCGCTCTCTTAATTCCTGGTCAAGTTGTTTGATTTTCTCTTTAAGAAACACTTCTTGTGTGCCAAAGTCACATTGAATAGCAGCATCAGTTTGTCCTGAAACAGAACTGGTACTGCATTGACTATCATTACCATCAGTAGGCTCGTCATTTTGCTTCAAAGTTACTCTCCATCTGGAAAGTGCCTTCTCCCTTTTTTCCTGTAGCAGCTCATATTTGACCTTTTTCTTCAGCTGATTTTCTGTCCTGATATGATCTCGTGCGGAAGAATGGGCAAAGACTGTTGGTACCCAATTTGGGTCTTCTGGATTATCAGATCGCTTGCCTAGATTACAAAAGAGAAAAATATTCTAACTTTAACAATAGTGTTGTGGGGGGGGGGGGGGGGCGGGGGGGGGGGGGTGAGGGGATGGGTGGGGGGGGGGGGGGGGGGGGGGGGAGGGGGGGGTGGTTGGGGGCGGGGGGGGGGGGGGGGGGGGGGGGGGGGGGGGGGGGGGGGGGGGGGGGGGGGGCAAGATTGAAACAATAATGACTGAAAATATTTATGAACAGGCTGAAACAAGGGGAGATATTGGTAAGACTGGGGGAAAAAAAAAATTCAATTTTTATTAAAAAACAAATTGCAATCTTGTTATAAGCTTTCTTCAAATGTTAAATAAAATGTATTGCTCTAAGCCAAATTCTAAATTCTATGACATATTCTATTAACAGCCAAAAAAAGAGAATGAAAATGTTCAGGGGGGTTGTTTCTGAACATTGCCTTAAGTATATGAATTAAATTTTCGTTTTCGAGAATGGATCATCGCTGAAACAAGCGACTAGAAAAGAAATTCCTTAGTTGCTTGATGACAGTAGTAATTGAGCAGCTTCATGAGCATTACAAGCTTTTAAGGCAGGCCTATTAGGCTGGCGTTGTAAAAATGACTTCCTTCATAACTATTGAGAAAGCCTAAGGAAAGAATAAATTTTCAAATGCTTAAGAAGACAATTAATCACAATTGAAAACTCCAAAGGGTTTTATTACCGGTAACGAAGTGTTACAGCACAGATAAAGGCTTTCGAGATTTTAGGTTACGGACGCCCGACCAAGTTTTTCCCAGTCATACTCTCCCTTATTGCCTTTATGAGATCTCCAGATCGGGCTCTCTGAGCCGTCGTTGCTCTCTAATGGGGCAGCGTAGAGCCTTTGCCGAGCATCTTATAAAATGTGGAAGAGATCTTTTTTGATCGCCAACACTGTGGCGCGATTTCGTACATCCAACAAGCACAGCAGCTTCTCGGCATTTTTTTGGCCTCTTTTCCGAAATACGTTACGAATGTTGTTATGAACACGCAGAATTTAGTTGGCAACGTAGTGTAAACAAAGTTGTTTTGCCGCAACACATGCGCGCGCAGCAGTTGCCTCGCTCCCATTTGTAAACAATTTGAAACGGGTCTATATATAAATATATATATATATGAGAAGATGGTAGAATGCAGTAACGCATTTTAATATATACAAATATTTACCTCCCTGACCGGGACTCGAACCCGCGCCGTAAGATCGACAGGCGCGGTTGATACCGTTCAGCTACACGACCCGTAAAAGAGATGTTCAACCAGACGCCTTATGAGATGTTTTTGTTTACCCCCTTTGGAACATTACCTATGTGTCTTGAAAGAACAGTGATAGCGAGGTTTCAACAGAACATCTTCTTCCCACGGGCACTCGGCAGCCATCGGAATCACAAATTCAAGTCCCAAATCAAGGATTACCAAGGTTATATGGTGTGAGAAAGATGTAGAATGCAGTAACGCATTTTTAATATATACAAATATTTACCTCCCTGACCGGACTTCGAAAACCCGCGCCGTAAGATCGACAGGCGCGTTGATAGCGGGTTACGTTCAGCTACACGACCCGTAAAAGAGATGTTCAACCACGACGCCTTATGAGATGTCAGAGGGACATTACCTATGTGTTCATTGAAAGAACAGTTGATAGCGAGGTTTCACGAACATCTCCCCACGGGCCACTCGGCAGCCACGGAGATCACAAATTCAAGTCCCAAATCAAGTTACCAAGGTTTATATGTTGTGAGAAGGATGGTAGAATGCAGTAAACGCATTTTAATATATACAAATATTTACCTCCCTGACCGGGAACTCGAACCCGCGCCGTGGAAGATCGTACAAGGCGCGTGATACCGTTTCAGCTATACACGACCCCGTAAACGAGATGTTCCAACAACGCCTTATCAGGTCAATGGACATTACCTATGGGTTCCTTGGAAAGAACAGTATAGCGAGTTTTCATTACCAGAACACTCCCACGGCACTCGGCACCGACGGAATCACAATTCAAGTCCCAAATCAAGTTACCAAGGAGTTATATGTGTGAGAAGATGGTAGAAGCCGAAACGCAATTTAATATTTACAAATATTTACCGCCTGACCGGACCTCGAACCCCCGCCCGCAAGATCGTCAGCGCGGTTGATTACCGTTCAGCTACACGACCCGTATCATGTAAAAAGAGATGTTCAACCAGACGCCTTATGAGATGTCATGGACATTACCTATGTTTTCTTGAAAGAACAGTGATAGCGAGGTTTCATTCCGAACATCTCCCAACGGGCACTCGGCAGCCACGGAATCACAAATTCAAGTCCCAAATCAAGTTAACCAAGGTTTATATGTGTGAGAAGATGGTAGAATGCAGTTAAACGCATTTTAATATATACAAATATTTACCTCCTGACCGGGACTCGAACCCGCGCCGTAAGAATCGACAGGCGCGGTTTGTTGATACCGTTCAGCTACACGACCCGTAAAAGAGATGTTCAAAAAACCAGACGGCCCTTAATGAGATGTCATGGACATTACCTATGTGTTCTTGAAAGAAACGCGTGATAGACGAGGTTTCACGAACAACCCCATCTCCCACGAGGCGACTCGGCAGCCACGGAATCACAAATTACAAGTCCCAAATCAAGTTACCAAGGTTATAATGTGTGAGAAGATGGGTAGAAAGTTGCAGTGAACGCATTTTAATATATACAAATAGTGTTACCTCCCTGACCGGAACTCGAACCCGCGCCGTAAGATCGACAGGCGCGGTTGATACCGTTTCAGCTACACGACCCGTAAAAAGAGATTGTTCAAGCCCAGGAACGCCTTATGAGATTCATGGACATTACCTATGTGTTCTTGAAAGAACAGTGATAGCGAGGTTTCATCAACGAACATCTCCCACGGGCACTCGGCAGCCACGGAATCACAAATTCAAGTCCCCAAATCAAGTTACCAATGGTTATATGTGTGAGAAGATGGTAGAATGCAGTAACGCATTTTAATATATACAAATATTTACCTCACTGATGACCGGGACTCGAACCCGCGCCCGTAAGATCGACAGGCGCCGGTTGATTTAGGGAAACTTGAATTTGCGTTCAGCTACACGACCCGTAAAAGAGATTGTTCAAAACCAAAGACGCCTTCAACTGAGATGTCTGGGCACGATTACCTATGTGTTCTTGAGAAAGGAGACAGTGATAGCGAGGTTTTCAAACACGAACATCTTTCCGCCACGGTGCCACTCCAGCCACCGGAATCACAAAATTTCTCAAGTCCCAAAATCAAGTTACCAAGGTGTATATCCCGTTGTGAGGAAGATGGGGGAGTGAAATAATTGGGGCAGTAACGCTCATTTAATATATACAAAGATAGATTTTACCTCCATTCTGACCGGGGACTTACGAACCCGCGCCGTAAGACTCGACAGGCGCGGGTGGGTAACTTGATTTGGGACTTGAAATTTGTGATTCCGTGGCTGCCCGAGATGCCCGTGGGAAGATGTTCGTGAAGAACCTCGCTATCACACGTGTGTCTTATTCAAGAAACACATAGGGTAATGTCCATGACATCTCATAAGGCCGTCTGGGGTTGAACATCTCTTTTACGGGTCGTGTAGCTGAACCGGTATCAACAACCGCGCCTGTCGATCTTACGGCGCGGGTTCGAGTCCCGGTCAGGGAGGTAAATATTTGTATATATTAAAATGCGTTACTGCATTCCTACCAGCATTCTCACACATATAAACCTTGGTAACTTGATTTGGGACTTGAATTTGTGATTCCGTGCTGCCGAGTGCCCGTGGGAGATGTTCGTGAAACCTCGCTATCACTGTTCTTTCAAGAACACATTGGTAATGTCCCATGACATCTCAAGAAAGGGCGTTGGTTGAACATCTCTTTTACGGGTCGTGTAGCTGAACGGTATTCAACAAACCGCGTCCTGTCGATCTTAACGGCGCGGGTTCGAGTCCCCGGTCAGGGAGGAAATATTTTGTATTATTAACAATGCGTCTCACTGCATTCTACCATCTTCTCACACATATAACCTTGGTAACTTGATTTGGGACTTGAATTTGTGATTCCGTGGCTGCCGAGATGCCCGTGAGGAGATGTTCGTGAAAACCACGCTAAGCACTGGTTCTTTCCAAGAACACACATAGGTAATGTCCATGACATTCTCAGGAAAGGCGTCTGGTTGAACATCTCTTATTTAACGGGTCGTGTAGCTGAACGGTATACACAACCGCGCCTGTCTGATCCTTATAAAACCGGCGCGGGTTCGAGTCCCGGTCAGGGAGGTAAATATTTTGTATATATGAACATGCGTTACTGCATTCTACCATCTTCCTCACACATATAACCTTGGTAACTTGAATTGGACTGAATTTGTGATTCCGTGCTGCCGAGTGCCCGTGGGAAGTTCGTGGAAACCTCGCTAGCACTGATCTTTCAAGAACAAATAGGTCAATGTCCATGACATCTCATAAGGCGTCTGGTTGAACATCTCTTATACGGGTCGTGTAGACTGAACGGTAATCAACCGCGCTGTCGAGCCCTTACGGCGCGGGGTTTGAG
>NW_028234418.1:19413241-19415741 GCF_977035675.1 Penaeus japonicus
ATTTTAATCAGTATTAATACCATTATTATTTGCATTCATATTTTATTCCCAATATCTTTTTTGTCACCTCTCCTCATTCCTTATTATTTTTATTCTTACCTGTTCCTACTCATTTTACTCACTTCTCATCACCATCGCTATCACTATCATCATCATCATCATCATCGTCGTCGTCATCGTCATCATCATCACTTCTACTTTTGCTAGTACTACTTTCATCCTTTTCCATCTATCTACACCTCCTTATTGTTATCATTAGTAGTAATGATACTGTTGTTCGAGATTATATTGTCATTTTCCTCTTCGTTCCTCCCCCCTTCCTCCTCGCCAGCCCATCCCGCCTTATTCCCTTTGCAAAGCCCAATGCACACTCTCCATTCCGACTCTCCTTTGCATCTCCACAAAGCAATAGCATAGGCCTACATCATAGTCTCCTCGCATCTTGCTTCCCAACGCGGATTCATTTCGACCTGACGCGGCTTATAAGTCCTACTCGCGTGCGAATCTCCCCGGGAAGAAGGATTAGTGATTAGTATGTGGGACTGAGAACAACGACTGACCTTGGGAGCCGTTCGCCCAAGTCGCACGACGGGTGTATTGACCACGAGGAGGCGGCCCGCGAGATGTGTAGGATGATTACGGAAGTTGTTATGCCTCTGGTGTCGAGAGAGAGGAAGAGGATGAGATGAGTGATGATGATGATGCGCTGAGATAAGTGATGGCGGTTGTTCTATGAGGAAGAGGAGTCTATGAAGTGGAGCATGCATTGTTTCAGGCAAATAAGAGAGAAAGAACGAAAACGTACAAGAAAACAAGATGTGTGTCCAGGTAAAGCCGTCCAATAAGCAGGCCTATCAAAACGATGAAAATATTTGAAGAGAGAAAACACATCTGCAAAAAGTACGAAAAAATGTCCAATATTCTATTCCACTTAGACACACAACGATTAACTGAAATTATTAACAAAAGCAAAAGGAAAATGGCAGAAGAGGAAGAGAAAGAGAGGAGAGTGAAAGAAAGAAAAAACATGCAAAGGTTGTTCCTGTATCACGTGCTGGAACAAACAAGCAAAAACATAAAAGTGCACAGTTGTACAGCTTTTGGCTATTTTGAAGTGTTACCTGAATGATTTTATCTAGGTAGACTATATCAGGACGTCAATAAAGAAAACCCAATTGGAGCATTCAGGTTAGGATTTGCCCATTAAAACTGCTACTAGACTAAAATTTGTCTTGGCCTTTTACGTGATAGATTGATATGAGCTTTTTTTTAGATATCCGATGAGATGTGTTCAAAAGTAGAACAGGCTTGCCAAGGTGTAAGGAAATTATTATTAGAGAGAGCGAGAGACTGAAATGATGAAAATATTAATATTTATGATGATTGACTAATAACATTAATCGTGATAATATTGATGATGTCAATGAAGGCGCTGTTAATCGAGAATCAATTGCAAATAATAATAAAGCAGAATAGATATAATAATCTAGTACGATCAAACAGGAGAGAAGCCAGGCCGTAAGACATGCAACCAGATCATGTGGAGTCGGGGGTGGGAAGTTACATTTGTTCCAAGTATGCATGACAGTGGCCAGCACAATCATGGTTCTTGGTCACGTCCCAGTCGGAGGAACAGCCTTCTCCACGCACGCACCTGTTGGTCTACCTCGGACCTTCTATTTCGCTCTTCTTTATGATTTTGCACGTCCTTGTCTCTCTCTCTCTTTGTATCTGAGAGAGAGAGAGAGAGAGAGAGAGAGAGAGAGAGAGAGAGAGAGAGAGAGAGAGAGAGAGAGAGAGAGAGAGAGAGAGAGAGAGAGAGATGTGCACATACCTAAAACATCAGCAATATTAAAATTACTACATTTGTACAAGAACTGCTTCCTACTCCTTTGTCCAAATCAGATTGTTTTACGCCAGATGTTCTAAAGCTATTCTTGATAATGGCAATACAATGTGGTGGTTATAGTAATTATAAAACTTTTAGTGGGATGAAGGCAATGACAAATAATAATTATTATATTATTATGTAAGTCATGATGATGTAAAAGATGAGAACAATAATAATTGATAATTTTTATTGCTATGTTTACATTAGCTGCATCGCCATGACCATTTTTAAGTAAATGTTAGATAAAATAGCGCATATATCTTTCTTCAGAAAAAAGTATTTTGAATAAGATACTTATTCGGAAAAATACTCACTAAAATGAAAAAATAATCTAATACACCTCATTAAACGAAAAAATAACAGAACTTTAATTTCAAAATAATGAACTACGACCGAATCACGTTTCACTGTCAACGTCTGAAATGTGATTTTCAAATGTAAAAGAAATATACTTTACCTTCACTCTCCTTCTCTGTCAGGTCATAATTCCAGATACCTTCAAAGTTTTTCTCCCGAGAAATCCCAGTATTTACCGTTTGGTATTGCTTAACTATGGGTTTTGTCACAATTTACACAGGACTTCACTGGAAATGTAGTTCCGACCAGCAC
>NW_028234418.1:19430741-19433241 GCF_977035675.1 Penaeus japonicus
TGATTAATTTCTGTAGTATTCTATTCTGGTTTTGGTATGTTACAAACATAGCTATAAAGAGAAAAATAGAATGTTAATCTGAGGAGTACAGAGACACATGTCTATATTTTTCCAGATTTCAATGTCTTGTGATTTTAGTTATGTAATTCAATTTCATATTTTGCGTATGTGTTGAAAATGAGATAAGCTCTGACCCTTATAGCATGGTATGCATACTGCAATATTCTATTTTGAAATGATGTATACAGGTGGTATAAGTTACCCTCATTCTTTTGGTTAGATTGATTTTATTCATGTAGGCATGTAACCCATGTTACAGTAAATTTTGTGAACAGGTAAAGATGCATTCTACTATGGAGGTGAATTCATGAGGAGTGCAATCTAAAAAGAATTGCCATATAGAGAAATGTATGAATTGAGAATGTGATTACTGAACACAGTGTGAGACCCACTGCTGTTTATGTAGATGCTTTGATGACATCCACTTTATTATGCCCCAGGTCAACTAAGCTCATCCATGGAGGTGTGAGATATCTGCAAAAAGCCATCATGGGCCTTGACATTGAGCAGTATAAGATGGTCAAGGAGGCCCTGCATGAAAGAGCAAATCTCCTTGACATTGCACCCCATCTCTCTTACCCACTACCCATTATGCTGCCAGTCTACAAGTGGTGGCAGCTCCCATACTTCTGGGTTGGCATCAAAATGTACGACTTGGTAGCGGGAAAAAAATGTATAAAAAGTTCCTATGCCATCAGCAAGGAGCGAGCACTAGAGCTCTTCCCAATGCTGAAGAAAGACAAGCTTGTTGGTGCTCTTGTATATTATGATGGGCAGCACAATGATGCCCGAATGAACCTCTCCATTGCCCTCACAGCCACAAGGCTGGGTGCTACCATTGCCAATCACACAAGAGTGGTGGAGCTCCTCAGAGAAAAGGGAGAAGATGGAAAGGAACGGCTGTGTGGAGCCAAGGTCAAGGATGAGATAACTGGTCGTGAAGTAACAGTGAAAGCCAAGTGCATAATCAATGCCACCGGACCCTTCACAGACACAATTCGCAAGATGGACAATCAGGCCACAAAAGAAATTTGTGCACCAAGTATGGGTGTTCACATCACCCTCCCTGACTACTATTCCCCTGAGCAGATGGGGCTTCTCGACCCAAATACTTCTGATGGCAGAGTGATTTTCTTCCTACCCTGGGAAGGAAGGACCATTGCCGGAACAACTGATACCTCCTGTTCTGTCACACACAAGCCTGCACCAACAGAAGATGACATCCAGTTTATTCTGCAGGAAGTTAAGAACTATCTAAACCCAGATGTTGAGGTTAGTAGTAAATGTTTCTCTGTCATCATATTAAAGAAATTAAAAAATTTGATTACTTATTTTTTTTATAATGTGACTTCTTATAATGCATAAGCATGAATTGCACATAATTGAGTATTTAATAGTCATTGAAATATGTTTTGGATACTAGCAACCATATCTAAAAGGAGTGTTTGCATGATATATATCTAGAAAAAAGAAAAAATCCACTGTGAGAGATACATCTTAACCCTCTGGTACACCCACAGGTACGAAGAGGTGATGTGCTATCTGCATGGGCTGGCATCAGGCCTCTTGTACAGGACCCAAATAAGGCAGACACCCAGAGTATTGCACGTAATCACATTGTCCATGTCAGCGATTCAGGACTTGTGACAATTGCAGGAGGGAAATGGACAACCTATCGTTCTATGGCAACAGAGACCCTTGATGCTGCTATCCAAAGTTAGTTCTCTTAAATTTGATATATATATGTGTGTGTGATTGTGATTGTGTGATTGTGATCGTAATTGTGAGTGTGTGATTGTGTGATTATGTAATAGCAACCACATTGTTTTTCAAGCAATGAGATTATTATACTCTGTCTGTGAAACATATATTTGGACAATAGAAGCTCATCCATGTAAATACAATGAGAAATGCTTGTCATTTTTTAAAATGTTTGTTTTGTCTTGACAGGTTGTGGCCTCTCCCCTGTCCACCAGGAATCTCAGACAGATGGCCTCCTTCTGGAAGGTGCTCACAGCTGGACACCTACCATGTTTATCAGACTTGTGCAAGACTTTGGCCTTGAGTCTGAGGTTGCCAAGCATCTTGCCCACACTTATGGAGATCGAGCTTTTAGTGTTGCAAAGCTGGCTTCTCTCACAGGAAAACGGTGGCCAATTGGTAAGATTTATAACTTTTTTTAAGACCTCTTGTCTTGGAAGGTTCTCTTGCTACAAATTGTTTCTCTCATCCATTACGTAATATGTTACATATGAGCAAGAACACCTTTTCCATGTGTAAATATGAACTCTTCTCTTTTACATGAAGAACTTTGTCACAACACAAAGTTGTCTTATGGGATTAGGGAGAGGGGAATACTCACTCTGTCAGCCAATCAACATGGAGAGCCAGCTCTCCCCAACCTCACATGGTCACCTAACCAAGACACAGTCAGGCATAG
>NW_028234418.1:19443241-19445741 GCF_977035675.1 Penaeus japonicus
GGAATCATAGTCCTTTTTTGATATTGTTAGGCACACACCAGCGTTTGTGTCTGCGTGCTGTGAGTTCATGTTATCCATTTTCAGCTGGAGTATTGGACATTCAGATTATACCATTTGTATATCATATTTCAATCTAGTGGATGTATCAGTGTAAATTTCTATTACAGTAAGTGTTATGTAGGTAAGTTAGGGACTTTAGATGTATTATGTTCTGTTTACTGTTAGTGCCAGTTGCAGTGGTAATTTATTGATTATTTTATTTTTTTATTTGCAAGATTTGTATGTCAATGTTGCATGTAAGTGAAAATATCAGTAGGAAAAAGAATATTCAAGATATGATAATCAAACAAGGAAAACATCATGTGGAAAGGAATGGAATTAGGAAACCATAGGTAATATGAAAGCATTTATAGTCTTCCATGAATTTATTACATTTTTTTTCTTTATGATGGTAGGAAGGAGTAGGAAAAAGGTAGTTAAAGTGAAGAGAACTCCATGTAGGAGGCCTAATATATTTCATTTATGAATGAATATAAAATCCATGTAAAGACATACTATAAGGATCTGTTTGAAAAAGTTTTGTGTCCCCCTAGGTAATTTTGAGTATACGTATTTGTGATTACAGATATAAATGTATGATTTATTTTTACTCGTTATAATATTCAATTGTACTTGTTATGATATTAAATAAGTACAGATTTTATATTGATATACCTTTTATTTGTCATAAAATGTATAGACACTGATTGACAGGATTGGATGTGTGTGAATATTTTAGTGTAATGCTTTTTTCTTAGTGATTATATTTTGCCTCAATCACATTGAGCAAGAAATGAGATATTAAATGTACACCTTTTAATTTAAATTTTCCAATGACTTTCATTAATCAATTTTTATAAGTTATGATTTATAAATTTTCGATATTCAATGTGCAGTTTATCTTTTAACAGAATCAGTCTGTCTATCTAATACTGTTACAGAAGAAAAGTTATATTCATTATATCATGTTATACTTTAAATGACAGAAAATTCTTAGAATACAAGTTTTGTATTCCACTGTTACGATACTGGGTGTAAATGCCTGCGGCACAGACATGAGGGTGGCTTAGTAGGATAATCATATTGTAAAATTGAACAATGAGATGATTTTCCATGAAAGGATTTAACTGTTATGTTCAATTTTTTTATTTTTTTTTACTTTTATTTGTAGTACTACTTAATGAAGACTGTGGAGTTTTATATTTACATTATTACTGTATTTGTGTACAAATGGAACTGGAATGAGGTATGAAACACTATAATTTATATAAATAACTGTTGTAATACTTCAGTGGTAAAGCTATAAAAAGTTTTTTGTGAGTTTATTTCATATATTCTTTATAAGTATTATTATGCAAAGCAGAGCTTCATGGAAATATGTATTTAAATAATGACTTGGCAGTATATTTTTAAGTGGTGCCATTTTGTGTATTTCATTTATAATATTTTTGAAAGATAAAATCTGTAGCTTAAAAAATAGCTTTATGTGTACATTGTATAATATTTGAATACTGCAATTCTAATTTATTCTAAACAGGTTTAAGTTCTATTCATCTACTATTTATGTCACTGAATCATCTTGATAACTGTACTTAATATCCAATATGGTACAGATTGTGTTGGACAAAATTATTTTTGTAAAGTTAATTAGTTAAAGAGACCAGGTATTGCATTAGCCTCCTGTTCTCAAGCTCGAGTCCCTAACATTTGTATCAGCTGGAAATTTAGTTCTTGCAGCACAATCTCTTGTTATTTAAGAATGAACAATTACAGGTCTTTTCATATCACCATACATTTTTTTGTGGATGTGACTAGTGTTCAGTTTGTGTTCGACATATATTCTCATCAAATAAAAACACATTTTTGTGGTTTTTCTTTTGTTTTCTTTGTTACCTAGTTCTTAGGAATGATATTATTTTTCCTGTATTTATGCTGCTACTGACTGTAGAACAAACTTGTTTTAGAACATTAGAATTAGTGAGAACAGTCATTTCAGTTTGAGGAATGAAAAATATATAGTTTCTAAATTACTATATTTAAAAAGAAAATTAAGAAACAGAAGAACAAATCAAGGTAAATGAAAGAAAATATTTATCATAAAAATCATTAATACATAAAACATTCCATATAACACAAGATAAATTACAGAAGCCCTAAACCTCATCAAATTTACTGTATATACATTTAAAACTTTTATATCCAGACAGAGTACTTAAAGTCAGTTTTAAAGAATACAATATCTTTGAATGCTTGAAATTGACATTGAAGGAAAAGACAGAAATGCAATTAAAATGCACTTGTACTGAGAATCTCTTCCGTGTAATAAATGAAGGTTAATAATGATAAGTTGACCCATTCGTAATTCTCGTAAACAGTTAACCCATTCACGCCGGTTGACGTCCTATCACGTGGTCAGCAAATATCCCTGGACCCGGATGACGTCCTGAGACGTCATGCATTT
>NW_028234418.1:19458241-19463241 GCF_977035675.1 Penaeus japonicus
TAATATGCATAATCTGGTAATTTCACATCAAATAATGAGCTATTTCATGCTGTATTTTTCAAGAACATACATCATGGAAGTTTGATGGCCTTTGCTATAGCACAAAGAATGTAGGCTGAGGCAATTGCTTAATACTGCAATATTATTGGGGTGGAATTTTTATTGAAGACTTATAATATTGGATTTTAATAGAACACAGCCAAAATAATCATGAGAAAATCAGATTATGAATGCTAGTGTTTTCTAAAACAAATACCTAACTGATTTTTAGGTTTCAGATTCACACATTATTATACTGACTTGTAATCTTCAGATATCAGTAATACTGGACAAATTTCTTCTGCATTCATTATCTATCTCAGATGACATACTGGTTATATATTGTAAAAGTGAGAACTTTAACCCACTCACAACGGGGGCATTCCAGCCTTGCATGTTACTATGCCAGGGCTCTCGAACGCATAGGCCTAAATCAGTTAAATAAACGACGCCATATGGCGTCACCCAGCGAACGGGCCTAGAATGCGCGGTACCGTAGTGTACCACCCGTCCAGAGAGGGTTAAGAACTTTCCACACCAATAGTTAACAATACCCCTTTAAACTCAGAGGTCTGTGGTTGATGACATGTGAAAAAAGCTTTGCCAAAGAGCCGATCAAATAAAGGAATGGCATGATGGATTGCCTTAGGAATTCACCAGACTTATATCTAATTGTGGAAATTTGTGAAGCATGAGTTACATAATCATGACATTTCCTCTATCCCCAAGGTGCAGGTAATGACTGAAAAGCTGTAGGCTAACTCAAAATAAGAGCATCTGGTAAATTTTGCTTTACCTATAAAACAATGCCAACCAAAATGTCTGCAGGGTAAGGGGAAAGCTTCAAAACATCTAGACTTGTAAAACAATGTCTATAGTCCATCTATATGTCTAAAGGTTAGGGAGGTTACCACATTCATACTCATTCTTTAAATGCTCCAAAAGCGCCCAAAGTTCTTGCTACTACTGTGTACAATACTGGCTTTTTCACTTTGTTAAATAAATAATAGAGCCCTTTTGAAAAAACTATCATATTGAAACTAAATTTCAACATCATTTCTTCCTCTTCCAGCCTATTTGAAATTGACACATTTAATTTTCTACTACATATATTCTGTTAATTTACCTAGGATGCCTATTTCTTTGTCCTGAAGATGCTTTGAAATGTCCTCGTAAATGGACTGGCCATTTGAAAAGTCGGCTCGAACAATTTCTGTCTTCACGCCAAATTCTTCCCCTGTAGAAAATCATTAATAGAATATATAACATATTTCTTTTCTAAGGGAAAAAATCATTTTAGAACTACATTTAAAAAATATTTTCAAAACTGGCAAAAATTATCTTAAACTTTATCCTCATTATCAACATCATATTTCAAATTCCTAATCTGTAAACAACAATTCTTAACATACTATAAAAACCTTAGGAAATGAAAACTTTAAAACAAAAAAAATATAATAACATATATCACACCAAAGAAAAAGAAAATCTTACTTATCTCCTCAGCAACTTTCTCCAGTTTTGTCTGTGTACGAGAAATGAGGACAATATTCATCTTGGTCTTGGCGAGCTCCTTGGCGTACTCTTTGCCAATCCCATCAGTGCAGCCTGTAATCACTGCAAGAGAGACGTTCCTCATGAGCATGACTACCTGATGGTGGTCCCTTGTCATTGGAGTCTTCTTAACTCCGATAATTAAGTGATGCGCAGATGAAGGTTTTCAGTTCTCATGTAGATTTGATGACCAGAAGATTAAAAGAACAATTACTAATTTTTTGTGTCACTTTAATTAGTGTGGATGTAAGTGACTGTTTGGTGCATTTCTGCATCAGATCAAATGATCAGATGCAGAAATGTTTTAAGGGCTGAAAATATCCCTTGGCAAAGAAGAGGATGAGGAAGGAGGAATGAGTTAGAGCAAGAAAAAGATTAAAAGTGGGGGATAAGAAAGTGTCAAGATTATCAATAATAATAATGACAAAAATCTGGTTCAGCAATGAGGATTAACAAAATGGAAAAGGAAAAAAAGAAAAACAGTAAAATCTTACAAACTTGAGTAGCTTTAGCTTTCACATGACTATTTGACCTTGATCATAACTGAAGGCTATTTGGATGATGGGTCTGGCTATGAAATTCAGATGAGAGAATTTGTCTGTCTTCGTAAGCCTAAATAATGCTAATTAATTTTTACTAGTGAGAGTATTTTGGGGTGATTTCAGAAGTTTTTCAATCTTTTTCAATATTTATCTAGAGAGAGTGAGATAGAAAGGAAGAGAGAGAGAGGAAGGGAGATGAAAAAGTGAGATAGGGAGAGGAGAGAGTAAGAGAAGGATGGAGGGTGAGGGAGAGAGGGAGAGAGGAAAGTTGAGGGAGAAAAAGAAAGAAAGAAAGAGAGAGTGGGAAACAAAAAGAGAAAGAGAGAGAGAGAGAGAGGAAAAGAGCAAAGAGAAATTAAAAGAAAAGGGGAAAGAAGGTAAGAAAGAGTAAGAGAGTGTGAATTAGAATGAGAGAGAGAGTGATAAAAAGAGAGAATGACAAAGAGAAAAAAGAGTGAGCCAATGAGAAAGAGAGGAGGAGGGGGAGAGGAAAGAGGAAAGAGGAAAGAGGAAAGAGGAAAGAGGAAGAGGGGGAGGGATGAAGAGAGTGTGGAGGAAATGGAGAGAAGAGAGGTAAAGGTAAAGGTGTGGGAAAGAGAGAGAAAGTAAGGAGAGAGAGAGGAGAGGGAGAATGGAGAGGGGGGGAGAGATGGAGAGGGGAGAGAGGTGAGAGGGAGAGGGTAGAGGGAGAGGGGAGAGGGAGGTGGAGGTAGAGGTAAAGAGAAAGAAGAGAAAGGAGAGGGAGGAGGGAGAGTGAGATAGTAGGAGAGGAGTAGTAGTGGAGGGGAGAGGTAGGTGAAGAGGAGAGGGAGAGTTGAGAGAGAGAGATGAGGTTGAGGAGGAGAGTGAGAGGGAGAGAGTACGGAGAGGGAGAAGAGCGGGAGAGGGAGAGAGAGTCGTGAGAGAGGAGAGGGAGAGGAGAGAGGGGAGGGGAGAGGTGAGAGAGAGAGAGAGAGAGAAGAGGAGAGAGAGAGAGGGAAGAGAGAGAAGAGAGAGGAGAGGGAGGGGGGGGAGAGAGAGGGAGAGTGAGGTTGGGAGAGAGAGATGGGAGAGGAGGGGGGGGAGAGAGAAGAGTGAGGAGGGAGGGAGGGGAGAGAGAGAGAGGAGAGAGGGAGGTGGGGGAGAGAGTGAGAGGGGAGGGGGGAGAGAGAGAGGGAGGGATGTAGGGAGGGGAGAGAGGAGAGAGAGGGAGGGGGGAGCTCTCGCATGTTCTGTGGTCATAGATCGTACCTGGATTGGGGAGAGAGCGACGTGCTGGTGGTCATCTGCCTCTTTGATTTGTTTGTTGGGCTCGGGCAGGTGGATCGCGCGCTTTCTTGGGCGCTCGCAGTCTGGAATTTATGGGGGCGCTCGCGGTAGGCCGTCGTGCGGTGTCAGACTTTCGTTCGTTCTGGCTTCTCGCTCTCTTTCTTTTGTGGGTCGCTTCTCTCTCTCTCTCGTTCTGTTGTTTTCTCTCGCTCTTCTTCTCTTTCTTTTGTTCTCTCTCTCTCTTTCGCTCTCTCTCGCTCGCTCTCTCTTTCTCTCTTTCTCTCGTTCGCTCTCTCGCTCTCTCTCGCTTCTCTCTCTCGCGCTGCTCTGCGCCGCGCGCTCGCTCTCTCGCTCCTCGCGCTCTCTCTGCGTTCTCGTTCTCTCTTTCTTTCTGCGCTTTCTTTCTTTCGAGCGTCTGGCTGTCTTTTTCTGGAGTTTCTTCTGTTCGTGGCTCTTTCTTTGTTTTTCTCCTTTCTTTTTCTTTATTCCTCTTTCTGCTCTCGCTCTCTCTCTCCGCTCTCTTCTCTCGCTCGCTCTCTCTCTCTCTCTCTCCTCTCTCTCTCTCTCTCTCTCTCTATCGCCTCCTCTCTCTCCTCGCTCTCTCTCTCCCTCCCCTCTTCCTCGCTCTCGCTCTCTCTCTCTCTCTCTCTCTCGCTTCCTCTCTCTCTCGTTTCCTCTCTCTCTCGCTTCCTCTCTCTCTCGCTTCCTCTCTCTCTCGCTTCCTCTCTCTCTCGCTTCCTCTCTCTCTCCCTCTTCCTATCTCTTCTCCTTCGCGTTCCTCCTCTCTCGCTCTGCCTCTCTCTCCTCTCGCTCTTCCTCTCTCTCTCTCTCTTCGCTCCTCTCGCGCTCGTCCCTCTCTCTGCTCTCTCTCTCCTCTCTCGCTCTCTCTCGCTTCTCTCTCTCCGCCTCGGTCTCGCCCCTCTCTCTCTCTCAGCTATGTGGGTGTCCCTCTCTCTCTCTTCCTCTCTCTCGCTCTCCCTCTCTCTCTCTCTTCCTCTCTCTCTCTCTCTTCCTCTCCTCTCTCTCTCTTCCTGTCTTCTCTCTCTCTTCCTCGCTCTCTCTCTCTCTCTTCCTCTATATCTCTTTTTCACTCCTGATCGCTCTCTTCCTCTTCGCCTCTCTTGCCTTCGAGCTCTCCTCTCCCTCTCTCTCGTCTCTTCTCTCTCTCTCTCTCTCGCTCTCTTCCTCTCTCCTCTCTCCTCTCTCTCAATCCTCGCGGCCTCGCGCGCTCTGCTCTGCCGCTCCTCTCTCGCTCTTCGCCTCTCTCTCTCTTACTCTCTCTCTCTTTCCTCACTCTCTAGCTTCTCTCTCTCGTATCTCTTCCTCTCTCTCTCGCGCTCTCTTCCTCGGCCGCTTCTCTCTCTCTCTTCCCTCTCCGCGTATCTCGCTCTCTCTCCTCTCTCTCTCCACGCTCTCGTTCCCTCTCTCCCCCCCTCACGCCCTCGTACCCCCCTCTATCCCACCCCCCCTCCCCAACCCCCACGCGCTGCACATAGTTTCTCTTCCAAAGCCTCGACCATACATGCGCTCTAAGGCCAGTAAGGATGGCCCAGCCGTTGGTAATGGCGAGTTTACTCAAATAAAGAATGCCTATGACAGCTAGTGTGCCTTCCGCCG
>NW_028234418.1:19475741-19480741 GCF_977035675.1 Penaeus japonicus
ACACACACTCACACACCGTCTCAAACCCACCCACCCACCCACCCACACAATGAAACACCCTCAAGCTCACACAAAACCAAAACAAACCCCCAAACCCCCCAAAACCCCTACCACTCACTCACCACTACCTCATACTCCACACTCACACACACTACTCCACTCCCTCTCCCCATCCACCAACACTCACAACACACACAACACACACTCGACAATCTCACAATCACTCACACACACTCGACACACACACTAGAATAGATATAGTATATTTTTATAGATAGATTTATATATATTCACACAGCCAATCACACACACACACAAACACAATCACACAACACACACACACACCCACTCACCCACACACATACCCATTCACACACACACACACACACACTCACACACAAACACACACACACTCACACTAACACACATAACACACACACACGCCTAAACCCACACTCAAACTCACACACACACACACTCACTCCTCTCCACACACACAACCCACACACATACCCCACACACACACATCAAACACTCACACAAACACAAAAAAAACACACACACACACTCACTCACACTCACCCCACCGGGCCACACTCAAAACACACACATGCCCACACCCACCCACACACACACCACACACCCCACCACACACACTCTAACTCACACACACACACCTAACACCCTCACACTCACACACACAAACACACACACACACACACACACACTAACTCTCAACCCACTACCTAACCACACACACACTCTCACAAACTCACACACAAACCACACACTCACAAAACCCACCAAAACTCCACAACTAACACCCACACACTCACCTCAAACTAAACACTCACTCACTCAATCACACACACACACACCACACACACACCCAGATCTCATCCACCACACACACTCACACATCACCACACACAACCTCACACACCAAACACTAGAACAAACCCACAACACTCTCTCACATTTAACACACACACAATCATCAACACCCACACACACACATTCACAATCCACACTCACTACAACCCACAATCAACACAAAACACACACATACCTTCACACAAACACACAAAATCACACAAACAATCATCAGCCCACACACACAATCAACTCCACACCACACCACACCACACACACACTCCACATCACACACTCACACACACACTTATATAGAGAGAGATATATATATATATATATATATAGATATATTAGATATAGACACACTTTACACGACACACAAACACCACTACCCATACCCCACCCCACACACACACACACACACGCACACACACACAAACACACTCCCACACCCACCCACTATCACACAACACACACCCACCCACTCCCACACACTCACACACACCACACACACCACACCACACCTCACCAGCACCCTCACAGATATAGATATATATATACACATCTACACACTCACATACAACACACACACACACTCTCTCACCGACACACTCACACCCACACACACTCACACATCACCCCCACAAAGTGTGTGAGTGTGTGAGGTGTGAGTGTGTAATTAAACATATATATACACCACGCCCCCTCCAAACCCACACACACACCCAACGCCTCTAAATCTAACTATCTATCAAAATAAATAAAATATAAAATATATATATTACAATATATAGAAATATAAATATCTAAAGTCAAATATCTCAAACAAACTCTATACCTAAAATCAAATATATCATATATAAATATACTTAATAAATAAAACAAATACATATATCAAAATCTATCTATCTATAAATATATATAAATACAATCAACTCAAACTATATACTTTATATCTACATTTATCAATATAAATCTAACTCTATATATAAATCAATAAAAATAAATATATCTATACTCAATATCTATAAACCAAAGAATACTGTATACATCCATATCTAAATATATCCATCAATACCTCTATATATAATAAAAATACTAACTCTCTATCTGTAACTCTATAAAAAAATAAATAAAATATATATCACTAAATATATAAAATATGTATAAATAAATACCCCCACACACACCCACACACACCCACCCCACCTACCCCCACAAAAAAAATCACACACTCTAAATAAAACTATATCTAAATATTAATAAAAAATAAAAATAATCAATTATATTATAAAACTAAGTCTATCATCTATATCTAAAAGACTCTATATCTATACGAATATCTATCACACTCACAAACACTACAAGCTTAGAGTATAGAGTGTGATTAGAGCTTTGAGATTATTAGAGATGTTGTTTCTAACACACCATACTATAACCACTCACACAAACTCAAACCCCTCACACACAAAATCTCACACTCACTAAATCCCAAGAACACAACGTCACACTAAACACAAACACACTCAAAATCTAACACAAAAACAAAACACCTCCCAGTACACTCTGACACTAACAAACTAATCTCAAACACACACTCTATCACATTCCTAACTCACCCTCTCTCTCACTAAAAAAGTCTCTCAATCCCACATCAAAACTCACAATATCTATCACTAACAAAACACTATATAAATAAACTCATAAACGACAACATAAAACCCACACAACAATACTATATGTCAACATCTAAAACTCTATCTAAATCACATCACTATTTATCCTCTCTAACATATGAATATAATCATAAAAATCTCTCTCATACAACCACAAATCCCTAAAAAACCAAAATACCAAATCAAAGAAACAAAATAAAATCTAAAACTATCTAAATATCAATCAATATAACTATCCATCAAAACTATATATCTCACTCACTCAGATAGATTTAGTAGTTAGAGAGAAGAGATAGTGTTGTGTGACACGCCACCTCACACTGCACACTCACACACTCAACATAACACTAACACAAACCACACTACAAAAACACACACATAGCCCACAACACAGCACGCTCTCTACACACTCACACTCTCTCTCAATCACAAACACACGCTCACCTAACAAACACAAACACTCACACACTTCCCTCTCCCTCAAACATTCTCACTTCTCTATCACACTCACACATCAAAACCCACACACACAGACCCACTCATCCACACACACTCACTCTCACTCCAAACACACTAAAACTCTCACTCTCACCCACAAACACTCTCAAAACAATCACTCCCCAACATACACCCAATCACTAAACACACACAACACACACTCTCACTCACACTCAAACTCACTAACCACCTCACACCACTGCCATGCCTCACTGATCTCACAAACAAACATAAATCTCAACACAAAAACCACACCCCACTATCACACACAAACACACACACACTTCTCTCAATATATAAAACTATTTAATCTGTAAGAATGTATATCTACAAAGCACACACACATACACACACACACACCACACACACGCACACGACACCACACCCACAGACACACACCTACATAAATATCACATACTATCTATATATAAATATATAAATATATAAATATATATTATATATATAAATACACACACACCCAAATCTATATCACATATCTATATCAATATATATATATATATATAAATAAATGTATATATATATCTATATAAATATATATATATATCTATATATATAAATAATATCTAAAATATATAAACACACACACACCACACCACAAATATACAAACATAAGCATGTAAGAATATATATTATCCACACACATATAAAAATATATATATCTAATAAATATATATCATATAAATAGTATAAATATATATTCATATATATATATATAATATACTTAAAAAAAACACCAATATAAATACATATCAAACACACACACCCACACGACAACACACACACACACACACACACATATATATATAAATATATATATATATATATATATATATATATAAATATTATATATAATATGTATATTATATAAACACATATATATATAAATTATATGATATATATATAAATATCATATAAATATATATATATATATATAATATGAAATAAATATGTATATATAACAAATTAATATATATATATAAATATATATATATATATCTATCTATATAAAAAAATATAACTATATACATCTGTATGTGTGTGTGTGTGTTTGGTTTGATTATAGTGAGATAGAGTGTATTTGTAAGACACTCAGTCACTCACACTCTACAACACCTCTAACACTCACACTCACCACACTCAAGAAAGCACAAAATCACAACTATCATACCCCCAGCAACAGGTTTGAATCCCTAGAGATGTGTGTCACACACAAACCACACCACACACACTCACCACACACTCACACATCAAAAACCAATCCGCACACATGAGTTTGTAGAGGAGACTTTGTTTTTAGCGTGTTAAAAAGTATAAAAAAATCAACTACCACTACATCACACCACAACTCACACAGTAAATAAACACTCATAACACAAAGACACACACGATTCACACACACTCTATAATACTCACTCACACACACACACTCCCTCGCACACTCAACAACTACCCATCTCTCACAAACTACACATCACACACACTCAACAGTTCTCTCCCCCTCTCACAAACACACAAACACTCTAACTCTCCCACTCACACCCAACCAACTATCTCACTATCTCATCACACACACACACACCACACACAGTCACAACACCCAACACACACACAACAAACAAAACACTCACTCTCAATCAACCAACAACCACAAACACAATCTAAATCATCAATCACACTCACTGACAAAACCATCTCAAGCCACTCTAAACTAACACAAATCTAAGTAAACTCTCACATTTCACTCCTCTCACAAAAACAATCCCCGCCCCACCCCCACCCCCCACCCCCCCCCCACACTAACTCTACACACTAATAAATCAATCACACTCACAAACAAACAATATACACACAACACACTCCAATCACATACTCACTCTCACACCACTACACATCAAACAATCTCACAACATATCTAAAAAACACTCTACACAA
>NW_028234418.1:19490741-19500741 GCF_977035675.1 Penaeus japonicus
GAGCAAACTGGAGACGTTGTTTGATAATACTGTGAATACTTTCCATGAAGAAAACTTAGATGGGAAATGAACAAGCCAGAGAGCAAACGACACTGGTTCTAAAAGCATGTAGCACCAAGGATCAAAATGCGGTATCTTGAATATCAAATACTCATTCATTACATTTTCGATGAAGTAGTTATGACAAAAAAGAAGAAAAAAAAAACACGACATAGATAAGTAACGAGGTATATCAATAAACTTATAAAAATACCTAACAATATTGGCACATACAAATATCATAATTATAATATATATTTACACATAGCGAAGTCTATAATTGCTCCCTTTAAGTTATAAAAAACGTCTTGAAAATGTTTTCTTCTTGCAATTGAAGAATAGCATAATGTTCACACAATCATGTTCACCTGCGATTAAAAGAGAAAAAACTTTCACACTTTTGGCGACACACTTGCACATCTTGTCTTTGTGTATACCTCGTCACCATTACATGCACTTTCTTTTCTCTAAGCACCGCCACATGTGTACATCATCGTACATCGACACCTCGCAGCCACCGTCAAGAGCGAAAATGTCTTCCACCACAAAGTATTATTTTTCTTTTCTTTCGATGAGATTTTGGTCGAGTTTTCAGGCTCTCTAATTTCTTCTGAGACTTCCGTTCACTTATTCATTCATTTTCCTTTCCTCTTCCATATGCTTTCACTTAATTGCTCTCATTCGTTTACACGAGGACACGTGGAAGAGAAACAAAATCCTTTCTTCTAAAGAGTTTAGACATATAGACAAAAAGAAAAAAAAGTTAATCACAGATCTCCTTCAATGAAAGAATAATATTTCACTCCGGTGACAAAAGAATATCTGATTCTCTCACATTCTCAGCCTCCGTCGGATTTTCTCATTACCAATCTCTTTTTCGAAACCATTCCTCTTTCTTTCGCTCTCCACCTCTCCTCTACTCTCCTTCATTCCCTCCTAGCTTGCTTGCTTGCTTCCTTCTTTCCGTCCTTCCTTGCCCCCCCTCTAGATATTGACCCCGGGCTGCGCTGAGGGCTTGAGCTCCATGTACTGGAAGGGCACGTGGACGGAGTGGCCCTGATGGTCGACCAGCAGGTGGCCGCGCCGGGGGGAGGCGCCCACCACCAGAACGGACTCGCCCTTCAGGAGCACCGTCTCTGCGCCTCCGCCGTCCTCTGGGGAAGGAAAGGAGGTGTCAGGCGTCAGAATTAAAATAATGATGATAATGACGATGATAATGCTAATGAGGATGAGGATAATAATTATAATAATGATAACCATGAAGCTGAGAGTAAGAGCAATTTACCTGGGAAATTCATCTTCATGACACGGGTTTGTGGATAACCCATCTTGTGATTTCCCGTTATCGTGTAGGAGCGGCTCGGCGGAACAGGCGGCGGGCGTTCCTGAGCGAGGGAAAGAGACGAACGGATTTATTGGTGAGTGATAAAAGGAGAAAAATATTCAAGATACAGAAAACGGAAAAATGAGAGAGATGGAGATGCAGAGCCTGTACATCGACACATCTTAAATTATGGTTAAAGACTCGTGTGGTTATAGAAGGAGAGAAGAAAGATCTGCCTGCAAGGGGTAAAATCCTGCAGGTCGTCTCCCTTACCAGGTCGAGGCCGAAGAGCGAGCAGGTCTGCTGAATGGTCTTCTGGTCGCAGCGGTCCATGACGTCTGGCGGCGGCGTGCCGGCGATGGGCTGCGGCCGCGGACGGACGGTACGCGAGCGCGCGCGCAGCTCCAGGTTGCGCTTGAGCGTGGGCCAGCGGCGCCGGAAGTGCCACCCGCGCCACACGGCCTGGATCAGCGTGGCGGCGCGGTGCCGCGTCTCAATGCGCAGCATCTCCAACTGCTGCCGGGCGCCCTCGCTGACGAATAAATTCTTAGGTCAATAAATGGGTGACTGACAGACAGGCAAGTAAACAAGCAGATAAACATCGACAACAGATCCCGCAGAGCTGGTCGAGCGCGCCCGTGCCTCACCTGAGGAAGATGTGCCTCTTGCCGAGCGCCCATTGGATGGCTACCGTCGACGACTTGTTCACGTCCTCGAGAGAGCGCACGAAGTACTCCAGAACCAGCTTGCAGTCGTCCACCGTCTTGTCCTCGACGCGACGCAACTTTTTGAACGGCGCCAGCAGGCGGTATCGCATGTTGAACGTCTTGAAGCGCATGCGGTGCGGATAGCCGCCCGCCATCAGGTTCACCGTCTCCAGGACCTGGTGGAGAAGAGGAGTGGAGGAGTAGTGGCAGTGCCAGCAGCAGCAGTAGTCGAGGGAGTAGTAGCGGATGAAGAAACGAGAGGCAAAAACAAGAACTAAAGAGATAAGCACAAAATATAACATGAAGACCCGATAACAATAAAATAGAGGCCACATCTGCCGTGGGGAAATCCCCCGCAGACCGCAGAGCGTACCTGCAGAGCGCGGATCTGCTTGATGACGGTCGCGCGGTCAAACATGGCGGGCTTCTCGGAGGCGTTGGAGCGGAGGCAGCGCACGAAATGGGGCTTCGCGTGCACCAGCGTCCTCAGGAGATTGTCGAGGCGCGTGTGGAAATCCTGCGTGAGGGTCGACACCGGTTCGTCGCCGTTTTGCCTGCGGGGGAGGGGTACGGGTGGGGAAGGGTTAGATGTCATTGCTTGAGATAATGTTGCTGGAAATAATATTTAGTTTCTGTCCTCGTTATTCAAATATTATAATCATTATCTCCATCGTCATTATCAGACTTACTGTTGATTATATCATAGTGTTCTTTATCACTGTCATTATCAAAAATATATTTACCATTATCATTAATATTATCATCATTATTGCATTGCGGTGTGTTTATACACAGCTGAGAGAAAGACCATCTTAATTCACCATCAAATATTTTCCCTGCTTTAATCCCTCTTCCCTCCCTCCATCTTTTCCTTCCTTTCTTCCTTCCCCCTTATTCATCTTTGTTCCTCTCCCTCCCTCCATCTTTTCCTTCCTTTCTTCCTTCCCCCTTATTCATCTTTGTTCCTCTCCCTCCCTCCGTTCTATTTCTCCTCTTTTTTCTTCAATTCCCTTTCTCATCCCTTGCTCATTCACCCCTCCTACCGACTTACAGATCCGTGTGAGAGGTGGGGCTGATCCTGAAGGAGACGCCCCTGGGGACGGGGTCCTGCGAAAACAGAGCCTTCAGCTCCGAGCCGAACAGGTGCGTCGCGAAGCCGAAGTTGCAGGACTGCTTGTGGAACACGCACACCAGGTCGTCGCTTATGATGTCCTTGTTGGTGTCTGTTGGAAATTTTGGGGTTGTAGAATCTATTTATATAGTTATTTCGTGCGGTTACTTATGGTAACAACAATGATCAAATCCTCTAGTTAAAAAAACAGGTGAAAGATAAACATCATAAATTCTATAGAGTCCTCATTCGAATCTGTGAATCTCCTCTAACAACTATTGCGAGTCTCTTCTTGGATTATTTGCTTATCTTTTTTACCCGAGTTCGTTATTCATATATTCGTCTATGAGTCCATCCCATATAAACTCTCTCCCTCTCTTCTTCACACGCTTCTTCTCTTACTCCCTCACACTTCTCTTACTACCTACACACTTCCTCCCTCACTCACCCAAGAAATCCGAAGCGTCGTAGATGACTCTGTTGGCGAAGTGATGGATCCCAAAGGACCGGATGTGGTTCGCTTTGGGTTCGAAGAGTCTGAGGTTGCCCTTGTGCTGCACCTTCACCTTCTGGATGTAGCTCTCCGGTGTCCCTCGCACGGAGCACTCCACGTCGAGCATGCTCAGAAGACCGGTGCGCTGGGGGAAGTGGGTCAAATTAGAGGAATGAAATGGAAAGAAACATTTATGTAGGAAAAGTAAACGACCGGGAATCAATATGAGAAATCTAGATAAGAGGAAAAGAAGACAAAGAGTAGCTTACCAACGAAGAAATGAGGTCGATGCAGGGCACGTTGTCGACGTAATCGACCTCCACCTCGCACGTTATGCCTTCCTCTCGACACGACTCGATCGACGACTTGAAGATGTGCGTGTTGTAGAAATGTTGCATCGTCTCCGCGCACAGGTTGATGCACAAGTGCTCGAGGTGGGACGGCTGCGGGAACGGGGGAAGGGGTTAGGGCGATCGTAAGAACCTCCCACTCTCTCTCCTCTTGCTCTCCCTCTCCATGCTCTTCTCCACTTATTCTCCCTTTCTCCCCTCCCTCTCTTCTATTCCGTCCTCTCTCCCAAGAATCTCCCCACCTTTCCTCCCATCCCGCCTCCATTCCCCCTGGCCTCCTCACTCCCCTTCCCTCCCCTCCCCTCCTCCTATCCGCTCCTCCCTCACCTTAGGATCCTCGAAGCCAAACATGTCCAGGATCCCGATGAATCCGTCGGTGGCGTGCTTGACGGCGTTGTTCAGGACGCTCATGGACTTGGACGCCTTCGAGCCCGCTGTGCCCACGGTGGACGCGTGCTGGGACGCCACCTCCGCCTGGTGGTGGACGCTCTCGTTGCTGGGGGGAGGGTGTCATTAGTTTCTACATTCAGATTTATATTTCAATGTGTATGTATTATGAAGATTTGTATGTGTGTGTGTGTGTATGTATGTATGTATGTATATATGTATGTATGTATGTAAGTTGTATGTATGTATATAAGCATATAAATTTGTTTGTATGTATGTATGTATGTATGTATGTATGTATGTATGTATGTATGTATGTATGTATGTATGTATGTATGTATGTATGTATGTATGTATGTATGTATGTATGTGTGTATGTATGTATGTATGTATGTATGTATGTATGTATGTACGTATGTATGTATATCTATATACATATATATATTTATCTATCTGTCTGGCTATCTATACCTATCTATACACACATACATACTTCAACTAGTTATGAGAACAAACACGTATATATTTTTGTCATCTCTAGCACACAAGGTCGTCAAAAGGCTTGATAATCAACAGGTTCTTTCCATCATGTGTTCTGTCCCAAGCCACGATGACTGCAAACAGCAATCCCTGCATCCCACGCGGTCCCTCGGCACTTACCTGTCGGAGGAGAGAGTGCCCGAGGTGGACCCGAGGCGCTTGAGGGAGTTGGCTCTCCTGACGATGGTGGCGACGGTGCGGCAGTAGAGCGCCTTGGCCAGGGCGTCCCGGGTCATGTTGGACTGCAAAAGGAAGGGCGTTCATCGGATATTTGTTTGTTGATGAAAGAGATTTATTTATCATTTTGCTTGATCAGTTATTCTCGCTTCTACTAAATTCTTTCGAGCTTTACTTATCCAGTACCCATTTTAATGACGAATTGATCCATCAATCCATTTGTCTATTTATTTACTAATCTATCTATCCATCTATCTATCACCACTCACCATATTCGCATCACACATGGACTTCACCAGCTGCCCTCTCACGTTGTGCGTCCGCGTGGTGAGGCCGCGGTACAGGGAGGCAGACGACACTCCGAGCAACGCCGAAACGCTCTGCAGTTGAGCAAAAGTATGAGAAGACAAAGAAAATCATATTTTGAATTAAAAAATACCAGTGATGATAATCATCATCTGACGGCGATAAAGCTGACTTCCCGTCTCTCTTATAACCTAACCACATTCATTTGTCATTCAATCATATTCATTTAGATATGTCTTCTTAAATGTATCTCTTTTCCTCTCCTTCTTGTCTCTCTTTCCACTCTTTCTCTCCCGGTCTTCCTTTCTCGATGCATTCCTCGCTCCATCACTTTCGCTCGATCTCTTTCTCTCTGTTTCACAATTCCCCTCATCCTTTCCTTCCCCCCTCCCTCTCTCACCTCTCTCCACACCTCCTTTTCCTTACCTTGAGCTCGTGACTTCCTCCTTGGATGTCGACCTCGAGTCCTTGTCCCTCGATAAAGGTGACGTTGCCCAAGAGCAGGACCGCAGCCAGGACTCTTACCACGTCCAGGAAGGGAATGCCCAGCACGCCCAGGCACGCCTTCCACGCCTCGAACCTGGGGGGAGGGATTTCATTTGATTTTCATAGGTTTATTCATACTATATACATTGGTTACACATGTACAGTTCATGTTAGATTCTGAGGGCATGAGTGGGGGGATGGCAGCTGATTGGATTCGCTTTGCGTTATGCTGTTACTACTACTACTGCTACTTTTACTATTGCTACTACCACTACTACTGTTACCATTGTTATCAATATTATTAATATAATTCATATTAGTAGTTGCGATAGTATTATTGGTAGTACCATTATCATCATTTTCATTAACAGTATTAATATCGTTATCATAATCATAATCATTATTATCATTATCATTAATACCATCATCATTATTATCATTATTGTTATTTATATGACTATTTTAACATTTTTAAAAAGTCATCATTATCACTAATATCATTACCATCTTCCTCATTATAATTATCACAATTGTTATCATTACCATTGATATTGTTATTATCATTATGACTATCATCATTATCATTATTCTTCTCATCATTACTACTATTATTATCATTATCATCATTATTATCAATGTTATTATGATTATCATTATTATAGGTAGCATTATTGCTATCATCTTTATCTGATTATCTCTATTCAGTCAAATATTATTGTTATTATCAGCTAAGTAGCTACTTTGATCATATACTTTTTTTCAAATTTGCACTTAAATTTTCACTTTCACTTTATTATTTCACTTTATTGTTATTTCTAAGTTATTAAAATTGACCGCTTTATTTATTCAATTTTCACTTATCATACTTAAATCTGAATAGGAGAATGTTTATTTTCATAGGCCTACTGTAAACATGGCATACATTTTCTCTCCTTTCTCAACCATCAAGAGAAGGAAAGCTGAAATGATATCTAAAAGAAGATCTTGGAAACACCCCGATAGGCCTAAAACTCCCCCTCCCCTCCCCTTACCCTTCCCGTTACCTCCCCCTTCCCTCCCCCCTCTTCATTCCCCCTCATCTACATCACAGGTACCATAATAAACCAATCTCTTGTACCCCTCCTCCCGTACCGCTGTACCCCTACCCTCTCTTTCGATTGCCTCCCCTCCCCCTTCTCCCTCTTCTTCTTTAACTATCTCTGCTATCTCAATTCCCTTACTCTCTCTCTCTCCCACCTCCCTTCCTCTTCTTTTTCCCCTTCTCACCCCCCCTCTCTCTCTCTCTCTCTCTCTCTCTCTCTTTCTCTCTCTAACTCTCTTTCTCCCTCCCTCTCTCCCTCCCTCTCTCTCTCTCTCTCTCTCTCTCTCTCTCTCTCTCTCTCTCTCTCTCTCTCTCTCTCTCTCTCTCTCTCTCTCTCTCCCTCTCTCCTTCTCTCTCTCTCTCCTCTCTCTCTCTCTCTCTCTCTCTCTCTCTCTCTCTCTCTCTCTCTCTCTCTCTCTCTCTCTCTCTCTCTCTCTCTCTCTCTCTCTCTCTCTCTCTCTCTCTCTCTCTCTCTTTTCCTCAGATATTTTACAGTCATAAATCTTATCTGTTAAAATCGCCCTTACGCCACCTCTACCTGTCTATATAACCCTACATACCCACATAATTACTACATACCCAGGGTATAGCTGGCCATGTGGGTTTATTTCTTTTGGTTTCTCATGTCTATTGACCTCCCTGGCGCTATTTTGCCACATTCCTTTTATTTATGAATAAGATATATTTATTTCCGGTTGTCGATTATTTCTCTTTTTTTCTATCTCTCAGCAGCTATTCTTTCTCTCTATCTGTCTCTCTCTCTCTCTTGCTCTCGCTCTCGCTCTCACTCTCTCTCTCTCTCTCTCTCTATCATCTCTCTCCCACCCTTCCTCCTTCCCTCCCTCCCTCCCTCACTTACTCACTCACTCACTCAGTCAGTCAGTCAGTCACTCACTCAATCTCTCTGACTCCCTTTATGACTACTACGAGCCATGGTTTTGGCCCCCTGTAAAACCCCCCTTGACCCCCTCCATATTCCCCGATCTCACACCCCTTCCATACACCCCCTCCCGCAGCCCCCTCCCTCTGTAACCCACCAACTCCCTCCTGACCCCCTTTGACCTCTGACCTGCGAGCATCCTCAGCCTCATCTTGTCTCACGTCTCCCTCGCTCAGATACCGGAGTGTTCTCACGCTGTGGCCGTCGAGGTGTAACTTGGCTGGAAAATTGGAAAAAAATATCTCAATGATGTTCGTATCTGGAGGAGCGAGAGGTGATTTCTCTTATCAAAATATAATATTTTTTTTAAGAAAGAAAAATGTTCATTTCTCTAGTTGGGGAAAAAGAGAAATCAGATATAAAAGTAATATCAATTTGGGTTATATATGTATGCATGAATTAATAATTGAATTAATGTATATGTAAATTAGTGAATAACTGTATGTATAAGTTGATAAAAAATTGAATATTTTTGAGAGATAAAGGGCCAGATAAGATAAACATATAAAGCTAGATTAATAAATTCATAAATAGACAAAGGAATTAGAGATAGTAATATTACATAGATTATATATATATATATATATATATATATATATATATATATATATATATATATATATATATATATATATATATATATATACATACATACATATATATATATATATACATATATACATATGCATATATATAGATATAGATAGATAGATATATAGACAGACAGATAGATAGATATCAACAATGCATAATCAGTTCACTATTTTTAAATCAACTAATTACAATTCTATTAAAGTAAAGGCCAACTCAGCCAGGGTGAGGGAATGTGCGAGAGGAAAAGACAAAACTTAAAGAAAGAAAGAAGGCAGATATTCGCTCTTTTATACGTAGCGCGAAAAGGTTATTGCAAATAACATGGTTATGGCATTTTTTAAGAGGAGGAGAAAGAAGAATAAGGAAATTTTGGTAAAAAAATGGGGATATAAAAGACGTTGAAGAAGTGGAAGTAAAAGAAGTAAAGAAAGAAAATGAAGGGAGGATTTAAAAAAGAGATTTAAAAACAATGGAAAATAAAAATGATAATAAAAATATAAAGATAAAAGATCTGATAACAAATTATCAGATGTACATATAACAAAAACTAAGAACCAACAGTAAATAAAGATTATGATTATAAGAAAACGCATAAAAAGAAAGAAGAATCAGAAAAAAAGGAGATACAGAAAAAGAAGAAGAAAAGGGAATTAACAGAAAGTCGGAGAAGAGGTAGAGATAAGAAGGAGAAGAAGTCGTAGTTGGAGAGTATCGAAAGAAGAAGAATAGGAAAAAACATCCTCCCAAGCGAAGAGGGATTCCTCCCGCAGCACCTACCGCGCTCCTCCTGCGTGAGTCCCGCGAGCATCTGGTAGAAGATGTGGTAGTTCTTCTCGTCGGGGAGCGGGCGGACCACGCGCGTCTGGTCCAGGAAGTAGCAGTGGATCTTGGTGCGGTACAGGGCGCCGTCCGTCACCTGCACCTCGATGAAGTGACCCTGGAGGACGAGGACGAGCAGAGGGGGTGAGTTCGGGGTAGGGGTGGGGTTGGTTGCGGGGGGAGGGAGTGAGATGGGCGAGGGGTTGGTGGCGGGGGGAAGGGCTGAGATGGGCGAGGGGGTCAGGGGAGGGGTTGGTAGTACTGGGGGAAGGGGGTGAAGATGAGTGGGGAAGGTGGGGGGACGGGATGAGATGGGTTGGTGAGGTAGGGGACGGGGCGAAAGAAGGGGGAGGGGTTGGTGGGGGAGGGTGCGAAAGGAGGGGGATTGGCTGTTGGTGGCGGGGGGAAGGGGTGAAGAATAGTGGGGGAGGTGGGGAATGACGGTGGTGGTGAGAAGAAGGGGAGGGGACGGGAGAGGTGGGGGAGGTGAGTGGGTGAGAAGGGTCCAGTGGATGTGAGTGGAGGTGGAAGAGGTGGTGCTTCGAGTAAGAGGTGTGGTGTTAGAGGAGGTGGTCATAGTCGAAGAAAGATGAAGGTCTCAGGCAGAGCGTCAAGGGGGAGGGCGAAGGGAAGCTTTATCGCCAAG
>NW_028234418.1:19518241-19523241 GCF_977035675.1 Penaeus japonicus
CTCTTTCTTCCCCCCTATCTCTTTTTTATGTTTTTATGTCTGTCTGTATGTCGGTCTATTTCAATCTATCCTTTGATTATGCCAGTTTGATGTGCTGTGCGTATGTGTATCTGATATCTGTCCGCGTTCCTATGTAACAGCATGTAATAGTCAAAACCTCGCAGGGTGAAAGAGGTTAGCTATGAAGTGACGAGCCGTTCAGGTCTACAAGTGTCACTGTCTCAACCCTTCACCCTTCAACTCTTCCTCATTCGGCCTCACCCAACGCTCTAGGGTCTCCGCCTCCCCCCCCTCCTTTCTCCCTCCTACCAATCCCCCCCCCCCGGCTCCCTCCTGCCACCCTGACATTATTAGTTTTCAAAGGGTCACCATCTCTCACCGCAGCGAAGCGAAGGCGCCCGACCCAAGCAACGGAGAACTTCCATTGTTTCTTCGGCGTCGCTTCCTCCGCCTTAAAGAAGGTGGAGGAGGAGGCGGGGGAGAAGGAAAGGGGGAGGAGGAGGGCGGGGGGAAGAAGGGAAGGGGATGAAGAGGGAGGAGGAGGGAGGGAATGGGGAGAGGATGAAGAGGAGAATGGAAGGAAGGAAGGATTGGAGAAGTGAAGGGGAGAAGGGGAGAAGGGGAGAAGGGAAGGAGTGAAGGAGGAAAAGGTGGAAGGAGGTGGGGGGGGGGTAAGGGGTCATAGCAGAGGCACCCCCAGGTCACCTTCGTCGTCAGCTTCTAACCTCGAGGGCGTTTCTGCACGGTGGCCTGGAGAGCTGGGCGTCTTTAGGGTGTGCGTGCGTGCGTGTGTGTGTGTGTGTGTGTGTGTGTGTGTGTGTGTGTGTGTGTGTGTGTGTGTGTGTGTGTGTGTGTGTGTGTGTGTGTGTGTGTGTGTGTGTGTGTGTGTGTGTGTGTGTGTGTGTGTGTGTGTGTGTGTGTGTGTGTGTGCTAACTTTTATTCATTATGTTCATTAATATATCTATTTTTCCTTTCCATATTTACAAATGCTATCCAACACTTTAAAATACCAGATTTATTTTCTTACTCAGTAATATGACAACACGTGTCGCCAATACGACAAAAGAAGAATATCAGAAAAACACACTCGCACATTTCAGCCTCTGCCCACTCTTGCAACGAACGCGTATTTGCATATGCCATAAACTTCACAACTTGCAACAAACACAATGTACCTTTCGCAGTGATCTTCGCGCTGTAAGTACCCACTAATTCTCCTCCGAATCTTCCTTGTTTCTGCACAAAAAGAACTGTTCTTCCTCCTCGGCTTTCTCACTCTTTTGGTTGTTCGTCGCAGCAGACACCTCAACAAGGAACACGGGACGCAAGAGGAACATACGCGCTCTCGTCGGCTCGCACTGCTCGGATCACTGTCAGCCTTCAGGCCCCTAGCAGGCGTTAGTCATCTTCCTCCTCCTCCTTCTCCTCCTTCTCCTCCTCCTCCTCCTTCTCCACACACTTCACTCTTCCTCCTCACTGCATGGAATCCCTCCTCACTCTGTCTCTTCACCGCTTCTCATTCCTCTGTTCTTTCTCCTTCTTCGCAAAGTGCCTCAAGAACGTCCTTCAGCTCTTCCCAAGGACCTGTTCAGTCAGCACGTCGGCACACCCTCCCACAAGACGCCCTTAGCTCCGAGCGGGGCGCGCGCGCGCGCACGGGCGGGGGTGGCACGAGGGAGAGCGAAAGAGCAAGGAAAGAAGGCGTTTCGGCCCTCCAGAGGAGCCCTGTCGCGCGCAGGAGGCAGTACGTGTGTGAGTGTGTGCGGAGGGCACGACCGCCACGGAGGAAGTGAGGAGCTCCGTGGCCCCTCGCCCCCTCCTCCCCCTGCTCCTCCTGCTCCTCCTCCTCCTCCTCCCTTCACCTTCCTCCGCACCCGACCACCGCAGCGCACCTCGCCGCCAACATCCCAACTAGTTAATTGTTAGTGTTTCGGGCGGTAGGTAGCTGGCTGGCTCCTGTCTGCGCGGTAACGGCGGAAGAGGTGGTGGTGGTGGAGGAGAAGGAGGAGGAGGAGTAGGGGGAGGAGGAGAAGGAGGAGGAGGAGAAGGAGGAGGAGGAGGAGGAGGAGGAGGAGGAGGAGGAGGAGGAGGAGGAGAGGAGGAGGAGGGGGAGGAGGAGGAGGAGGAGGAGGAGGAGGAGGAGAGGAGGAGGAGGAGGAGGAGGAGGAGGAGGAGAAGAAGAAGAAGAAGAAGAAGAAGAAGGGGGAGGAGGAAGAGGAGTAGAGAGGGAAGGAGGGAGGGAGGGAGGGAGGAAGGGAGGAGGAAGAGGAAAAGAGGGAGGGGGAGGAGGAGAGAGAGAGATGATGGGGCGGAGGAGGAAGAGGGAGAGGGGGACGAGGATGTAGAAGAGGAGTTAGAGGAAGAGTAGGAGGAGGAGAAGGAAGAGGAGGAGGATATGGGGGAGGAAGAAGAGGAGGGGAAAAAAGAGGAAGGGGGGGGGGGGGAGAGCAGCAGCAGTAACAGCAAGAGGAGGAGGAGGAGGAGAAGCTGGAGGAGGAGGAGAAGCTGGAGGAGGAGGAGGAGGAGGAGAAGGAAGAGGAGGAGGATGTGGGGGAGGAGGAGGAGGGGGAGGAGGAGGAAGAGAAGGAGGAGGAGGAGGAGGAGGAGGAGGAGGAGGAGGAGGAGGAGGGAGAGGAGGAGGAGGAGGAGGAGGAGGAGGAGGAGGAGGAGGAGGAGGAGGAGGAGGAGGAGGAGGAGGAGGAGGAGGAGGAGGAGGAGGAGGAGGAGGAGGAGAAGGAGAAGGAGGAGGAGGAGGAGGAGGAGAAGGAGAAGGAGAAGGAGAAGGAGGAGGAGGAGGAGGAGGAGGAGAGGAGGAGGAGGAGGAGGAGGAGGAGGAGGAGGAGGAGGAGGAGGAGGAGGAGGAGGAGGAGAAGGAGAAGGAGGAGGAGTTCAAATATTACAATGAATGCAACAAGGGCAAGGGAATGTATGCGAACGGAAGAATAAGGTAAAATGAATGATAAAAAATGATAATGTACGTTTGACATGAATAGATAAACGACAATGACAAAGATATAGAAAAAAACGCAAACAATATATACAAAGAAAGTGGAAAAATAAATTTCAAAATAAAACCAGAGAAACTATTGCAATGATGATGATGATAATAATAATGACAATAATAATCATCATTATAATCATAATAATAATAATTATCGTTATCATTATCATTATAACAAAAAATAACAATAGTGATAGAAATAATAATAATTGCAATAACAATATCAACGCACCTGTGTCAGTATTAGTGAAGGGTGTAATAATATCATCAACGAGAAATGATGATGTTCATAATGATAATGGGAAGGATGACGATGGGTAAAATGATCAACAACAACAAAAATAACAACAATAACAACAACAACAGCAAGGCCACGAAATACTAACAACAACGGCGATGAAGATAGTTAATAACTACTAATATTACTACTTCTAATGAGAAATATTAGAATATGATAATGATAATACAAATGACAATTATCAAAACAATAATAACAACAATGTTAATACTGCTACTAATTATGATAAAAGATGATTATCATTATAATTGTTATGCTATTGTGACGGTTATAAAAACAACAATAATGATGATAATAATGGTAATACTAACGTCACAGAAAAGACTATAACTATCCTGATACTATGAAAATAATATTAATCGTGATATTGATAATACTAAAATTGGCGATAGTAATAATAACAGTCAATAACAACAAAATAAAATTCAGCATTATCTCATTATCTCTTCATTATCATCATTATTATCACAATAGTAATAGCAGTAGTAATTATATCACTACCACCAATAACATTACGAGAACAAATTGTAATAATATGTGCAATATTGCAACATCACTATCACCGATCTGTACTAAGATCTTCAGCCTTATCCATATATTCTGGGCACAGCTGATAAGGGCATCATCCCCCTCAGGACCGCCCCCCCCCCCCGTACCACCCGGCGCCATAATCCCATACTCTTCGGAGATGTGGATGTTACAGGGTCATTCTCGCCTGCCTCTCTGACCTCTGACCTCGCCAGAACATATTTTTATACTTATAGAGGGACGTTTCCTGCCATTGTTTTTTTTTTTTTTTTTTTTAATATGTTACCTCTTTTGGTCATTATGCGTATGTGAATTTCTATGTGTCTGCGCATGCGTCTTTCTAGGGGTGTGTGTATATGTATTTCTGTCTGGGTGTTATGACGCTATAAGAATTTTTCCTCATCCTTTTCTCCCTTTTCGCTTTCGATGAGTTCTGCTATGACTTTGTATGCCCATTAATAAATTTTGCAAATGCAACTTATGCAACAGCAACATCTAAAGGAACAGGGAAAAATATGATTTAAAATAGTGATTCATTTGTGGGTTTGATAAGAGTTCTGAATAAATAAAAAAACAAACATTTTGACTCATAAAACACTTTTTATAGGAAACCTTACTGCGGATGTGAATTTGTAATAGCATATAAATAACTAAAAATATGACCATATATACATATCGTATGTGTTCGTATGTGCACAGACAAAGGGCTCACTCTTTTGAGAGAGTTGAAATCTCTATTGAGCATGTGCATAAGTGTTCAAGAATGTGAACAATTAGTATACACAGACTGTACGGGAGGAATAAGTCTGAAGATAAGCGCGTAAAAAGAGAAGAGAACAGGCTTGTGCGTATGACTCACTCTCTACCACAGCGTTGAAATCTCCGGCCATTGTCCCGTTTTCTATGATGGTTCTCGTTTTCTTTAGCTTGTCATTACCAGAATGGAAACGGGTAGCTCCTTCTCACTCTCTTGCTCGACTTTCACTTACGTCGTTTTCATTGGATTGCGGCTTTCTTTGCTTGAAAACTTTCCCGACATATGGTTATTCTTTGCTATAGCTTTTGTAAACCAATTGTTAATATTGTTGCTCACATAATTGTGTAGCTCTCGTTTTCTTTATTTCGCGTCTGCCTCTGCCTCTGTCTTTCTATCTGCCTGTCTGTTTTTCTTT
>NW_028234418.1:19538210-19543210 GCF_977035675.1 Penaeus japonicus
ACTGTAAACAATAGAACTACACCCTTTCTTCAGGTCACTGCTATAAAAGCGAGACATACAAATACATATAAAAACGATCAGACACTCAAAATAGGAACTTGGAAATAATACATCTCCTGTTTTTCTTTTTCTCTTCGACTGTAAAAAAAAGGTTGGTGTCAGTAGGGGTGTGTTGGCAACGGGGGGAGGTGTTGGCAGGGTACAGTGCGCAGGGAGGATGTCGACGTGATGTTGACGGTGGCATAAAAGACACTCTCACAATAATTAATAGTCGGAGAAGTGTAAGAATTCCGCCAAGTCATGTTGCCTCCCCTTACCCAGCCTTTTCCCCCTCCCCCGTCACCCCCCCCAAACACCCCTCTTCCTCATCTTCACCCTCTCATCACCCCTGTCCTCCATCCCTCTCCCTCTCTCTCCCTTCTTCTCTCGTTTGTTGTCGTTGCTTTGCCTTTAGGACAGTTGTTCTTGCTCGCTTGTTGTCAACATTCCTTGTTCTTTGCTTTTGTTTTTGCTGCTGCTCTGATTTTTGGGGGCGGCTTTTATTATGCTGATCAGGAATTGAGATTAGGAATCAGAAATCGGCAATTCCATTTATATTTAGAATATTCAATTTTTGAATAAACGAAAAGTGAAGAAAGATCCCGTAGATTTATATGGAATCAACACTTGCAGTTCATAGTATTCTGTTTTGTGATAAGATGTCAACCAGTCTTCCATTAATCACTGCACGGAAACAAAAGCTTGATAAGAAGGCGCGTTCATGAAGTAGATGAAGATAAATAGATAGGCAGGGAGACACTGAATAACTGAAAGAAATAAAGTCATAGAAAGAAAGAAGAGTAAATACATCCCTCTGCAACGTCACGCTCAGCACTCCGACAAGGAATGTGTCCCCCAAGACAGAGGGGGGGGGGAGGGGGATTAGAGGAGGATGGTCATTGCCAAGAGATGGTGGGGGGGGGGGAGGAACGCTTGTCCATTACAGGAATAGTCACTAATTAATAAGCACAGAAGAAAGAAAGAGAGGAATAGAGGTCAAGAGAGACGGAGAGAAAAGCAAGAGGAGAGTATCTAATATTCTCTATGCGGTATGAAAGGAAATTACATATATTCGGATGCAAAGTAACTACCCCCCCCCCCGAAAAAAAACAAAAAAAACAAGCAAGCTAGCAACAATAATACACATGGCAAGATTATAATGACTGTGATAATAACAGTAAAGATGATAATAACATTTTTATTAGCTATGATAACAACAATAACAACAAAAGTAGCAATATTCATAATAATCATGATGGTAATGATAATATTGATATTGATAATGATCGTGATAATATGCATAATGGTAATGATATTCATATTCATAAGAAAACAATATCAAAGATAAACCATGACAACCAAAATAAAAGATACTAAAGAAAAACAACACACGAGACCACAGTTGAAAAACGAACGAGAGCAAAAACAAACAAGACCAGAAAAGCCAAAACCAAATCGCCCAGCCTTAAACGCGAGGGTTCGACTCGCCTCTCCATTAGCACCATTAAGACCAGGGTGACTGATCGGCCATTATATAAACAGGAATATACACCACAAAGGCTGTGGAAGGAGGTGCAAGTCATGGGCGGGCAGAGCCAGGCCCTAAGGGAAGAGGCGCAGGAGTTCCACAGGGCGAGGGGCTGGCGCGCGAACGCTCTCCTCCTCCCTCTTTTAGTCCCATTGCGCAATCCCTTCCTTGTTCCTTTCTCTCTTTCTATTTCTCTCCCTAAACTATCGTATGGGATGGGAAAGACCTGAACCATATTTTCTAACAGTCGAAAACCAGACTAAAGAAGTAGGTGAGAAATAGAGAGAGAGACTGAGAGAGAGAGAGAGAGAGAGAGAGAGCGAGGAGGAGAAGAGAGAGAGCGCAGACATCTAGAGAGCGAGAAGAGAGAGATTGAGAGAGAGAGAGCGAGAGGGATAGGATAGTGAGAATAGAGAAGATGAGATTGCTAGAGAGAGAGCGAGAGCTGGAGTGCTCGCGCGAGTGAGTGAGTGAAGAGACGATGAGAGAGAGAAAAGAGACGAGAGAGAGAGATAGAGGAGGTGAGGAGAGAGAGAGAGAGAAAGAGAGAGAGAGTGAGGAGAGAGTGAGGAGGAGGAGGAGAGGAGAGCGAGAAAGAGGAGAGAGAGATGAGTGAGACTGGAGCGAGCGAGTGAGAGATGGAGAGAAGATCGAGGAGAGGAGAGTGGAGAGTGAGAGAGAGAGAGAGAGACGCGAGAGTGAGAGATAGAGGTGAGAGAGAAAGAGAGAGAGGAAGAGAGACAGAGAGAGAATAGAGAGAGATAGTCGAGAGAGTGACAGGAGAGAGGAGAGAAAGAGAGAGAGAGTGAGAGACGAAGTGAAGAGAGAGAATGAGAGAGGGAGGAGAAAGAAGAGATGAGAGAGAAAGAAGAGTGAGAGTGAGCGAGTGAGAGAGTGAGAGAGAGAGCCGAAGTTCAGAGAGCGGGAGATACGAGAGAGAGAGAGAGGCAGTGAGAGAGAGAGAGGAGAGAGTGAGCAGAGAGAGAGAGAGAGAGAGAGAGAGAGGAGGAGGAGCGAGTATGAATGCGAAGAGAGAGCGAGAGGAGCGAGAGAGTGAGAGAGAGAGAGAGAGTGGATGAGAGAGAGAGAGAGAGAGAGAGAGAAAGGATGAGAAGAAGAGAGAGAGGAGAGATTTGAGAGAGAGAGTGAGAGAGAGAGGAGAGAGAGAGTGAGAGAGAGTGAGAGAGAGAGAGAGAGTGATAGCAAGAGAGAGAGAGAGAGAGAAAAGAGAGAAGCGAGAGAGAGAGATGAGATAGAGAGAGAGAGGTGAGATCGAGAGATTAGAGAGAGAAGAGAGTTGAGAGATACGAGAGAAAGAGAGATGTGAGAGAGAGTGAGATGAGAGAGAGAGAAGAGAGTAGCTAGAGAGAGGATAGATAGATAGAGAGAGAGAGAGAGAGAGCGAGAGAGAGAGAGGTGAGGAAGGAGAGAGGAGGAGAGGAGGAGAAGAGATGAGAGTGGAAAGATGCGAGGAGAGACGAGAGAAGTGAGAGAGAGGAGACCGTGAGAGAGTGGAGAGAGTGATTAGAGAGAGAGAGAGACAGAGAGAGAGAATTAGAGACGATTGAGAGAAAGAGAGGAGAGAGAGAGACGTGTGAGAGAGAGAGCGAGCGAGTGGAGAGAGAGAGTGAGAGAAGAGAGAGAGTTATAGAGAGATGAGAGAGAGAGAGAGAGAGAGAGAGTTGAGTGAGAGTGAGCGAGAGAGAGATAGAGAGAGAGAGAGTGAGAGTGAGATAGAGGCGAGTGAGAGAGAAGAGATGAGAGAGAGAGAGAGTATAGGAGAGAGAGAGAGAGAGAGAGAGAGGAGAGAGATGAGAGAGATACGGAGGAGAGAGAGGAGAGAGTGAGAGAGAGCAGAGAGAGAGAGAGTGAGAGAGCAAGAGCGAAAGAGACGAGTGAGAGTGAGTGAGAGAGTAGGAGAGAGAGAGAGAGATAGAGTAGAGATAGATAGTATGATAAGATAGAGATGAGAGAGAGAGAGGACGAGAGGAGACGAGGTGGAAAAAGAGAGAGAGAGGAGAGTGAGAGAGAGAGAGAAAAGTGAGAGAGAGAGAGAATGAGAGGAGAGTGTAGAATGGAGAGAAGAGAGAGAGAGAGAGAGAAGAGAGGAGGAGAGAGAGAGAGAGAGAGCGAGAGAGAGTGAGAAGAGTGTGAGCGAGAGTGAGAGATAGAGAGAGAGAAGAGATTAGACGTTGAGTGAGGAGGAAGAGGAGAGAGAGAGAGTGAGAGATGGAAGAGAGAAGAGAACGAGAGAGAGTGAGAGAGAGGAGGTTGTTCAGGTGGAGATGTTAGAGAGAGAGAGAGAGAGAGAGAGAGAGAGAGAGAGAGAGAGAGAGAGAGAGAGAGAGAGAGAGAGAGAGAACTATATACCATCATACGTGACCGAAACAAAAACATATTGTATTTGCTGTTCTCTGACCTTGGATACGGACAGCAGCTCTTGAATATTAGACAAATATGCAGTTCAATGCATATGTTTACGGTCGGGTTAGCGTTGTGTATGGCTGTGTGTTTGTATACGTGTGTGTATGTATGTCTGTGTACCTTTGTGTGTGCACGTATGGTCATATGTACGTATAAGCATTTGTATTTGTGTGAATGTGTCAAATGTGTATGTTCATTTGTACGTGTAGATATCTGTGTGTGCAAGCATGTTCATATATACGCGCATGCAACTGTGTGTGAGCGAATGCGTCATTGCTACGTATTCAATGTACGTGTACGTGTCTTGAAGTTTCGTGTGTACCAAGGGGACGCTGCCATCAGATTCTCTTCTCATTAAAACAGCTGGGAGTCTAGACGCGCCTAGACTCGTTTTTGCTTTTGCTTTCGTTTTTTGCTTTTATTTACCAACGTACAAGGCCGATAACCTTCTTTTGTGTCTCTCAATTCATGCGCGATGAATATGTATGTATATATATATATATATATATATATATATATATATATATATATGTAATATAGATATATTTATATATATTATTTATAATATATATATTAATATATATATTTATATATTATTATATAGACAAAAGACGGCCACAACACACACACAAAAACACACTACAATCACACTTCCTTTCACACACACACACACACACACACACACTATATATATATATATATATATATAATATCTATATATATTATATATATATACTTATTTATACTTGTATATACATATTATTATATTTATATATATACATATATATATATATATTATATATAATATATATATAATAAATATATATATATAGATATATATATATAATATATATATATTATATACTTAATATATATAATCATATATATATAATATATATATATTTATATATATAATATTATAATTATTATGTATGTATATATTTATTGTATATATATATTATATATTTATATATATATATATTATATAATTATATATATATATATATAT
>NW_028234418.1:19560710-19578210 GCF_977035675.1 Penaeus japonicus
AGAACATGCATAGAAGTTCCACAACAAATTGAACAACTAAATATAAGTTGAAAAAAAGACTAATGCGACTAAAAAGAAGACGAACACAAAAGCTGAACAGCTGAGCAGTAGCTGAACAAAAAGGGAACAGCTGAACAGGAGAACAGGCAGCAGTTCAGCGAGTGACAGCCTGGCCGAATGACCTGTGCAGTACGCTGATTTCCCGCGGGGCCGAGAGAGAGAGAGAGACAGAAATAACGGCATGTGAGGGAGAGACAGAAAGAAAGGGGGAGGGAGGGAGGAAGGGAGGGAAGGAGGGAGGGAGAGGGAGACTGAGAGGGAGAGGGAGAGAGAGAGAGAGAGAGAGAGAGAGAGAGGGGAGAGAGAGGAGGAGAGAGAGAGAGAGAGAGAGAGAGAGAGAGAGAGAGAGAGAGAGAGAGAGAGAGAGAGAGAGAGAGAGAGTGAGAGAGAGAGAGAGGAGAAAAACCAGGAGTTGGGGTCGAATGCCCTGAGTCTGCATATTTCCGAGATTTATAGGTGTGTATGTGTGTATGTGGGTGTGTAGGCATAGCCTTTATACCCCCCGACCACACACACATATATATATTATATATGTATGTGTGTATAAATATATAACTATATACAGATATGTATATAAATATATATTTGCCAGACTAACATTTTAAATCAGATTATCAATATCTTAATGGTACAGACGTATGTCAATGTATATATGTATATAAATATTTTCTAATTGCAGTTTCCAACAGCTTTTATTCTGAAAACTAGAAAGAAAATAAAGAAAATTAGGAGAAGGAAAAGCTCCCTCAATTGAAGAAGAAGAAGAAAAAGAAGAAGAAGAAGAAAAAAAAGAGAAGTCGAAGAAATAGACACAGGCGGCGTCAGACGAGGGCCGAGAGGAGGGTCGGGCGCGGGCCGGCGCAAACTCCTCCCAGAAGCCATCGCCATGAATCCCAGCATCTGCCGCCATAACAGCGAGGCCCTTGAAGAATGCGTTCTCGTGCTCCCTGAGCGCCGTCCGCGGCGACCTCTTCCGCGCATGCGCACTCGGGGATGGCACACATTATACGACCCGGATGTATAAGGGAGAATTTCGGGGGTTGTATTATAAAGTATGTTGTGTCACGTTGGTTGATTAAATTATACGTGTAGGAACAGAGAACGGAGTGAATTTGGAGTTGATGTTCTGAAGATATTTTGTGAGTTGGTGTGGTGAGAGAAGGACGGTTTTTGTGGTGATGGGTATGGTGGTTTGAGGTTCGTTACATTTACGTCAAATGAGACTATAATATATAATTTTTTGATTTAGGATAAGATAGGAACAACTCCAACGAATCCTGGTAAAGGATAATAAATTTTCAAGATACAAATTAATACTAAATTCAAACTTTGATTAACCGAAATAGGAAAAAAGTACGATGTAAAAACCCAAAGTTCTTCGGGAAACACCTTTTGTTTCTTCTTCCTTTTTTCCAAGGGATCACTAAATCACTCTGGCGACCGCAAGGTGTCTACACACAAACAGATCCTTATTGACCAATGGCGGGAAAAGTTTTACGGTAATGACAGCCGGGGAGGAAACGGAAAAGCCAATTACAAAGCGAGAGAAAAAACAACAGTTGAAAGAAAAGGAGATGGAGGTTACACAAGATGAATGACACGCAGCACTCACATGTACATACATACATACGTACATACCTACCAACCGAAATGCCTACATTAATACTTACCTACTTACCCCCTTACCTACGTATCTACATACCTGCATGCAAACATATATACATATTTACATACGTTCATACGTACCTACATACATACAGTATATGCACACACACACACACACACACACACACACACACACACACACACACACACACACACACACACACACACACACACACACACACACACACACACACACACACACATATATATATATATATATATATATATATATATATATATATATATATAATTATGGTGGTAACAAGAACAAGAACAGCAGTAACAATAAGGATAATGACAATACAAACAGTAACATCAATACTAATAATGGTAATAATAGAAAGAATGATGATGATATTAATAATACTAATGACAATAATAATAATAATGCTGATGAAGACAATGATAATAATGATAATAATCATGATGATAATAACAACGGGGATAATGATAATGATAACGACAATGATGATAATCATAATAGGTACGATAATAGTAATGATGATGATGATGATAATAACGTTTACAATTATCCCCATCATCATTTATCATATCGATAAAAACAACGCTAATAATTATAATGATAATAATAATGATATTAATAATGATAACAATAATATGGTAATAACAATGATGATTACTATAATAAGGATGATATTAGTAATCATAATAATAATAATGATAATAATGATAACAATAATGATGATGATAATAATACTAATAATCATAATAATAATAATAACAAAACAACAACTCCAACAAGAACAAAGATAATAAGGAAAATAATAGAATTATGATGATAATAATAATAATATAATAATAATGACAATGGTAATAGATAATAATCATAATAATAAAAAAAATTATGATAATAGTAATAACAGTAATAGTAATAACAACAACAATAATAATGATGGTGATGATAAGGATGGTAGTAATGATTAATGATAACAATGATAATAATAATGATGGTAATAATTTTACTACTACCTATGATAATAATGGTAGGAATAATGATAGCAACAATAATAACAATAATTATGATAATAATAATGATATTGATAATGATGACAATGACAATCATAATGATAATAACTAAAAGGATGATAATAAAAATGATGCTGATAATAATAATGATAATGATAATAATAACAATAATGATAATAATAATAATCACATTACAACATTAAAGATATGATTATAATAGTTATAATAAAAGCAGTAAAAATAATAGCAGTCGTAGAAACAATAATGACAACAATATATGATATGATATAATATAATATATGATTATAATGACAATGATAAGTATAAGAAAAAATATAAGAACTATAAAAAAACAGCAAATACAAACAAAAAAACGACAATGACAGCAAACAAGGCAAAACAATAGCCATAAGAACAGAATCCAAAATTCCAAAATATCTACCACTCTTTTTTGACTGTGAGACCGAGTCCATGATGATAGGCCTACGTGGCATCTATAAAAGACAAGGGCATAGAAAGCAGGTACTTTATTTTCCGAGCGAATCTCTTTTGGAATCGGGTCTGGGCGGACCGGCGGACGACCCAAAGGCGATCGAAGAGTCTGGGAAGAGGGTTGAAAAGTTGTCTGGGCTTGTGGGTAGCGCGCTTATTCACAAGACTGTCTGTTTGTCTCTGAGACATCTTTTGCTGTGTTGCTTTTGTTCTATTTTTGTTTGGTCATTTCTGAGAGAGAGAGAGAGAGAGAGAGAGAGAGAGAGAGAGAGAGAGAGAGAGAGAGAGAGAGAGAGAGAGAGAGAGAGAGAGAGAGAGAGAGAGAGAGAGAGAGAGAGAGAGAGAGAGAGAGAGAGAGAGAGAGAGAGACTGGGAAAAAAAGACAGAGACAGAGATAAAGACAGAGATATAGACAGACAGACAAACAGCTAGGGAGAAAACGAGCAAGCGAAAACATAGATGCAAAAAGGCAAGGAGATAAAAAGGTACAAAGGAATAAGAGGAGAATGCAGAATATCTCCACAACGCTGTTAATCTGTCGTCATAAAAGTGTCTCCAAGTAGTCCCAAACTCCACAAAAAGTGTCGGATCCGCTAACGGCGGTGTTCCTTTGCTTGAACTTTAAGAGTGTAAAGATCCATTAAAGAAGGCTTATAAATTGTTGAGAAAAGATGCGAGAGAAAGATTGAGAAGAGGAAGAACGAAAGGGAATAATAAGGAGGAGGAACAGGAGGATTTCATAAAAGAGAAGGAAGGAGATGAGAAGACGAATCCCAAGAAAGAAAAAAGCGTAAACAGAATAGGGGGTACATGAGGGGAAGTAAGCGAAATGATAGAGAAGAAAATCAAGAAAATTAAGCAAGAAAGAACGAAGGGAAGAGAGAGATGGGAGAATAAGAGCGACGCGGCGATTTTACTTCCACTACGAAGACTTCTTGTCTCACCTGAACGGTTTCTCTATTTGGTTACTCATTTCTTCCCTTTCACATTTTCTATTTCTTTTGCTCTTATTATTTCATATTCTGTTAATGTTTTACGTTGTTTCTTTTGTCTCTTTCATTTTGTTCTTTATACGTTCATTCTATTTTTTCCTGTAATTGCTGCTGATAAACATAATTGATAATTGAAATATTTCTCCCTAATTGTGTTGTCTTTTTCTTTTTTTTATTAGTGTTCCTAGACCTTTATTCATCTCTCCTTTCGTATTTTTTTCCTATTCCTATTCCTCTTTATTCCCCCTTTCGAAGCTCACCTCCACCTTTTGCCTCTTCTCCGCCTGCTTCACTCCTCCCGCCTCTCTCACCTCGAGACATGACACAAAACCGCTCTGCCTTTCGTTGTCGTGAGAACACAGAGTTGAAGTGTAGTGGCCAAGTAGGGGAGCGGCGGAGGAAGGAGAGGGACGGGGGAGGGGAGGGGGAAGGAGAGGGACGGGGAGGTGGCGAAGGGATGGGGTGGGACGAGAGGGATAGGGGGATGACGAAGGGATGAGTCTGTAGAGGGGCGTAGAATGAGGAGGGGAGGGGGAGGGAATAAGGGAGGGGGTAAGGGGAAGGATCAGGATGGAGGAGGGATGGGGGAGGGATGAGTCTGTCGAGGGGCGTAGACTGGGGAGGGGGAGGGGGAGGGGGAGGGGGAGAGGGAAAGATAGGTAGGTAGGCAGGTAGGGGAGCAGATTTGGGTTGCCCGCTTATAAGGGCGCCTAGAAGGGTATAGTCTCTCCGTTTCAAACGTCTCCTTTTTTCCTTCTCCCTCTCTCGCTCTATGTCTGCATGCCTGTTCTTTTCACTCTCTCTCTCCGTGTCTCTCTCTCTTTCACCCTATCTATGTCTGAATGTCTCTTTCTCTCCCTCATGCCCTCTATCTGATCGCTCTCACTCACTCACTTTAATCGTCTGGCCAAAGGATTTTCGACCATCCGTATTCTACTTATATCGTCTTATATCTCCTTCATCCTTAAGGCTGGCAGGGGCTTCACCCTCCTTTGCCCACACACACCCTACCCACGTGCCCCCTTGTGCCTACCCCCCTCCCTCCTCTCTCTGTCTGGTTGGCTGACTGTCTCCCTCTCTACTCATGCGTGGATGTGTTTTGGTTTCTCTCTCTCTCTCTCTCTCTCTCTCTCTCTCTCTCTCTCTCTCTCTCTCTCTCTCTCTCTCTCTCTCTCTCTCTCTCTCTCTCTCTCTCTCTCTCTCTCTCTCTCTCTCTCTCTTTCCCTCTCCCTCTCCCTCTCCCTCCCTCTCTCTCTCTCTCTCTCCCTCTCCATCTCCCTCTCCCTCTCTCTCTCCCTCTCCTTCTCACTCTCCCTCTTTTTCTTCGCAAACTTCCCCGACTCTCATGGTTATTTTTTCGCGTTTAAGGGCCGTCCCGACGGTAATTTTATGCATAGGCTTCACTGTCTGTGTACCTGAGGCTTGTCTTTGTTGATGCCGAGGCTAGGCCTATGACGTAAATATAAGAGAGGTCTATGTTTATGATCGTCATAAAGGGTATCATTGTTGTTCTCATCAATGTTCTCACTTTGTGCTTATTCTTACCATAATAATGGTAAGAATAATGATTATGAAAATAATTTCAAATAATGATAATAACAATAATGATGATAATGACAATAATAACAACAATAACAATAACAATAGCAATGATGATAGTTATTGTAATAATACCAAGGATAATGATAGTGATTGTAATAATATAAAAAATAATAGTAATGCCAATGATGGCGCAGACGATGATGATGATGGTATTAATGATAATAACAATAATATGTGATGATTATCAATAACACTGATAATTATACAAATAATAACAATAACAACAATGATAATAATAGATAACGATTAAGGATGATAATGAATGATAATAATACTAATCAGTGATTAGTGTTAATAATAATATTAAATGATAATGATAATGAAAATTATAATATCATTAATAATAATAAATGATAATGATAATGAAAATGATAATAATAATAGCAATAATAATAATAATAATGATAATAATAATAATGATAATAAGAACAACTATAATGATAATGATAATAATTATTATTATAATAAATTAATAATAATAATAATGATAACTATAATCATAACGATAATAAATATAAGTGCAATAATAATGATAATACAAACATTAACAGACTTCCCCCTTCCCCTCGACCCTTCCCCCCTCCCCCCCCTCCCGCTCGAATACGTGTCGTCACTTAGGAGTTGTTCCGACAAGTCCTCGCCGTGTTGGCTCCCCTGGGTGGTCCTTTGGGGCGGCTCGCCCTTGGCCTTCGAGGCGGCCGGAAGGCTGAGTGTATGTTTGTGTTTGTGTGTGTGTGTGTTTGTATGTGTGTGTGAGCGCAAGCGTGTGTATGTGTATGCTTATCACAACTATTATCACTTTAATTAAAAAAAACGAACGACGGAGACGGAATCAATCATCCGCCACAAACAAAACAAAACGGAAAAAAACGGGTAAAAGGAGTTATGATTAGGCCTATTCCAGCCCTATTCCGTGTGCCTTCCAATCCAATTTCTCTCCGTCCATATATAGGCTGAGGATAATCGCCGCTCGAAGCCTCCGCCGGATGCTGCCATCTCCATTCAGCGGCTCGGGATGCTTTGTCTGGCTGGCCGTCTTCACATGGGAGGAAGTAGGATGCTTTCGCCTTCCTCCCATTTCCCTGATTCTCCTATTTTCCCTATGCATCATCTTTACCTATTTTAATGTTTCTCCTCCACTTATTTTCCTAGTTTTCCTATTTGTACATTTTCCTTTCATTTCATTCTTACCTATTTTTACATTTTACCTCAATCCTATTTACCTATTTCCTCTCCACCTTATTTTAAAACCTACTTTTGCCTTTTCCCTCTGCCTTATTTTCCTATCTTACCTCCACCTTATATCTACGTATTTTTACACTTTCCCTCGACCTAATTATTACATTTCCCTTCATCATATTTTAACGTGTCTTTACGTTTTCCCTCCATATCGATTCCTTATTTCCCCTCTACCTTATTTCCTATTTCCTTTCTAACCTCTCTCTCTCTCTCTCTCTCTCTCTCTCTCTCTCTCTCTCTCTCTCTCTCTCTCTCTCTCTCTCTCTCTCCGTATTTGGCTTCCGTCCTATTTCCTCCCTAGTTTGCTGTCCCTTCCTATCTCTCTCTATCGCTCCTCCTTATTTTCACATTTTTTACTATACATATCCCCTAGTTATTTCTATGTGCAGTGCGGAAAGGAAATGTAATCGTTTCTCTTCCGAAAAAAGTAGATAAGAAGAAAAAAAATGATTAAAAGAAAGAAAAAAATAATCATAATAAAAAGGTAAATCACAAAAACGAATATGTGGAAAAGAGACGGAGACTAGAACTCAAGCAACGCAAAGAAAGACAGAGAGGAGGAGGGAAACGGAGAAGAAGAGAGAAGAAAGGAACAGAAATAGAAGAGGAAAGGGGGGGGGGGAGGTAGAGGAAAAGGAGGAAAAGAAGGGAAGAGAGGGGTGGAGGGGAGATAAAGGTGAGAGAAAAAGAAGGGGAAAAGGAGGAGAAAGAGAGAAAGAGAGAAAGAGAGAGAGAGAGAGAGAGAGAGAGAGAGAGAGAGAGAGAGAGAGAGAGAGAGGTGAGAGACAGAAAAAGAAGAGGATAGAGGATAAGGGATGAAAAGGAAGGAGAAGACAGAAGGAAGTGGACACAAGGGTCAGCGGAAGGGGGAGGGCGGTGTGGGGGGGGGGGGGAGAGCACGTGTGCCCGTCCGCCAGGTAAAATGATCAACTTCCGGTTGTAGTTGCTAATGAACACACCTGGAACCTCCTCTCTCCACTGACCCCCTCCCTCCCCCCTCTTCTTCCTTCTTCCTAATCCTCCTTTCCCTCCCCTTCGCCCTCTTCCTAATCCTCCGCTTCCTCTTCCGCAGAGACAGACAGAGAGAGAGAGAGAAACGACGCAGCTCTCTGCGAGTTAAGAGAAAGAAAGAGAAGATAAGAAAGAGAGAGAGAGAGAGAGAGAGAGAGAGAGAGAGAGAGAGAGAGAGAGAGAGAGAGAGAGAGAGAGAGAGAGAGAGAGAGAGAGAAAGAAAGAAAGAACCCGAACCAATATATAAGCGAACATACGGAAAGAAGAATGACAAAAACAAACAAACAAAACAATAAAGAAATACCATACCACCCCCAAAAAAAAAGAAGAAAGAAAAAAGAAAAAAGAGAGAAACAGAGAAAAAGGAAGGTCAAAAGAAGGCAGTACCTTCCCTCCATCATTGTCACGCGGCAGGAGGAGAGACATCGAAATTCTCAATAAATATAGGCCAAATGGTCAACTTTTTAGAAATCATTACTATGATCATTATTTCTTTTACTCTCAATATTTCTCTTGCTCTGTTGTGTTCCTTTTTTATTTGTTGGACTGACCGTTTATTTTGATATTTATTTTCATCATTATTGTTGGTGCTGATATTTTTTAGTTTCTTACGATTGGTGTCTCTCTCTCTCTCTCTCTCTCTCTCCACACACATACACATACACATACATATATAACGCAAACACACACATACAGATATTTATATGTATATACCTATATATATATATACATATATATATATATATATATATATATATATATATATATATATATATATATATATATGTACACACACACAAACACCGCGCCTCTAACACAATATCAGTCTTCTCTCTCTCTCTCTCTCTCTCTCTTCCCCCCCCCCTCTCTCTCTCCCCCCCTCTCTCTCTCTATTCCCCCTCCTCTCTCTCTCTCTCTCTCTCTCCCTTCTCTCTCTCTCTCTCTCCTCTCTCTCTCTCTCTCTCTCTCTCTCTCTCTCTCTCTCTCTCTCTCTCTCTCTCTCCCTCTCCCTCCCTCCCTCCCTCCCCCTCTCTGTCGTTTCGCCTCCCCGGCAAGAGCTCATTAGGGGCAGTAACCTGAGTTCTCCTTATCCCTTTGAGCTGTTAATTATAGCCATTACTGGTCGAAATTACTTTTATTTCTCTTCCTCCTCTCGTTCGTATCGGCTTTTGTGCTCGCCTATTTGTCTTCCTTTGTGTGCGTCTGTGTACGTATGTACGTGCGTCTGTGTGTGTTTGTATGTATGTGTGCCGTCTTAATTTATGCTCGCATTATCGGAAATATTACTATCGTTAGTTGCCATCATTGCTACTATTCTTGTTATTAGAAACTTCATTGCCATCATTTTTCACAGCTCTGTTAATCCCAGTTAATGATGACAATGAAGTCGAGAGCTGCAGCGACGGCACTCATCACCATCGCCATCATAACCATCAGCATCAGATCAGCTTTTCGCCTTTGCTCCTCTGGATGGTCGTTGGAGCCGAGGTTGCGGGTCGTTTCGCAGTAACCGCCAATCATTACAAAGTGCTAGTAGGATTGCTCTATTAATCACCGTGATGTTAATTCAAATTCGATTACATCAGCAATCATGATCGAGAAGTTCATCGAAAGGAGCATGACTTCTTCTTCCTCTTCTTCATCTCTCTTTTCCTTGAAGTTGGGATGTCGATCGTGGCGTTCTCATTCCCTCTGCGATTAACAGTGCGTGTATCGTTTCTGTACACGAGGCTTAGGGTACATTGTGTGATTGTAGCCGGCTTGGTAGATTATGATTATAGAAATACTGATGGAAAGCATAGTAACAATAACATCGATAGGAGTAACAGCAGCGACAATGAACACAATAGCAATAGTAGTAATAATGACAACCGTAATAGTGATAACAATACAATACCATTGATAACAATAATTCATATAATAATCATAATCCTCCCTATTGTTATCCTCGGCAGAAAATAACAACAACAAAATCAAATAAGACTACCAGAGATATGCAAACAAACAAACAAACAAACAAACACGGACACGTTCCCTCCCTCTTTTTTCGTGCGGTTCAATTATCTTCACAGTCAACGGAGCCACTAAACCTAAATTGTTAGAATATATAACATTCAATCAAGTTCAAATAAAAAGTAAAGTGATCAGAATTTTTATTAGTAATTATATTCCCGGAATGCCCGCGCCGTCCAATAAGCAAAATAAAAAAAACAGATGGCTAAATCAGAGGAAGAAATTGATCACAGGTATAACAATGATCATAAAACATCAGATGTTTCTTTTACTGCATCCTCGTCTTTAATTCTCTCTCTCTGTCTGCTCCCCCCCCACCTCTCTCTCTCTCCCCCTCTGTCTCTCTCTCTCTCCCTCTCTGTCTCTCTCTCTCGCTCTCTGTTTCCCGCTTCTCACCCACTCTCCCTCTCTCCCTCCAGCCCTCCCTGTCTCCTTGTTTCCGTCTCTGCCATTTACTTATTTCCCCCTTCCCCCTCGATGTGTTCTTGCGAACAATCAAAGCAAAGACTAGCAATGAAAAGGACAAGCATAAATGAGTCAAAGTAAAAATAAAATCTGTATTTTTTTCTCTATTTATTTATTTTTTTTTTCTTTCTCCAGACCCGACCAGACAAGACTGCCAGACGTACGATAATGAAGGAAAGTTGTTCGTGCTTCGAATGGCTTGAACAAAATAAAGCAATGCTCGAGAATGAGCTGTAATTGGTTGTTTATCTAAAAGTTAAATGGAAATCGGTGAATGAAGAGGTTTATATTTGGAAACGAGAAGGAAAGGCAGAGAGAGAGAAATAGAGAGAGAGAGAGAGAGAGAGAGAGAGAGAGAGAGAGAGAGAGAGAGAGAGAGAGAGAGAGAGAGAGAGAGAGAGAGAGAGAGAGAGAGAGAGAAAGAGAGAGAGGAGAGAGAGAGAGAGAGAGAGAGAGAGAGAGAGAGAGAGAGAGAGAGAGAGAGAGAGAGAGAGAGAGAGAGAGAGAGAGAGAGAGGAGACGTATGATTTAAAAGGATTTCACTCACAGGATATCCGGAGTAAGAAAAGGGAAGAAGGGGGGAGGGGGAGGGGGCACCAGGTGGGATGCAGCTGCCACGGTCACAGACCAACAGGAGTCAACACCTGCAACATACACCAGCAAACGCGTCGCACCTGTTATGGCGAGACTGCAAAGAGATCGGCATGTCGCACCTGTTGCTGACGGCCGCGGGGGACACCTGTGAAGTGCACGTCTGTCTGCGCTCTCTCTCTCTCTCTCTCTCTCTCTCTCTCTCTCTCTCTCTCTCTCTCTCTCTCTCTCTCTCTCTCTCTCTCTCTCTCTCTCTCTCTCTCTCTCTCTCTCTCGCTATCTATCTACCTTTATCTATCTATCTAAATATCTTCGTCTCGCTCTACCACATCCTACTATTTTCAGCGTCCCCTACTCTTTTTTTTCTCACTCCCTGAAGTCCTGAATAAGAATGAACAAATAAACAACTCATACAGCCACAATGAAAAATAACAGAGAGCGAGTGAGAGAGTGAGAGAGAGAGAGAGAGAGAGAGAGAGAGAGAGAGAGAGAGAGAGAGAGAGAGAGAGAGAGAGAGAGAGAGAGAGCGAAGAGAGAGAGAGAGCGAAGAGAAAAACGCTCTCTCAGACCGCAGTATCTAGCAAGCCGAAAGGAGTTCTGGAGGCGAGCGTCGGAGGAAGATGTCTCTGAGACATTCAACATGACCGTCTTTGCTCTGGAATCTCTACATCTTGACCATCCCTTCCCGTGTTCTTGCTCCGATCGTCCTCTTTCTCTCTCTCTCTGTCTCTGTCTCTCTCTCTCTGTTTCTGTCTCTGTCTCTCTCTCTCTGTTTCTGTCTCTCTCTGTCTCTGTGTCTGTCTCTCTCTCTCTCTTTTCTTTTGTGTAAGTCTCTCACTTTCTTCCTTTTGCTCATCTTTCTTTTTTATATCTCCACTGCCGAAGATAAAGTGTCTATTCACTAATCTAATTAACCAAAATCTGATCAAGGTTGGAGAATTTGAACAATTAACCTTTAAAGGAACAAACAAATGAATTTAAAAAGCCTTGAATTAGCTGCGAGGAAAAAAAACTTGTAACCTTTTACTTATTCTTCCTTCTCTTCTTTTACCTGACCTGTCTTAAGGTGTCAGATTTACAGGTGAAGGAAATATCTTGGACAATTAAGTCACCTGCTATGTCAAAATGCATTAACAGTGCGTGCGTGTGTGCGTGTGTGTGGAAGCAAAAATACTTCTGCAGGCCGACAGGTTAGGCGACTGCTACTTGTGGAGAAAGAGGAGGAGGAAGAGAAATGCAGAGGAGAGTCAGATCGACGTACATGTGAGAAAGCAGAAAGAGGAAGAGGGTGTTGAATGGAGGAACGGACAGGAAAGGAGGGAGAAGGAGTGACACCGATATATATATATATATATATATATATATATATATATATATATATATATATATATATATATATATATATATATATATATATATATATATATAGGGACAGGAAGCTTGCACAAAGAAAAGTACAAGCAGAATGTTAGCTGTAGAGAATCAGAAAGATGACGAGAAAACATAAACAACAGATTCCGACAAACGAAAATACAAACAAATAACGGCAAAACAAAAGCGACAGCAAGGGACCAAGCAAATCAAATCGCAAACTATGAAGGATGAGCAGAGTGGGAATCAAGCTAGCAGGCAATTCAGCAGGCCCGGCCAGGCCAAGCAGGCAGACAGGTGGGATGTCGCCACTATCAGCTGGTTCCACAGGCCGGCCGGCAGCCAGCTAGCGAGCCCCGTTGCGGAGTCTCAAATGGCCACCGAGCGCCTGGGTACGAATTTATGAACACCGCTTAAGGGAGGCGAACATGTGGGGGAATGTTGGCGAAGACTTATTTAAATCGGTTAATTAAAGAACTGTTGGGGTTCGAGGGGGTTTGGGGTGAAGGAGGGGAGGGGAGAGGGGAAAGGGTGGGAGGGAAGGAAAAAGATGGGAGGGAGGGAGAGGGAGAGGGAGAGGGAGAGGGAGAGGGAGAGGGAGAGGGAGAGGGAGAAGGAGAGGGAGAGGGAGAGGGAGAGAGGGAGAGGGAGAGGGAGAGAGAGAGAGAGAGAGAGAGAGAGAGAGAGAGAGAGAGAGAGAGAGAGAGAGAGAGAGAGAGAGAGAGAGAGAGAGAGGGAGAGAGGGAGAGAGAGAGAGAGAGAGAGAGAGAGAGAGAGAGAGAGAAAGAGAGAGAGAGCGTGTGAGAGTGGGAAAGAGAGATGATAGAGGAAATAGGAGAGAAAAGAGAAGAGAGAGAAAGGGAAAGAGAGTGATAGAGAAAATAGGAAGAAATGAGAGGAGAGAGGAGAGAGGAGGGAAAAGAGAGAGCGAGAGGCGAGAGTGGCAAAGATCTTATCGAACCCTAAGAAAGGTGTCCAAATTACACGTTTCTGGTTAATAACCGAGTGCGACTTGACCCAGGCATTGAAATGTCACATTTTTCGGCCTCGGTAAGGGAGAAAGGGGAGGGAAGAGAAGAGGAAGGGGGGGAGGATCAAAGAGGGTTAGAAAGACTGTGGAAGGTATAGGTTTAGCGCGGTTTTAGGTCTGGAGCATTCGCCTTTGAGACGAAAAGAAAAGGGACATGGATTCAAGCGTGGGAAATGTACCTTAGATCAACAGCTCTGGGTAGTCGTTAATTCTGGATTTGGATTAGTAAATACCGGTAAGGTTTCGAAGGATAAAGGTGAAGGACATCGTGTAAATATGATTTTATAAACACACAAAACATATAGAATCACTTGAAGTGTGAATAAGACACACCAAAGCGGGAATAATCACCTAAGCTAAAAGACGACTAAAACTACAACCAAAGTTAAAGAATAAAGTAAGGAGTGAAATTTAAAGTACGGGAATAAAGCGAGTATAGAAAGAGAAATTGGGAAATGGTGGTATTTAAAGGTAAGAAGAGGGAGGGCGAAGGAAAAGGGGCACCATCCCCCTTTGTCACCGGTTTCCTGTAGTCACTGACGGAGTTTGTTTGGACTCCTTTTCCATTGTCTGTTTTCTTCTTTGTCTTCATCGCATTCTCTCTCTTTCAGTCTCAAAGATAACGAAATATATATATAAGAAAAACATAACATTGGAAATAAAGATGGGAAAGAAAGTTAAACGAAATGAATATATAGAGGCACAAATCACATTCCGGGCGTAAATAAACTCAAATCACGCGACTAGGATATAAAAATAGAACCAAAAACAAAGGTGATACAAGAGCAGCAGAAAGTTTTCGAGTGAAATAAGACAGTAGAAATTCTAGATCTATCTCGGCTTCGTTATAGAGAGACAGGAACAACAATAATCATGTTGAGATGTCAAAGCCAGGCGCAATAATATAATACATCTTTACACTCAGTTCTAGAACTAAAGGATACAGAACCGCGAAGATTAGAACCAAACTAAAAAGAAATCGGCGGCTGCCAAAAGGGGCCGGACATGTCGTGACTAAAAAGACACAGATGTGAGGCTGAAGACGTCTCGCGTGTGTCGTTATAGCACGGAAGCTTTGCAGGACTGAGGGGGAGGGGGGAAGAGGAGGAATGGGGTAGGGGGAGGGGAAGAGGGCGGAGTCACCCTGAGGCAAAAAGGGTCTCGTCCTTTCATCCGAAGTGTGATGAGCCCTCGGGCTGTCTGTCAGGCTGTCAGTCTTGGGGATCTGTCTTTCCCTTGTTCCTCGAGTGTCACCGTAATGTTAACTCAACCTTAATGTTTCCGGACTCCTCATAAACCGTCTTCTTTTATCTTTTCTTCTGATCACACCGAAGCTTAGACCATTCCAGCGAAGCTTATTTCACGCATTTCAGCTTCGAAATCATCCCCATTGCTTATATTTTCCTCCCGTTTTCTTTACAGCATTCATTCATTCAACTCGCCTTTACATCACTCGTCGCTTAACGGCCGAGACCGTTTGTCCGTTAAACGCTCCTTTAACCGAACGATAAAGGACTGATTCTAGTCTCTAAAACGACGAAGGATTCTGCAAAAGCGGTGACAACAACCGTGACAGTAACAGGTTGTGGTGAGTGCGATATGATGAGCTATTAACAATAACAATATTACACTAGTAATAGTAATCATAATAGTAACGGTAATAATAACATCATTCTATGATGATGATAATAATGATGTAATTATTTCAAAAATGCTAAATTTTTAATAGTTATACTGATGTTGAAATGTCAAATGCAGGAAACATTATCGGTACATGATTGCATACATACAGGCCTGAGGATGAATAAACGTTTGCTTATATGCAGTACATTTTGAGAGACCAGACCCTAAGCGTTCACTTGAGCGTGCACGCATGGTTACAAAGAGTGCACAGAGTAGTGAAGAGGAAAAGGAGACGGGAATGGAAAGAACAAGAGGAAGGAAACGGAGGAGGAGGAGGCAAAAGGAAGAAAAAGAATGGAATGGCAAGGAGAAAGAGAGGGGGAGTGGGAAGACGAAGGGAGTTGGGAGATAGTGAGTGATGGAAGAAGAAAAGAACTGAGAAGGGAAAGGAGAAGAGGAGAAAGGATGGAGCAGCTGGAACTCCCTCCTCCCCTTCCCCTCCCCCTCCCCCTCCCCCTCCCCCGGATCCAACTACGTCATCGAAGCCTGCGTGACGCTACATCAAGGCTGCGTCGTGACCGGTGGAGACAGGTGGTCGGGAGGAGGAGGATATTACGGAGGAGGTGGAGGAAGGATAAGCGGGGAGAGCCGGAGGGGGGGGGGGTAGGAAAGGTGTTCCGGTTGCCGCTGCTGCATGTCTGGGTATTCCTCAAAGGCAAGTACTTCCTTGAAGGGCATGTTTGTGTAGCGCGGGCCACAAGGCAAGGAAAGGGTCGAAATATATCTGGTAGTCACAGTTCGTGAAAAAGAGTCGTGGCCAGACGTGTCTTCGGACAAAGGGCTCCAAGTTGGACACGACTCGCGCAATCGAAGGAGCAAAACAGTCTCAGTGACTGGACGCGACTAACATTTCGGAACGGCAGTCGAACCCAGAGGAAACTCAGTGCTAGGAGGCTCTCTCGGTGTACGGTTGTGCATATGGGTCTCTGTACGCCCCCCCCCCATCTCCCCTTATTCCCCCGTCCGTCTTAGACCTATCTTCCTTCCTCGTGAGGGACGTTTAGGATGAGACAGACAGCCGCGGAGGGTAATTCATCATTGTCCTGGACATATAATGAGAGGGCCTTTCATCGTGGCGGCCACACTGAGGTGCCCCGCAGAGACGCGAGGAAAGGGCGGGGGTGGGGGGGGGACGGAACGAGGCGGGGATGACGGGCATGTAAGACATTATGTATATAGGCCTAAGGTGAACGGCGGCCCCACACGCGCAAGGCAACGTTATCACTTGTCAAAGCATGAATGGATACACCTTTAAATATCACCACATTCGTTTATTTAACCACTATCAGTAAAACATATACAAGTACTCGCACAATCGCTCAAATAACATTTCCAACAGGCACACAGCTTGAGAAGACACATGCATTGTCTACGTATTGTTTATCGACGTCAGAGGTCGACCAGACTGTCTCTGTCAAACACTTGCGTATAAGATGAGAAACAATTCTCTGGAAGAGCCGAAGGGAGGTAAATATAAACAATGACGATCGAAAGAGAGGAGGGAAGAAAGAAGAATCGGAGAATAATGAAAAGAATGAGAGAAAAACAAAAAGGGGGGAGAGTGGAAAGGAAACAACAGCACGACCAATGCCTGGTGATGAAAACGCGATCGAAAAAGAAAAAAGTTCCTGATGGTTAGCGGATGATGACGACGGCGTGAAAGGATCGCCACACCGACCATTAGTTAAGGCCAGACAGCACGAGGGCTGACTTCCTGACCTCGCTGCCGCCGGCCGGAAGCCTCACGAACCAGCGGGGACAATAGGAAGACGGAGAAGAAGAAAGAAGAAGCTAAAGAGCGGTTAAACATTTGCATACTGCGGAATGTCTGGATTCATGTTTGACGCCGGAGACACACAGACACACTCTCTCTCTCTTTCCTCCTCCGGCTTTTTGGCTTCAATATATATATATATATATATATATATATATATATATATATATATATATATATATATATATATGTACATATATACATACATACATACATACATATATATATATATATATATATATATATATATACAAATACATAAATATATATATATATATATATATATATATATATATATATATATATATATATATATATATACATGTGTGTGTGTGTGTGTGTGTGTGTGTGTGTGTGTGTGTACACACACACACATACACATACACACACACACACACACACACACACACACACATACACACACACACACACACACACACACACACACACACAGACAGACACACACACACACACACACACACACACACACACACACACACACACACACACACACACACACACACA
>NW_028234418.1:19596104-19600615 GCF_977035675.1 Penaeus japonicus
CCTTCCTATCGTCTTCCCCCTCCCCTCTTCTCAACCTCTCTCTCTCCCACCCCCTACACACTTTCCTCGCTCTCCTTCCTTTTTTCCTTTCTCCCTTCTCTCCCTTCCCTTCCCTGGCCAGTCGTGACGTCACCGCCAACGTAACCACGCCCCCTTTTTCGAGACTCGGGTACGTGGAGAGAACAGGAGGCGAAACCATCGCGACGATTAAGGGATTTAAATTCACTCAAATCTCGTGCATATGACGTGCGTGTACGTATCCGTGTTTGCGTGAGTGTGTGTGTGTGTGTGTGTGTGTGTGTGTGTGTGTGTGTGTGTGTGTGTGTGTGTGTGTGTGTGTGTGTGTGCGTGTGTGTGTGAGTGTGTGTGTGTGTGTGTGTGTGTGTGTGTGTGTGTGTGTGTGTGTGTGTGTGTGTGTGTGTGTGTGTGTGTGTGTGTGTGTGTGTGTGTGTGTGTGAGTGTGAGTTTGTCTATGTGTTCGGGGGCTTGAAGGGGTATGTGTATGCGTGTCTGTATACGTGCGAGCGTGATTCTGAATAACAAAGACCATGACATAACATTTCTTGCATGTATTTATACTCCTACGCTTGTTTATGCGTTTTCCTGCGTGTGTGTACCTAACGCCCGCCTTAACAATCCCGTCGCCTCGGATTCATCTTTCAAAAAGTCAGCCCCAAAGAGAAAGAAATATCAACCGTAAGATCCACCGTTGCATATCAATTGCATCGCCTGAACCTCGATAAGCAGCACACGTTGCAAGAACCGCGTACCCTACATCACGTGGGGATAGCGTTCTGCACAGGTGTTCTGCATCCATCACCGCCCGCTGTCGCTCGGTGCGTGGCCGGGAGAGAGCGACATTATTCTCAAGTTACTTGGGGGTTTTAAAATTATTCTAATAGTAACTTAAAGTAAATCTAATGGTTATTTAAGGGTTTCTTAAAAGATAAACACCGCTGTGATAACAGAGTTGATTTTTTCCGAGCCTCCTGTGTTTGACTCGTAATAGTTAGGATAAGAAATATATCGTATGAAGTCATCGCCCAGAGTAATTTCAGTGAGTATCTTTATAAGACTGAATGTCATAGCAGATTTGAAATTCCTTTTTTTTCTATTTATGAACTCAAAGACGCACGCTCTCACTCATTCGCACACGTACACGCAAACACACATTCAGCTGAATTGAATCTCTAATCTAATCACTTCGAGCACACCGTCATTTGTTGCAAGTATTTCATCAACATTGTTCATATCTTTTCTTATTGCCAACATTATTATCATCCGTATTTCAGATACTATCATTATTATCACTACTAGTTCTGTGATGATAATGATAAACCGATTATATTAATAATGTCATGACAATAAAAATAATGATAATAACAATAATAACATAATCATCATCACAATTATCATTACTGATGCTACTATTGTTGTCGTCAAGATTAAGATCATAATAATCACTATTATCATTATTTGCATTACCATTATCACTATTGTTATCGTCATCAGTGTCATCACTATCCTTATTACTATTATTAGTGTTGTTATCAGAATCATTATCATTGCTACTATGTCAATATAATCAGTATCACATCCGTCTTTATTATCGTTGTTATCATTATATGGTAATCATCGTTGTTATGATTTTACATGTCTTATCATTTGTATATGAAATGCGTTGTCTATACTGTTGTTATCGATGTTATTATTATTATTATTATTATGTTATTATTCCTTATCCTCCTCCTCCTCCTGCTCTGCTTTCTCCTCCTTCATTTCCTCCCTTAAGTTCTCCCTTTTCCTCTTCTTCTTCTTTTCCTATTCCACCTCCCCCCTTACAGTCTCCTCCTCCTCCTCCTCATCCCCCTCCTACTCCGTCTCTTCACTCAAGTACCCCCCCCCCCCTCGCTCCGTTTTGAATGGCTGAATCTGGTCACGAACGAGATGTTAAGCTAATGCATTGGCGCACGCACACACGCACGCCCACACGCATACATACATGCAAGCAATCACACAAAGACAGGCAAGTGTTTCCCACATACACTTTGCCACAGGATCATACATACATGCATGCGGGCACATGCATGCTCGCGCGGAACACAAACACGCGTGCATGCATACACGACGACACAAGCACACGCATATGCATATACATACACAATATCCTGGCACAGCTGCTACGGATCACTTACTGCCACGAAAACGCACACATGAACTTTCTTTTGTTCATAAACACGCCAAGAAAATTTACCAGAGAATATGGAAACAAGAAACATGATGCATAGACACGAAGACATGGAATTTTATATAAACACGTATTTCTACGTCTGACACACACACACACACACACACACACACATATATATGTGTGTGTGTGTGTGTGTGAATATATATAGATATGCATAGATAGATAGACAGAGAGGGAGGGAGATAGATGGAAAGATAAACAAGTGATATTCCTTTTGAGCCGTTTCATACCATATATTTACAAAAGATCTGATCTGAAAATACATCTACTTCATACATCTTTTTCTGTTTATACACACACACGAAACACTCTATTATCTTCCTTTTCGAACGGTTATAACACCATTTATATGTTGATTTTGCTACTAATTCACATTTTCCAAAATCTGTATAAGACATAATTCAAGCGTTTTTATCTAGCTGTTTTGTTATTGTTATTGTTATTTTTTTTGAAGTACGCAGACATGATTTGATTTTGTAATGAGCCATTAATTCTGCTTCGTTTCCATCCTCCATTTTCTTTCCTTCTTCTCTGTCTCTACCGACATATCTATCTGTCCATTTGTCTCTTAACTTTCTATCTACTAATCTCTGTTTGTCACATCTACACGTCTATCCAACTCTATCTGCGAATTCACGTATACAGATATACTTCGAGGGCACACTCACACACGCACACACACACACACACAAACACTCACACACACACACACGCACACAGATATATATATATATATATATATATATATATATATATATATATATATATATATATATATATATATACATATATACGCATATATATATTTATCTATCTAAGAATATAATCATACATAGAGAGAGGTATATGTATACAAGTTTGCTGAGATCGACGTTCCAGGTCTGAGCAATCCGGTTGCTGGAAATCATACTTTTTCACTAATATCAACCAATCACAGCAAACCATGAGTAACCCTTAAAAAATCACAAACCCTCTCCTTGACACAAGTTCGAAGCTCTCGTTCAGTCAACAAAATATTTTTTCTTTTTCCATTCATGTTTGAGATGTCACATTATGGGATGCCACTTGATTATTCCATATAATTAATAATGCCTGATCCTGCACTTTTTTGAAAACGTATGGCTTTAACATTACGAAACTCGGTATAACTTTACGTTTCAAATAAGTTGGGAGAACAACCATGCACATTTCTACTTGTCTTAATTGTAGAATGGCTTTCCATACCGAAATTTCCATAAATGACAGCATGGCCTTGGTATCATCATTAAAATCTTTCATAAAATAGCCTAAGTAACCATCAAAATACCTAGAGAGGTAATTTAAAGGAATACCCGATCGCAGCAATGAGAATGAATAAAACGGTGGTTTATATTTTGGTAAAAGTGGTATAGTATTTCTTATGGAGAAAAAAATCGAACTGTGCCTCTTCTAATCGGTTTGATACATGTAGGTATACATACATAAACATTAAGATTAGCACATATATAGATAAGTACGCATGTACATATGTTACGTAATATTTGTGTTTGAAGTTGCAAAAAGAGAGAAAAAGGAAGAGGTAGAGAGAAATAAAAAGGGAGAGAGGAGAGAGAGGAAGTGGGAGAGGAAGACGAAGACTTTTTTTTTAAGAGGGAGAGGGTGAGAGAGAGGGTGAGAGTGAGGGTGAAGTTGAGGGTGAGAGAGAAAGCAAAAAACAAAAGATGGAGAGAGAGAGTGAGAGAGAGATAAAAAGAATAATAAATACAGGCGGAATAGGAGTTGTAGAACGCGCGCGTGCGAAAGAGAAAGAGAGAGACAAACAACCCAACAAACAAACCTAGCGGCAGACACACACACGGCCAGACAGTGACGCATCCAGGGGTAGTAACTGTGAGAAGCCGAAGAATCTCGGAAGAAATGCATCGCTGAACACTTCAAGAAAGCCTTTGGATATTTTTTTATTAAGATCCAAAGAGAGAGAGAGAGAGAGAAAGAAAGAAAGAAAGAGAGAGAGAGAGACAGAGAGAGAGAGAGAGAGAGAGGACGAGGCAATATAACTTGAGAATGAGATAAATAAAGGGTGACAGAGAAAGAAGAGATAAATAGATAGATGAGAGAGAGAGAGAGAGAGAGAGAGAGAGAGAGAGAGAGAGAGAGAGAGAGAGAGAGAGAGAGAGAGAGAGAGAGAGAGAGAGAGAGAGAGAGAGAGGAGAGAGAAAGAGAGCGAGAGCGAGCGCCCCTTTGAAGCAGGTCGAGCCAAGGCAAGCGCTGCGGCGGTGGT
>NW_028234418.1:19605715-19610715 GCF_977035675.1 Penaeus japonicus
AGGCAGGGAAGGAAGGGAGAGATAGAGAAAGGGGGGAGAGAGAGGTGGGAGAAAGGAGAAAGAGAGAGAGAGAGAGGAGAGAAGAGAAGACAAGAAAAGGAAAAAGAAGAGGAAAGAGAAAGAGAGGAGGGGACATACAGATAAACAGATGAACACCCTGTTAGTCACCATCTATACGAGAGCCAAATTAAGAGACTATTTTATAGAAACAAAGGTACAGAAAATAATTAGTCAGGAGAACAATACAGTTACCAACACCTCAAAAGCTCTTTACAATTAACAAGATAATTATTAACCGAACTGCAGTAACGAGAGCGTGATTAAGTAAAGGCAATTCCACCCTTAATTATTCGCACTGGTAATTAAAGAGAAAGAGAGAAAGAAAAGAAAAAAGATACACACGTATGCTAAATTCGAGTCCTCACGGTAAGGATTTGTTTTCTTGTTTGCTTGTTTAATGCTTGTTTCTCTTTTTTCTCTCTTTATCATACCTTTTGTAGTTATACATTATTCATTTATCATACCATATACCATTATCATATCATGATCTATATCAGTCATTATTATTCATAGAGTCTAATAATTATGATGAGTGAGCGTGGTGGATGACGAGATGATAAAGCCACGCAAAGGAGATGTGGATGAAATTGGTGGATGAGGTGGAGGCGAAGCTGGCGGAAGTGGAGCTCAATAATGAAGAATATAATGGTGAATGATATAATAGTGAAAAGATATCAATTATTAATAATACGAAAATAGACTAAAGCAAGAGCGGATGATAACAACAATCAATGATGGTTCTAAAATGATAAATAAAAGTAAGAGAGCGAGAAGAAAATAATGTGTGGCCAAAATATAATACGGAATGAACGAAATACAATTCAGAAGAGAAAACAAACACGACTAATGATGAAAAAATAATGATAAATCAAAATAGATAATGATAAGCAAAGAAAAAAAAATCAAAATTGGAGGAATCGAGGAGATAACATAAACATTAACAAATAAGAAGAAAGAACTAAAAGGAAGCAGAAAAACAAGAAACTAAAGCATATAGGAAGTTAATAATGATAATGGGGATAGTAACAAAAAATCAAAAGGGAAAAATGACAAAGCTAAGGACTTCAACTAAAAAAAATGATTTTCGGAAGAGGAGTGGGGGACTAAATAAGAAGAAGGGGATTCTCTCTCTCTCTCTTACTCATTTGAAAGAAACACTCACATAATGTAAGAAAGAGGGAAAGAAAGAAGGAAAGAAAGAAGGAAAGAAAGACAGAGAGAGAGAGAGAGATACTCTTCCACCTCCCCCCAACCCCCACGTGTTAACCCAGTAATTACCTTTCTTGTGGCCCCAATTTTCTCTGCCAATTTGCCTCTTTCGTTGTCTCTCCTTCCACGTGACGAGCTCACAGTCAGTCAGCCAATTACGCAGCTTTTCGACGTACTTAGAGCAGGAGTAATGGAATGAAAGAGTGAGAGAGAGAGAGAAAGAGAGAAAGAGAGAGAGAGAGAGAGAGAGAGAGCGAGAGAGAGAGACAGAGAGAGAGAAACAGAAAGAAAGGAGAGAGAGAAAGAGGGGGGGGGGGGAGCAAAAAGTTTATGAAAGAGACAAGCAAAATTTAGAATTGAGAACCAGATATACCAAAGGTCAAAAAAAGTTCAACCGACGACGCTCATCTGCTTGACCTTATACCCCTCCCCCCTCCCCCCTCAATCCACCCCTCACTCACTCGCCCAACCACGTAATGAGCGACCTTGATAAGCGGTATCAGTTAAGAATAGTATCAGATTTTGGCATGAATCGGATGCTATCGGGTCTCAAGGTCCTCGTGAATGGAGGGGCGGGGTAGGAGGAAGGTGATGGGGAGAGGGAGAGGGTGTTTTAGGGGGCGCCATTTTTTCATCGATTTTTTTTAAATAGGTTTCCCGCGTTTTCTTTTCTTCCGATTACCGATCCAGTTGTCAAGTCAACGCTGTTGTGATTCTTTTTTTGCTGATTTCCCTTTGTCTCTCACTTGCTCTGTCGCTGTCTATCTGTCTGTCTGTCTTACCCCTCTGCTCTTTCTTTTTTTCCTCTTTCGTTTCCTTCCGTTCTCCCCCCCCCCCCTTTCATGTCCATTCTTTCTCTCTCTGTCTTTTTTTCCTCCATCTCTCCCTCTCTCTCTTGATCTGCCTTTTCCTCCCCCCCTCCCCTCCCTCTCTCTCTCTGACTGTCTGTCTCCATCCCCCCCCCCTCTCTCTCTCTCTCTCTCTCTCTCTGACTGTCTGTCTCCACCCCCTCTCTTTCTCTGTCTCTCTCTCTCTCTCTCTCTCTCTCTCTCTCTCTCTCTCTCTCTCTCTCTCTCTCTCTCTCTCTCTCTCGCTCGCTCGCTCGCTCGCTCTCTCCCAATTAGCGAATCGGAACCAGCATCCCAGTTAAACCCACAATTACCTTCTTGCCCTCTGGATAATTACCATCTTCAACCGCTTAATTATTTTTTTTAAAGTCTTCCCAACGTTTAACATATTTCGTTTTCTATGATTATCCGCTGTCACTTCTCATCACTCTTTCTCCTTCCTCTTTATTGTGTTATCCTTTGTGTCATTATTCATACGCTCTCGCTGAGGTATGTAGCTTTCTTAAGTCTTCCTGCCAATTTCGTAGCTTCGGTTCTGTGATATTAGTTACGTCACGTCTCTCTCTCTCTCTCTCTCTCTCTCTCTCTCTCTCTCTCTCTCTCTCTCTCTCTCTCTCTCTCTCTCTCTCTCTCTCTCTCTCTCTCTCTCTCTCTCTCTCTCTCTCTCTCTCTCTCTCTCTCTCTTTCTTTCTGTTTTGCTATGTAAATCTCACCGTCTTTGCTCACATAATTTAGGCGTTCCCAAAACTCATGCGTAACAGATACCTTCCTAAAGCAGATAATGACATGTTTACAACACGTTAACCACAATGCAAGATTCGTAAATGTTTCTCAAAAGGGGAGTTGAGACTGGGATTAGGAGGGGGGGGGGCAAAGGAAAGGGGGAGGGGGAAGGAAGGGGGCGGGTGGAGGGGGAAGGAAGGGGGCGGGGGGAGGGAGGAAGGAAGCCGGAGGGATCATCAACGGATTCCTCAAGGACATGGCTCGAGGAAGTTTGGGGTAACCTAAGGACCTGCCGCCGTTGCCCGGGGCGACTCCTGCGCCCGTGCTCAAGACGCGGTCCGAAGAGGGGGAGGGGGGGGGGCGCTAGGTAGGGAGAGAAGGGAAGGGGGGAAGCGGAGGTTGGGGCGATGGGTGGGGGAGGGGGAGGGGAGAGAGGCAAGCGGGGTGAGTTGGGCGTGGTTGGCCTTAGTCACGTAAAATAACGTACACGTACAAGCACTTACATACATACACACTCAAGGATATACGCAAAAACACACACACACACACACACACACACACACACATGCACACATACACACACACACACACGCATACACACACACACACACACATATGCACACACACACACACAAAAACAACAACAAAAAACACACAGATGCGTGTATGTATATATCTATATTCGAGGGATTATGATGAGTATATAAGGAAGTTTCATAATATTTTAGCGTTTATTACCAAGTTAGTGGAGATATGAGGCGCATTCTACGGAAGTTCCGGCGGCGCGCATCGGAGGGCAACCGATCTGAATTTCGTGTTTTATGCAGAGCGGCTTCCTTCCCGCCACTTTTTACTGTTGTAGACAAAAAACTTATTTCCTGTCCTTGCCTCCCTGTCTGCATTTAAAACGATTTTTTTTTTTATATATATCTTTCTCTTCTCTTTCGCTCGATAAGAAGATTTTAAGAGAATAATAATAAAATAGGATATACCTATAGAAATAATAAGAAATAAAACATATAAAATAAAAATTAATAATAAAAAAGTCTCTCTCTCTCTCTCTCTCCTCTCTCTCTCTCTCCTCTCTCTCTCCTCCTCTCTCTCTCCTCTCTCTCTATCTCTCTCTCTCTCTCCTCCTCTCTCTCTCTCCTCTCTCTCTCTCTCCTCTCTCTCTCTCTCTTCGTCTCTCTCTCTTATCTCTATCCTCCCTCTTCTTTCATCTATCTATCTATCTCTCTATCTCTCTCTCTCTCTCTCTCTCTCTCTCTCTCTCTCTCTCTCTCTCTCTCTCTCTCTCTCTCTCTCTCTCTCTCTCTCTCTCTCTCTCTCTCTCTCTCTCTTTCTCTGTCTGTCTGTCTGTCTCTCTCTCTTATCTCTATCTCTCTCTCTTTCTATCTATCTATCTATCTATCTATCTCTCTCTCTCTCTCTCTCTCTCTCTCTCTCTCTCGACTCTCACCCCTCTTCCTCTCTCTCGTCCCTCTCCTCTCTCTCATCATCCTCTCTCTATCTATAGATATATATATAATATATATATATATAAACATATATCTATATATATATATATATATATATATATATATATATATATATATATATATATACCTATCTATCTATCCATTTCCATCTTTAACACTCTCTGTTTCTCTCTCTAACCATCATCTTCTATCTCTTACTTTCTTTTACTTCGCCTTGGTAACTTCTATTTTTTCATGCCTTTTACATCCTCTGATTATTATTACCATTCTCCTCTTCTTCCCCTTCACTTTTATCCTGGTGCTCTTCCTCCTGCTCCTCCTCCTCCTAATCCTCCTACTCCTTTTCCTCTTCCTTCTCCATTTCCTCCTCTTTCTCCTTCTCTTCTTCCTCCTCTTTCTCCTCCTCCTCCTCCTCTTCCCCAAGGGTGTCGGTCCCTCCCACTTCCGGCCTGTCCTCCCTTCCTCCCTTCCCTCAGGGTGCATACCGCCTGCTCCCTCCCTCTCCCCCTTCCCCCATGCGCCCCCTCATCATCTTTCGCCCCATCCCCTCCCCCCACCCCCGAGGGTATTTCTCGGAAGAATATATATATATGTATGTATTTGTGTGTGTGTGTGTGTATATATATGTGTATATATATATATATATATATATATATATATATATATATATTATATATATGTA
>NW_028234418.1:19648215-19650715 GCF_977035675.1 Penaeus japonicus
AGAGAGAGAGAGAGAGAGAGAGAGAGAGAGAGAGAGAGAGAGAGAGAGAGAGAGAGAGAGAGAGAGAGAGAGAGAAAGAGAGAGAATAGACATCCAGACAAGACACGTGCCAAAGCGAGAGAATACGAAAAGAACAAATGAAAAACGGGAACGCGAAAAAAAAACGATTAACAAACTTATGAGACGAGAACAAGAGATAACAAAAATAACGGGGAACAATCATCAAACAGGAGATAGAAAATAGAACAAAAATGAATACAAGAATTAAACACTAAAGAAGTAAAAAAATAGAGAATCAGAAAAAAACACAACGCGAACAATAGATGGTAGATAGACGAGAAACAACCTAAAACAATATCAACAAGCAAACAATAGAACACGTGTGTATATATATATATATATATATATATATATATATATATATATATATATATATATCTAGAATATATATAGTATTTATCTTCTTTTCATATATATATATATATATATATATATATATATATATATATATATATGAAAACAAGATAAATACTAGAAAAGATCGCTAAACAAATGAAAGAAAATGAAACAAGAGGAGAATATAAGACAAATAAACACAAGAAAGGGGGGGAAGGGGAACAAAGGGAATAAAAGAGAACTCAAGAGAAGAACAAAAAGAGAAACAAGCGAGAGAAAGAGCAAAGAGAAACGCACAAGAGAAGAGAAGAACAAAGAACAACGAACAGGGAACAGGCGGGAGACCTTGGAAAACGCAGGACGCATCTAGAACAATCTAGAACGAGACTCAGCGATTTCAAACCCTTAATCACGTGTGGTTTATCAAAGGGTTTTCACTTCCTCTAAGTTTTTCCTTCGCTCCTCGTGTCTCCTTCTTTCTCTGTCTCTGTCTCTCTAAAGGTCTGTGTGTTTGTCTGTCTGACTGTTCCCTCTGTCAATCTGTCTGCCTGTTTGTCTGTCTCTCTTGTCTATCACGATACTCTATAATACTTTCCGAGATTCGATCACCTGAATGACGAATAAAGCGATAGTTGAGAGGGGGGGGGGGGGCGAGGGAAATAAAGGACAAAGGAAAGTGTCGAGAGACGAAATGGGAGGAACTGAGAATACCGGGCGAGGGGGGAGGGGGGGGGATAAGGCTTGGGATAAAAGGCGGTGAAGGAAAAAAAGGGTGACGATGAAAGGCAATGGGATGAGGGGAATTAAGATAGTATGGACAAATACACGATTAAAAACTAACGCAGTTAATATCAAGAATAAAAAAAATAAAAAAAATCCTACTGAAATGAAACACACCAAAAAGGGAGAATCGGACCAGAGATCAAGAAACAGAAGGGAAACCGGGCCTACTCCGCGTCACGTCAGCGTCCCCGTGGTCGCGGCGCAATGCAAGTTCCCATTACCTTCCGTCACGACGCCTGAAATAATTGTCCCATTACGGCGGCCGAGCGGGGGAAGAAAGGTCGCAATCGGTGAGCACCGAACAATAAATGGGAGAAGAAGAAGAAAAAAAAGTAATTGTTTCCTCATATAGGCAACCCGAGATGAGGGTAGTTTGGAATATTTTAAGAGATTTCTTCGGGGTCACAATTTCACCGTTATTTCTTTTGGTTTTCCTTTTATTTCTTCTCTACCTAATCTGCATTTTTCTTATTAGCATGCTTCTCTACTCCTTTTTTTTCCTCTTCCCATTTGTATCTGTTACGAATCATCATTATCAATAGTACCTTCTTTGGCATTATAATTATGACAATAAATGTTGTGGTTACGACCCCTCTGCTATTACTGCCGATACTGCTACTACTACTACTACTACTACTACTACTACTAAAGCTACCATCATTGTCTCCACTGGTATTAGTAGTAATATTATCATTATCATTGTCATCAATCATCCTTGAAATGAGTATTATCATAGTAATTATCAATATTGTCATAATTAGTATTAGTTACAATGGTGCCAGTAACATCATTATGACCATCATCATATTAAGATCACGATCAGTAATCGTTAGTAGTAGTAGCAGTAGTATAATTAGCAATGATGTTATCATCATTATTACTATTATTGTTGAAGTTCTTGCCATTATATAATAATTACTATTATTGTGTTAATGTCTTAATCTTTGTTGATAATGGAACGATAACTAATATTATTTCATATTTTTTGCACTCTCTTCTTTTCCTCTTGAATGTTGACGATTACTAAAAATCAATAATAAAAGTAATAACATTGGTCATTTTTGTCCTTTTTGTAATGAGGTCAATGACAACAATAATAAAGATGATGATTATTGTGATGGTTATGATGATGATGGTAATGGTGTTAATGTTAGTCTTAGTGTTAGTATTAATGTTGGTAATAATAATGATAATGATAATGATAATGATAGATGATGCTGCTGTTGCTAATGATGCTGATGATGATAACAATAATAATGATGGCGACTACGATAAGGATAATGATGTTAAGAAAAACAACAATATTTCACCAAAACAAGAA
>NW_028234418.1:19665715-19678215 GCF_977035675.1 Penaeus japonicus
ACCTTGTCTCCCTTTGATAATCTTATCAACATATAAGTAATATAATATTGACAAATAATTTCGTAAATACAGATAATACAAATATTATTATAATAAAATCGAATTATTTTTGTATCTTTTTATATCCTTTTGATCCTTCCCGAAATAATTAAATGTTTTGTAAACAGCTGATCCCGGCAAACTCATGCTGTTGTTCAAACCAGAGGCTCGGGCGGTGGAAGTTCTTCAGTTTCTCTCATTATTAATGTCGCTTGAAATATATCTCATATTTCATCGAGTCACTTAGTAGCACAGAAATTGAGTAGCAAGGTAATTGTGTTGAATTACTTTTGAATAATTAACTCATGCATAGATAAATTAAACAAGAACCTGACGACAGTGGTAATTAATTTGGAAATTATATATGCAGTAGCATGTATCTTACGTACTAATATTTGACATGGTAGTATATGTTGGTAAATTGTGTCTAAATTCAGAGGTGTGATTAAATTAACAGGTTATAGATAAAGCACACTAGTTATTTACTTTCCAATATAAAACATTGTTGATAAGCCAAGTTACCAAACATCATTCTTTTAAGTAAACTGCACACAATCAAAGTTTCGATTAACATCAAGATATTCAGGATAAGTCCATGTCACCAATGCTAAGATAAAGTTGGTATTAGTGGATTTCCTACAATGTATAATGCCCAGATATAGAGTGGTGCAGCATCAAGCAATCTTTACATTCACCACAATATATGTGTTGAATGTTTGATGGCCTTTGTAAGCGTGCCAATGACGTGGAGGCCTTAGCTCTCACAGAACCTTGATATAAGCTTTGTATATGTGGTAGAAGCACAATTTATTATTTTTACTTTTTTTTATTGTTTACTTTGATGTAATCTTTATTTGGGTTATATGAGGATAACTGATTGTTGCCATTATGAGTTTTTACCAATAATTAAATGTCAATAATGAAATCTCGATATAGGTGAAGTTTTGGATAGCTATTCAGCAAGTTTGATGGGCCAGCAAAATAAACTACTTCATGTGTTACTACGCGATTGTAAAAAGTATTAATTCCATTTGAAAGTGTCTTGCCTTTCACAATTGTATATTTCGTCCATTTTCAAGAAATCTAACATATCCAACAATTTTTCATAATCTTTTGATTTGACAGTTCCTCGGCCAACATTCCTTAACCCATTGCAGACGGAATTTAAATTTTGCTTGCCAGTTGTTTTATTGCTTTTATAATTAGAGGAGAATCCAATACTCTCATTCAGTAATGAATAGTAATTCTTTCGTCTTTGGGTTAAATTTAGTTTGGTTTTTTTTATTTATTTTGTGTTGTGTTTTATTTTTTAGATGGACTTTATGTGCCATCTGAAACAGGCTCTTCAGTGCTGGCTGTTACTAAAATTGTATTATAGTATTTTATTTAGCTCATTATTTTATACTCAATGTTGTGTTAGAAGATTGTGTTTTTTTTGGAGGGACACAAGACAACTTTTTTTTTTAGTTTTTTTGTGTGTCATGAACGAATACAAAACATATAACACGATAATAAAGTGTTAAGATGAAGAGTAGGGAAGAGGAATGAAACCTGTGCTTGTGACTGAGAGTTTGCCACAGTGAAATGCATCCTATTTGGCACAGGAGCACATTTTAGACACTGGGTATGGATTGAGTCACCTTCCTTTTCTCGTTCTGCCTGCACATCCTTTATCGGCGGTAGTTTTGAGCAAGGGTTCATCAACTTAGTGTGTGCCATCGCTCTATAGAGACAGTGCTTGCTAGAGACCGTGGATGGGTGCCATTCAAGGCTCTCTCTCCTACTGGTGCTTGGAAAAAGTGGTGCCATCTAGGTTTTGGACGTTAAGCTAGCACGGTATTGCGGTAATTATAGTAATTATGACTGCAGTAGCCATCATCACTCATTCCTTTTTCATAGCACAATAAAATAGCATAGTATTCCAAAATCCCCGAACGTCATGTACGTCATGACGCCCGTTGTCAGGCCAAAACTCCTACTTCATGTATGTCATGACACCCGTACTCAATGGGTTAAGGAGTGTCAGTGAGAAAAGTTTTGTTTTCATTGGTATATCGATTATTGGGCATTCTTCAATCAACATTGTCGCAAAAAAAGAAAAAAGGGACATCAGTTTCTGTCTTTGTGTCCATCACTTGCCCCAAGTCTTGAAATATATAAATATATAAAGATCATGGGGATCCAAGGGGTAGAGCCACCTGACTAGGGGGTTTTAAGTGGAGGTTATAAGTTTTTTACCACCGGGTTTGCTGAAAGTGTGTTCCCTTTGAATCTTAAGTTGGTGCTTTATATTTCGGAGATTTTGGTTAATGGCAGACATGACTGATTTTAACTTTTTTTTATTTTTTTATTATTATTTTTTTTATATGCTTGTATTACATATTTATTACATTTAAGCATGTTTTACCTCATAGTTTCCCTAATATACTCCATACCCTGCCCCACTATCAGGACTTTAACGATTCCAAAAACATCATTTGCAGTAGAAAATGATAGCAGATTCATGTAATACGCTGTACAAAACTGGACATTTACCGGAATTTCCTTGGTATATTTCATGCCTTCCCTAGTTACAGGGGTCAGTACCATTGCTGTAGATGTTGTATTAGAGCAAAAATTAGTACAGAAATATATATCACAAGAACTCTATTATAGCAACCAAAATTATAGGTATTGGTGATGCAAACTTTACTATACAAATTCCAAGATAACTATAGTACATGTATTCTGGCAGGATAGAGCTTGGGTCACTACCAAACATGATAATAATGATGATCATAGTAATGAAAGGGAAGGCCATTTTTATTGTATTCATTCTTCTTATTTATGAAATGAATTTATTTTTCAATTTGTGATAACTGTAGTCTAGGAGAGAAATGTCTTAGAATTCAGTTACTCCATTTACATTTAACCTTGTATTATAGGTATGTCTGTTACATTATTGTTGTATATTGGTAAAAGTAAACTTATGAGATAGATAAAGCAGCTGCCGTAGTATATTTGCCTTCAGCGCTGCGACAGAGGCAATTTCCTTATTTGATGATGACAAGTAAGGGACAGCTGCATTTTTTAAACACATTAGTTATGATCATGGTAATTGCCCCTTTTCAATTGTTTTCATGTATTTTACAGATTTATACTCTTCTTTTCAATGTGTGACAACTGTGTCATAAAAGAAAAAGGATTTAGAATTGATTGATCATGTATTTTTACTTGTCTTATATATAAAACAAGTCAAAATAAAAGATTAAAACACCTTCTTCACACAAAAATAAGCAAGTCATGTTGAGAGAGAAATGATATTTTATTAATTTTTTTTCTCAGTTGAACTAACCTTACAACTTTCTTTGCCCTACTTTAGCTATGATGGATAGCTGGTGGCACAGGAATTTATAGTCATTTAATACTTTTGAATAATTAAATTGTTATTTACCTTAATCTATAGATTGTAAAGCTCACTGTTAATGTTCAATATCATTGTTTGTTTGGATCATTATGAATATTAGGTATCAAGCAGTGCCAACAACATAAACAGGCAAATGAAAATAGATTCTTAATGAATTTTGTTTTTTCCTTTATTCTAAACAGGATCAGTAATGGTCTTTTGGTGAGACATAAATGAGGAAACAATGCTGCTGCTACCAAAGATTGGGGCTGCTGCTTCAAAGGCCTTGAGATCGACCACAAGACAGTTGTTTCTGAGAGACTTATGCAGCCTGTCTGCCTTGGAGCTTAGGTTTGTATTTTGTGGCCCAGGGCTCTTACTAATCTGTTTTTATTCTTTTATTTTAGTTTTCTTTTGAATTACCAAAGGGAGTATTTTTTTATATCATTATCAAAATTATAGTTTGGACACTAGTTGATATTATCAGTCATCTCTTGTTCTCAATTCTATGCTTCACTCTATGATGGATTAATCTACTAGTGCATTAATGTAGATATACAGCTATCTTGCATTAAGATGACTTGATTAAATAACCCCCATAAAAAAACAATGATATTATAGTACAGTATTGCATTGTTCCATCATAGATATAAGCCTCATATGTTATATTTGCATCTCTGAGCTCTTGCCCCTATGGGAGTTGTTTGTGACGCTTCTTAGGTATGACTGTGAGTAGAAAGGGAATGTCTGGGGGTTATTTTGGTCAAGTGGTTTAGTGCTGCTCTCCCTGGGTGTTATTTGGATTGATTAGATTTAAATCTGTAGAGTTAAAAAGTGTATCATTATAATGAGGTGCTTAACAAGTGTTGTAGGCTTAGTATGCTCTAATTGTTGATCTGATATTTGAAAGCCTCAAGTCTTTTGAGATGTGTTTTTAGCTTCTAGAAAATTTCATCTTTGCTTATTTCATAAAAGATGTTTTTCTGATATAGATTTTAAATTCCAGACAGTCAAAAGGAACAGGCATATCAATAGGGATACAGATAAGCAAAAGACTGCAAGGAAGATGTTATTGTACAGAGGCACACACTGCAGCAAAAGCTGTGGTAAAAACAGCATCCACAACCAGTCGATATCTGTTGCATAATACAAGACAGCCCATAAGACAAAACTTTTATTGTACAAAAGCAGTAGTTAATGAAGACAATAATGCTAAGGTCAGTGAAGAAACTGCTATAGAGGAAGTAGGTAAAGTGGATGAAAGTGGAGCAGACTTCCGAGCGCTGGTAGAGCTGGAAGTAGAGCTCTACCGGCAGGAGGGGTTCAATGTCCCAGATGTCATATCTGAGGAACAGTGGAGAGAACTCCTCACCAAGACCTCGCGGAAGGGACGCAGGAAGTACCTTGCCTTCTTGTGGAAGAACCAGATAAAGCAAGAGAACAAGAAGAAGAAGAAAGAGATGATGAGGCTCAAACGAGAAGAAGAAGAGAGACAGAGAGAGGAAAGGAAGGCTGAGATTGGAGAGGAGGAGGATGGTGGACACATCCGCTATGGTTTATGGCTCAATAGCATCTTCCTTTATGTGAGGGATTCCACGATCAATAATTTCTACCACTCACGTCTTATATCCGCCATGATTCATGGCCAGCCACTTGTTTTGGACTTGGACTTTGATGCTGTCATGAGCAACCGAGAAAGACAAAACTGTGCTTTTCAGCTCCAGGTCAGTGTTGGTTTACTTCCTAACCTGTTAAGTGATCCAACCTTGTATATATTTACTTATCCCCATAATGCCATGTACACTTATAACACATCATGGTGATCTCATTGGTTTCACCCTTAATGAAGGGGATATTATTCTCTTGGTGTTGGAGAAATTGTAGAGATCTCCATAACATGTGTGGCAGTCACCTGACGGCAAGGGGATATCAATTTATTTTTTATGAATGTTTATATATATTCATTATTAGATCAATTCTAACATAACTGCACATTGGAATTTTTTAGATTATGAAGCAAATTATGTTTATCATTAACTGTATACTTGACTAAATTCTACTCACGCCTTCTTGAATAGGAAAGGAGTATTAAGAAAGTAAAGATAAAACAATAGTTGAGTAGATAAGTAGATGGGAAGGTTCCTCCTTCCCTTTTGTATACATTCCTTTTGTACCAAATATTTGTATAACTCTTTATTACTAGGAGTATATTTGGATAATAGATAATAGATAGCTTAATGATAATAGAAGTGGGTAGAGTATAAATTGAATGAATAACTAAAATAAAAATAAAAAAAGGAAAAAAAGATCACAGGAAAATATTTCTTAATCAGATGCTGTTTGGGGAAAATCGAGTCCATCCCGACCCCTACAACTTACTTTTCTGCAATGTTGCGCCAGAGTCGGACACTGTTCGTCGACTCTTGCGATATATACCCATTGCTGAGAAGGTAAGGAATTGGTGCACTTGGATATTTTTTGGAATGCATTGATATTTGAAAGATTTAACTATCTCCTAGGTGCAGATTAGAAATTATGATGAATTTTTTCATTTTAATTGCAAAGTTAGTAATGAATTTTGTATTTGACTATCTATATTGTTATTTTTCTCCATGTCCATTACTTCTGTATTTCATCTTGAATCTTGTCCGGCAGCCAGAGTTCCCCCTGACCATCACGGGTGAGAGCTACTTGGATCGATTTCCCAAGGACAAGCTAGTGTATCTCACCCCCCACTGCCGGGAGGAGATGACCACATATGACCATGATGCCGTATACATTGTAGGAGGCATAGTTGACACGGGTGAAAATGAGCCAGTAACCCTGGCCAAGGCCAAGAGGGAGGGCATTCGCATGCAGAAACTGCCACTCGACAGGTGTTGTTACTATTCTTATTATTACTATAGTTGTGGTTATTGTTATTAATATTTTTTTTTTTTTTTTTTTGATGCTTAAAAAAAATCATAGTTATTATTATTACTGCTACTGCTGTTGTTACTACTATTGTCATTGTCATCATCTTCGTCATCGTTATTGTTATCATTATCAGTATCAGTATCAGTATCAGTATCAGTATCAGTATCATTATCAATATCAATATTATCATTGTTATTGTTATTGCTATTGTTATTTTTATTTTTATTAGCAATAGCAGTATCAGTATTACCAATAACTCATAAGCAAAACTTTTATCATGGAACTTTAACACAATTGCCTCTTACAACTTCCGGAAGAATGAGTCCTAAGACCAAATCTTTCTATGCAAAGCTGGTGGAAAAAAGCAACAATGAAGGAACTACATAGTTGCTAAGAAAAGGTGTAGTCTGTTATTTTTACTTCTCTGGTATGCTCTGCCTAGGCTGAGGGGAACTGTCATCAAGCCCTCAAACATCCACTCGCTGTTGAATGAATTATAAGAGATGAAGATCTCATTGTGTGAAAGTATTGGGTAATATAATCTTGGTTAAGCTACAGATAGAAGTGTAGGCATGGCTGTAAGGAGAGGATTGGAGGCCATTTTATCTAATGAAAAGAAGTTATCACTGTTGTTATTATTATTATTATTATTATTATTATTATTATTATTATTATTATTAATAGCAATAGCAGTAGCAGTAATAGTATATAATGTAATATGCATGTTTTAGGTTAAGTGATAACTGGTGTAAGCATAGCTAAGGTTAGGATTGTAGTCCATTCTATCTTTTGAAAAGTTCTAATTGTAATAGCAGTAGATCTAAAGCTACTACTACTACTTCTTTATGAAACTTGTGAGTACATCTGTCTCCTTACTCCATCAGGTACCTGAATTGGGGCCATGGAGGCAAGTGCCTGACGCTAAACCAAATTGTTAGCATCCTGCTTGATGTTAAGCACACAGGTGAGTGCTCTGTTGGCTTCTAGCCTTACTTGGCATTTGGTCTTTCTGAAGACAGGAGAGGGAGATGAGTAGAAAGAGGAAAATGTGGGAAAGCAGTAAAGGAGGGAAAAGGAGAAGAGCTCTTAATTGGGAAAATACAAGGAAAAGGAGAAAAGAAAGAGTGATGAGGAATGAATATGTAAAAAATGTAAACCAACACAAAAATGAATTAAATTCATTACTGTTTTGAAGCATTACTTTTGCAACAAAATGATAACTTTTAAAATATTTCAGGTAATTGGCAATATGCTCTGCGACATGTCCCTCGCAGGAAGCTGCGGCCTGCTTTAAACCAAGAAGATTTGGAGGCCATTTTGCGCAAGAAGATGGGGTTAGGAAAAGGGAAAAGAATTTCCAATCGTTCTGATTCTGCGCCACGCATGAAGTAGGTGTTTAGATGTCAGTTTTGATTATAGTAATGTGTACCTTTTCACAAATGTCAGTGACTTGTGTGATCAACAAACTTTTTTCTTTTCCTAATGAACACAAAGATGTAAGCTTTGAAAAAAAGTTTGAGATGCTATTTAAGTAAAGCATTCTAGAGATTAATAATGACTATTGTAAAGCTGAAATTTTTTCTACACTTTTTATTGATTTCTTTACTTTAGTATCTAGTATCTACCAAGATTAGGTGTCCTCTAAGACAGACAATTTTTTTTATTTGGGATTGTATGTGAGGTTACAAAGATATTCCATTTTTGTATTTTATTTTCTATGTAAAAGTGATTGGTCTTACACAATGAAAAAAAAAGAGAAAACGAAGCAAAGAAAGAAAGAACAAAAGAGCACATGTATTTTTTTGACACTGTATTTAACCCATCCACGACGGGATGTATTTTTGCCTACTCCCGCTAACGCTGGGAAGATAACAAGCGTGCAACGCTTCGTGCCGGGGTGTTTTTGTGATGCGCGGGGCTGCTTTGATCCTCTCAGAGCGTTTTTCACCCACCCTATTCTTATGGTTTTCATGAGTATGTCTACATTGTAAAGACACGTAAATATATTGCCATGTTCAGAGGAGTTAATTTAGTGAAAAAAACATGTTACAGTGATGCCTATTTAGCTTTTTTTGATTGAACTTTGCCTATATTCTTCACTTCTATGTGATAATACCAAAGGAAAGTGGAAGCAATCTGTTATTGGGGCATCAAAAAACATGTTTTATACTTTTTTCTTTTTATTTTACCACAACAAAAAGAACAACAGTATGAATAATCATACACGTACATATGAGTATGTGCATGTACCTCGTGACGTGATATCGTGGGTAATCAACAAATTAGAAGTAGTATTGCATTAGTAATTTTTTATTTTTATTTTATTTTTTGGCCAAACACATTTGATTTTACAATAATTTTTCAACTCAGATCTTTTTATTCAACCGGTCAGGAAACAGAAATTACCATGTCATCAATGTCACGTAGTTTTCTGTGACGTCATTTTTTTAACTTTGTCTGATTTTATGACACTCAAACACCTAAACTAAAATAACAGAGTTTAAGAAATTATGTAAAATTATTATATTTGAGAACAATCTAGCGATCTATTGCCGACGTTTCAGTGTGTCACTACTGGGCTCCCGGGGCGCGGCCAGAAAGTGTACCGCGTCTCAGGATGTTCCCCGGGTCCAGGGACATTTTTCGACCCCATGATAGCAAGTCAACTGGCGTGAATGGGTTAACAGAGATTTAGACTTTGTGGTAGTTTGTTAGTACCAGTTGAATCCCAATTACATTATGTTGGTGAAGGATTTGTCAACTCTAAAGCTGATAAGATAGGTCAAATTTTAGATTAGTTTTTGTTTATCAACTTTTTTTTCATGAATGTCTTTCGTTGATACTATTTTGCCCAGCCACCAGGCATGATCTCTTGATGAAATTACCCCTTGAAAATGATTTTTTTTCAATTCATGACTGTTACACAGTTCTAAATTGACTTATTATATAAAAAAAAAAAAAAATGAGTTTACACAGTTATGCATTGTTGATGCCAAAATTATATAGTTTTAAGGACATTTTGATTGTTGAAACTAGTTCAGAAAAAAAACAGATTAAAAAATGACAGGTTTTTCAAGAAAATTTGCACATGAATGTTCCTAAGAGCACTAGAATTTGGTATTTTCTTGCATGATTAATAACTTTTACCCTCAAAGACCTTTTTCAAATGTTGCTGAGCACTTTGTAGAGTGGTTTAACCTGCAAAGTTACCTACCCAATCTCATGATTTTGATTTTCATAGAATAGTTCTTTTATTGTTCCTGATCATTATATTGGTGAATATTGTCTGTAAATGTTGTAAGTTAATAAAAAAAAGAAAAAAAGGGTAATATTCACCATGTGGTGGTATCCTGCATCTAGCAACAGACAGCTGGCCCACCACTGACCCACCAGTACATGCTCATTTACGTGTTGATTGGCAGAGAGAGTATACGTGCATTGTTTGTTTACTCCACTTTATAGCCAAGAAATTTCTTTAATTGCTTGAGCATGAGTTGTATGTTGCTAGAGGGATAAATAAAGATTTGTATACACATGTAACACATTGCAAAGGTGTGTCATGTCATTTATGATGCACAAGTTTTTGGCCTGATAGCGGGCATTGTGACATACATGATGACAGTCAGCTTGCCATCTTTAATGTTGTGATAGTGTGGATAACTGTGTTTTTTTTATTAGACTATGAGTATTTAGTGAGTGATGACAACATGTGCAATCATAATTACAATGGGTTTATTCTAAAATCCAAAACATAGATAGCACCAGTCTCTCCTAACCCGAGCAGGAGAGAGAGCCTTGAATAGCATCCATATCTACAGTTTCTAGCAAGCACTATCTTCAGAGAGCATTGACATATAGCAAGATGCTGGCCTCTTGCTCTAAAGTGCCTGTGATGAAGGATTTGTAGGCTGAATGAGAAGAAAGTGACTCAGATCATGCCCAGTGTCTACAATGTTCCCTTGTGCCAGGAAGGCTGCCTTGTGCTGTGGCATTTGCAGTCCTAAGCACAGGTTTCCTTTTTTTTTCCCCAGCTCTTCATGTTATCCTCATTGTGGATGGTGTTATGCTTTTGTATTTGTTTATGACAGTACACAAATGCAAAAAAATGAAGTTACTTTTTGTCCTCTCATAAAACAAAAATATGTCTATTACACTGAGTATAAAGAAAATAATGAGCTGATATGGACCCTATCCTATAATTTTAGTCAACGGCAACATTGATAAAACCTGTCATATGACACATACAAGTCTCACAATACAGTAGAACACAGAAAAGGACAAACACAAAAATGGCTGCAGTTTTACAGTGATGGGACTTCTAGTATAGGGTGCTTTCCACTTTAGGCCTTTTTCATATGCAACATAAGATAACCATGTGAATAAGGTCTATTCCCTGATGGAGGACAACATCAGAGAAAGAATAATCCTGAACATTCTCTCTCATTGGTGGTACTGAGTGAGCCTGAGATGTTTAGATGCCATTAGCCACCAGAATGTTTAATTTGTTTCCTCTTCTAAAAGTGGCTGTGTCACATAAGCTCACAATGGTGGAAGCTCAAGACTTTCATGAGGGTGTTAAACTTCTTCATGTTTTTTTATTGAGTGAATACAGACCTGATACAATCATAAGATGACTAAGCCTTCGTTTCCTAAGTGTTTATTTGAGAGTCACAGATCTGGTATGATAGGGATATTTTCAAGCTGTGAATGCATGTACAGCAAGCATAATTTAAAAATCAAGTTTAATAGTTACTGTTGTCAAAAAGAGCTCTCATGCTTTTGCTAGTTTTTGGTGTACTTGAAATTCATGGTGCACCAATGAGATTAGAGAATATCAGAGTGAAAGGGAAAACTAACTTCAAATTATCTTTACTTAAGAATTGACAAATATCAACATTGAGGTTGATTTTTGTCAAGACAAGAAAAGGTATGATTCTGCTTTGACAGTATCAGATACACATGATCCAAGCTGTATGATAGAGTTAAAGAATGTCATTTGAATTTAGTAAATGGTTGTATAATGTAGACTTAAGAGTTGAAATTTCTACATCTTCATTTGCCAGATCCATGATATTGATTATGCACATTTATTTTACTTAAGTAGTACTGCTAGTACTAGAAAATCTTGAATATAGATCTGGATTATGTTGAATTCTCCAACACATGTTTTAGGTTTATGTTTCCAAGAAAAGATAATGTACAATGTAGTGTACATTTTTAGATTGCATATTGTTATTAGTTATTAAGTTTTCTCTTTTATCCTTTGGTGGTTTTATTTATTTTTTACAATTTTTTTGAAAAAATGCGAATATTCTTTATTCCATTGTAAAGTCTTCGAAGTAAATGTTACAAATCATTTTATATTGATTGAATCTTTGAACTAATTTCTAATTTTTTTAAAAATTCCCACAGGAAGAACAGAAGATATTAGGCACAAGAAAAAGTCACAACATCCATGAAAATAGAATCAAGAAGATATTGGCAGGAAATACAGTGGCAGACAGAGGAAGATTATTTAATGTGATATAGTGACTGTAAATAGATTATATTATTGTCAGATAATAGAAAATAGGATCTCTCTAAAGTTAAGTGTGTGCCGATTACTACAATTATTCCTGCTGTATATTGTCACTGTCAAATGTTTAATGTATACATAATGGACAGATACTGTACATAGTGTATTTCTCTGTAATTATATTTTGTAAATTATGTACAAAGCCTTTCCAGTTACTGAATGTTGCTTTACTTATTGGATGGCATATAATAAAGATAATAAGTCCATTGATTTATTTGTGTTTTCTTCATACACATTGATACATATGGAGATCATTTCAAGAGTTACTTTTAAAATCAGATTTATTAAGTCCTTACTGATAATATAGTGATTTATGAAGAAGAAACTTGTGTGTAATTAATATATTTAGAATTCTATGCATAATATTATTTTTTTATAATTCCATGGAAAATTAGATGATAGAATTAATAAAAAAAAGTAAGAAAAAAAAATGTTACTGTTACTGTACTGTACATCATATTCTCATTCTCATTCTCTCTCTCTCTCTATCTCTCTATCTCTCTATCTCTCTGTCTCTCTGTCTCTCTGTCTCTCTGTCTCTCTGTCTCTCTGTCTCTCTTTCTCTCACTTGCTTGCTCTGTGTAT
>NW_028234418.1:19683215-19685715 GCF_977035675.1 Penaeus japonicus
AAAAAAAAAATCAATGATTAATACAGAGCAGTGCAATCATGATAGGAAGCCATGGGCAGGGTATTGTTGTTACATCACCTGACACGATTTTAATTTCACCTGTGTAGGCACCATGCTTCCATACCAGATCATAGTATTCAGCTATAACAGTTTTAAAGCTTCGTGTGATTGTTTGTTACACTTGTTGTACTAGTACGATTTATGTATTTATTAGCTAAATTTGTAGCTTGAATGTGGCTCTAACGGAAGAAATTACAGTATCTATATTTCTATTTTTCTATAGATTTAGCAAGCCTACTATTAACGGTAAGTATGTACAACATTTAAAAATATAAAGTTTTAGACACCATTTGCTGAAGTAGGTAAGGTTTTTGATATTTGGGTTTTGTATATTTATATGATGATAATACAGTATATTATCAGTGCCTATAGAATAGCTCAGCAGAGAATTGCTAGAGGTTCTATTTTGTTTACTCAATGGGCACTGCCTAATCATCTGCAGTAAATATCTGAATAGATTTTGCTGATAAAGAATGAAGTTACGTATCAAAATAAGTACATTTATGAATTCTTTAGTTTTGGTTTGATATCTCCCGAGACGTATTCTATATGTTACCATTTTTTACAGTGCGTAACAGATTAACAGGCCACTGGAAGCTATAGCAGCTTATAACTAGTTTGTCATGTGTTTTTTTTCTGTGGTTGTGTATGCAAATGTGTGTGTGTGTGTGTGTATGTGTGTGTGTACCCGCGCATGTGTGTGTCTGTCTGTATATAGAAGGTTCCTTAACACAACTACCCGCACCACGGGTCTGCGGATATACTCGAGGGGAAACTGTAGCTTCATCTTTAAGGTTTACTCAAAATTCTCCCGCATAAGTCATTAGGCAGAATGTTCGTGATGGACTTTTGATGCGAGTGTCTATCCAGGAATTCTGTAAGTTGAGGATGAAGATATATTTTTGGATTTTTTCCACAGAGTGAGCAAAACAACTGAATTATCTTTTCAGGCATTTTGATTTTGACTTCAAGTGAATCTTCAATTCACTTGAAACATTATAATTTATTTCGATATGTTTATATATATATATATATATATATATATATATATATATGTATATATATATATATGTACACACACACACACACATTGTCTTATTATGATGTCGGCCGTCCGGCCATTAGGATGTATGTATTGTGAGTGTTTCTGTGGGCGTGTATGCGAATATGTGTGTGTATGTGTATTTGTATGTAGTTGTATGTCTGTGTATATGTGTAGTTATGTGTGTGTGGCTGTATATCTGTGTATATGTGTAGTTGTGCGTGTGTATGTGTGTGTGTATGTGTGTGTGTGTGTGTTTGTGTGTGTGTTTGTGTGCATGCGTGTGTGTGTGTGTGTATTTGTGTGTTTGTATGTATTTGTGTGTATGTGTGTGATTGTGTGTATGTGTGTGATTGTGTGTATGTGTGTATTATTGTAGTTGTCTGTATGAATGTGCTTGTATGTGTATGCTTATGTGTGTGTGTGTGTTCGTTTAGTTAAGCTGCTTTTACATCGCATCAATACCAGCTCTCATTCGCTTTGCCATTTCTGTTAATCCTGGAGGGGAAAATGTGAAATAGCAATCGTGAGACGAAACGCGGCGAAGTATAAGCAAATAGATGATGAATGAAGAAGAGAAATAGTGAAAATAGCCACATATGACGTATATTTTTTGAGGGTCTTCATGGAACCCTCACTGTCATTTTTATCTTTTATCTTATTTTTTTATCGCCATTATCATAAAAAAAAACGTGAAATATGACATATTTCAACTTTTCTTTTGTCTTAATGTAACCTTTCCTGACATTTTTAGCATCACCATCATTTCCATTGTGAATAATAGAGCAATTACCTGCATATCATTTAATTTTGATTAATGCTTACCATGATTATACCGCTAATTAAGATAAGCTGATTAATTTGACATTCTCTTCCTAAGCTATTATAAATGTATTTGAAAGTCATGGAAAAAGGAATTAAACGCATTTAATCACTCGCTATTTTTATGAAACAGATTTACCTCGTTTTTCCTAGAATGTTATAACACCTATTACCATTAATATTATTGTCACTACTGTAATTATCGATACTTTTATTGCTATTGTCCTTATTAACATCACCATAATCTTCAACATGAATATTATTATCATTATCATCTTTATATAAACTACTATTATCGTTATTGTTTCTGCCATTATTGTCATCATTATATTTATCACCATCATTATTATCCTTATCAATATTATTTTCTTTATCATTACCATTACTATCAATAATGATACTATTATTCACATCTTCTCGACTACTTTCGATCAAACTTACAAATAAACAAACAATAAATACTAAAAAAAGAAAGAAAATGGAATGAAACATTTAGGCCTACACCCAGCCCATAAAATGCAACTAAAGTGCAACTGCATCTGAACTTACTTAGAAATAAAACCTAGATTCTGCTCC
>NW_028234418.1:19723215-19725715 GCF_977035675.1 Penaeus japonicus
AGAAAGAAAAAGAGGAGAGAATAGATAAAAAGAAAGAACACGAAGAAAGAAAAAGAATAAAGAAAAAGAAGAAGAAGAAAAAAAAAGAAGACTTACAAAGAAAGAAAGAAAGAAAGACTACCTCCTCTACCCCTTCTCCCCTCTCCCCTCCCCCTTCATCCACCCGTCCATCATGGTGTAATCAGTCACCAATAGGTTTCGCTGGCATGACGCATCGGAATTAGTCACAAATGCACTCCCTCTTCTGCGCGAGTTACCCTTTGGCCCCCCTCCCCCTCCACCTCCCCACTCCCTCCCTCCCCCTCCCTCCCCCTCCCTCCTCCCTCCTCTCCGCCATTCGTATCCGTCTACCCCTTTATCCATCCGTATATATATTTTTTGTTTTTTATTTGTACTGTGTGATATGTGTATATACATACATACATGCATACTACATACATACATACATACATACATACATACATAAATACATACATACATTATATATATATATTTATATATATATATATATATATACATAATATATATATATATATATATATATATATATATATATATATATATATATATAATTTATATATATATAAGTACACACACACACACACACACACACACACACACACACACACACACACACACACATATATATTATATATATATATATATTATATATATATATATATATATATATATATATATATATATTATATATATATATATATATATGTGTGTGTGTGTGTGTGTGTGTGTGTGTGTGTGTACATATAATATATATATATATATATATATATATATATATATATATGTACACACACACACACACACACCACACACACACACCACACAACAAACACACATCACACACACACACACACACCCACATATATATATATGTGTGTGTGTGTGTGTGTGTGTGTGTGTGTGTGTGTGTGTGTGTGTGTGTGTGTGTGTGTATGTATTTGTGTATGTAGGTATATATGTATGTATGTTATATGTATGTATATATATATATATATATGTATGTATGTAGGTATATATGTATGTATGTATATATGTATGTAGGTATATATGTATGTATGTATGTCTGTATGTATGTATGTATGTATGTATATATATATATGTATGTGTAAATAGCACAAAGGGTTGTACACACTATTTTAAACAGCAGTAACGGCATTTATATATATATATATATATATATATATATATATATATATATATATATATATATATATATATATATATATATATATATATATACATGTATGTATATATATATATCATAAACTGATAAGTAAACCTATAAAACAGCAAGCACGTACAGTTCCACCTATATTAAGGGCCATGGACGCGCATACCAACACGCACATGCAATTACGCAAATCTGTGTGTACTCTAATGGAATTTACTTAAAAGGGCTTTTTGCAGCCACCAAAATAAACTGGAATGTTTCGCATAAACACTAAATCGCCTTTGAGATCATTATCGCCCTTTTGCTCTCCGTGTTTTAGCGTTAAGTTACGTTTTCTGTCGGAAGGAAATCTGTTATAAAGTTTAACATCGACATTTACGCCATGGGTTAACACACACACACATACATACACATTCAGACACACCCAGACACACATGCATACACAGACGCACACACACGTACAAACACGCACGTATATAACGTCGCTGTGATAAAAATCTTTGGTAGCCCGGGCGCAAAGTTTATGTAGCTTGTATAAATTGCTTAATTAAGTAGATACGGAGTTTGTTAGCTTTGATATAAAGCTGGATAATCTAGATTTTGCAGAGGATGCAAATACACACAAAGTACGTACAACTTTTTATCTACATATAAAACACACAGTACACACATATACATATATAAACACACACACACACACACACACACACACACACACACACACACACACACACACACACACACACACACACACACACACACACACAACACACACACACACACACACACACACACAACACACACACAAGTATACACACTATCTCATCTTCTCATTTTTGCTCCTTCTCTCCCCTCCAACCTCCTCTCCCTCCCACCTCCCCTTCCTATCTCCCCTCCCACCTACCAGCCCTCTCCCCCCTCCACCTATCCCCTCCCCTCCACCTATCCCCTCCCCTCCACCTATCCCCTCCCCTCCCCATCCCACCTCCCCTCCACCTATCCCCTCCCCTCCCCATCCTACCTCCCCGACCACTCACTCCCTCTCTCCCCTCCCACCTCCCCTCCACCTATCCCCTTCCTTTCCCATCCCACCTCCCTACCCTCTCATTCCCCCCCTCCCCCTCCCTCTCGCTCCCTCCAGAATTCACGCACATGAGGCATAACCTCCGTCCAACAGGTCTCTTTCCTCTTTCAAGTTCTTAAGCAAAAGTAAGTCTCGTGTAAGTGCAGTCATAACCATCCTCATATTTCATCGAGGTATATTTTTCCAATGAATTTGAATCCGGTTTCCGAAAATATAATGGACAT
>NW_028234418.1:19748215-19750715 GCF_977035675.1 Penaeus japonicus
TCTCGCTCTCTCTCTCTCTCTCTATCTCTCTCTCTCTCCCTCACTCTCTCTCCCTCTCTATCTCTATCTCCCTCCCTCTCTCTCTCTCGTTCTCTCTCTTCCCCCCCCCCCTCTCTCTCTCTCTTTCTCTTTCTCATCCCCCCTCCCCCTCATCAAAGAAAGGAGAAGACATTCCATTTCAGAGGAGAAGAAAAGAGCGAAGCGAAGAGAAGAGAAAAGAAAGAAAGATTAGAGATAAGGGAATAAAGGAGAGATAGAGAGAGAGAGAGAGGGTTAGAAACACGAAGCGGGGATGAAGGAAAAGCCAATGTTAGAATGAAATAGAAGAAAGGAAAAGAGAGAAGAAGGGAACGTAGAAGGGAAATGAAATGAAAGAGAAATGTGGAAAAAGTAGGAAAACGAAAAAAGAAAAAAAGAAAACCGATTTATATATAAATAGATGGACAGATAAATGCATAAATGTATATATACAAAAGACACAGAATTAGATAGATAATTAGAGAGGATACATTAATAAACAGATAGATGAAAATAACATTACAAATATCCTTAAAGAGTTTAAGTATGGAGAAAGAAAAGAGAAGAATTAAAAGAAGATAGACGGTAAGAAAAGAAAAAGAAGATAATAATAGATAAAACAGAACAACAAACTGGACACAAATAAAGAAAAGGAAAAAAAAAAAAAAAATGAAGGCTATAAGAGAGATAGAAGAATACACAACACACATCAACAACAACAACAAAGACAGCATTAAACATCTGCTCGTACAAGATACACATATATCGACCAGGCATCACGAGGACGCAACGCACATACACCAGGGGGGAGAGGGAAGGAAGGAGGAGGGAGGGGGGAGAGGGGAGGAAGGAGGAGGGGAGGAGGGGTGCTGGTTTGACTAATGAGCGTAAAACAACCCTCCTACCCCCCCTTTCCCTCCATACAGCTCCTCTCTCCCCACTCCCTCCCCACTCTTTCCCTCTCTGCACTAAAAAATCAATATTTGGAGGTGCGTCTCTGTACTGTGCTGTGCTTCGGTGTCTGCCAAGCATTACTTGCACTCAACTGATTGACGTTGTTATGCTGTAACGTGTTTCTTCTTTCGGAAACTGTGCAGTTATGTTTGTGGCTGAATTGAACTCAGGGATCGGATTTTTTTTTTCTAACTACTGTTTGTTTGTTGTGTTTGTCGTGTTTATGAATGCGCGCGTCTCAGAGAATGTGTAGAATATATGTTTATGTATCGGTAGATTGATAGACAATTTAGATATGTACAAAGGTGGATATTTATGCAGATGGACAGAGAAAGAAGGGAAGTGAGCGAGAGAGACAAATACAGAGAGAAATACAGATACATATACAGATACAGAAACAGAGCCAGAGCCAGAGCCAGAAACAGAGTCAGAGTCAGAGACAGAGACAGAGACAGAGACATAGACAGATACAGATATAAATACAGATACAGGGACAGAGCCAGAAACAGAGTCAGAGTCAGAGACAGAGCAAGAGCCAGAGACAGTTACAGATACAGATACATATACAGATACAAATACAGATACAGAGACAGATACAGAGACAGAGACAGAAACAGAGACAGAGACAGAGACAGAGCCAGAGCCAGAGACAGAGACAGAGACAGAGCCAGAGACAGAGACAGAGCCAGAGCCAGAGCCAGAGACAGAGACAGAGACAGATACAGATACAGATACAGATACAGATACAAATACAGATACAGAGACAGATACAGGGACAGAGCCAGAGACAGAGCCAGAGCCAGAGCCAGAGTCAGAAACAGAGACAGATACAGATACAAATACAGAGACAGAGACAGAGACAGAGCCAGAGTCAGAAACAGAGCCAGAGACAGATACAGATACAAATACAGAGACAGAGACAGAGTCAGAGACAGAGCCAGAGACAGAGCCAAAGACAGAGCCAGAGCCAGAGTCAGAAACAGAGCCAGAGACAGATACAGATAGAAATACAAATACAGAGACAGAGCCAGAGACAGAGCCAGAGACAGAGCCAGAGACAGAGACAGAGCCAGAGACAGAGACACAGATAGAGACAGAGACAGAGTCAGAAACAGAGCCAGAGACAGAGCCAGATACAAATACAGAGACAGAAACAGAGACAGAGCCAGAGCCAGAGACAGAGCCAGAGACAGAGCCAGAGACAGAGACAGAGACAGAGCCAGAGTCAGAAACAGAGCCAGAGACAGATACAGATACAAATACAGAGACAGAGACAGAGCCAGAGCCAGAGACAGAGACAGAGACAGAGACAGAGCCAGAGACAGAGCCAGAGACAGAGCCAGAGACAGATACAGATACAAATACAGAGACAGAGACAGAGCCAGAGTCAGAAACAGAGCCAGAGACAGAGCCAGAGCCAGAGCCAAAGTCAGAAACAGAGCCAGAGACAGATACAGATACAAATACAGAGACAGAGACAGAGACAGAGACAGAGCCAGAGACAGAGCCAGAGCCAGAGCCAGAGACA
>NW_028234418.1:19755715-19762173 GCF_977035675.1 Penaeus japonicus
CCGACCCATTTTTTCACCCTTTACTTCCCCCTCCTTTCCTCCCCTCTGTCTTCTTTCCTCCCTATTTGTCTCTCTTTGTCTGTATGTCTGTCTCTGCTTTTCTCTTTGTCCCTCCCTCTCTCTCTCTCTCTCTCTCTCTCTCTCTCTCTCTCTCTCTCTCTCTCTCTCTCTCTCTCTCTCTCTCTCTCTCTCTCTTTCTATGACTTTATCTATCAATCTATCTCTCTACCTATCCATCAATCTATCTATGTATCAATTCATCTATTTATCTATTTATCTATCTGTGTATCTGTCTATCTCTCTATCTATATATTTACCTATTCATTTTACTATGTATCTAAATATTAACCTCTCTATCCCTAAATCAACATTATCCTTATCTCTCAATCTCAAGTTTCTCTCCTTTCTCTCTTTATATATGTATCCATCTATTTCGCCTCTTCTCCTCGTTCGTTCACATTATCCCCTTTTCCGTATCTTCCTCTTCTTATCATTCGTTATTCCTATTCTCTTGTATTTCCTTTTTTTCGTCTCTCCCTCCTCTCCCTCCCTCTCTCTCTCTCTCTCTCTCTCTCTCTCTCTCTCTCTCTCTCTCTCTCTCTCTCTCTCTCTCTCTCTCTCTCTCTCTCTCTCTCTCTCCTTCACCCCTCTTTTCGTTTTTATCTCTCTCCCCTCTTTCCTCCCCTTTCTTTCCCTCCTCTCCACCCTCCTCATTCCATTTTCCTCTCTCTCTTTCACCCTTCCTTCTCTTCTTTGCCCTATCTCTCTCCTCTTCCCTCTTCACCCCTTTACTCTTTCTCTTTCCTCTTCTTCCTTGTCTCTTCGCTTCCCCTTTCATCTCTCTCTCCCTCCTCCCTCTTCCTTCCCTTTCCCCTTTCTCTCTCCCCTCCTCCCCTCCACTCTTTGCACCCTCCCCTCCTCCCTCCTCCTTTCCCTTTTCATCTCTGTCTCTCTCTCTCTCTCCCCTCCTCCCTCATCCCCTCTCTCTCCCCTCTTCCCTCGTCCCCTCTTATGACTCACACACGCACTAACAGGCTCAGTGTAAAAGAACAGCGCCAACAACAATGCGTCATTCCAGGTTCGCCGAAGTACGCACACACACACACACACACACACACACACACACACACACGGTTCGAGATTTGGATGCTGGCGGGATTTGTCTCCACCCTTTCTCTCTCTCTCTCTCTCTCTCTCTCTCTCTCTCTCTCTCTCTCTCTTCTTCCTCCCCTCTCTCTCCCCTTCTCCCTCCCTCTCCCTCTTTCTCTTCTCTCTCTCTCCTCCACTCTCCTCTCGATCTCGCTCCTGACTCTCTCTCTCTCTCTCTCTCTCTCTCTCTCTTTCTCTCTCTCTCTCTCTCCCTCTCTCTCTCGATCTCGCTCTGACTCTCACTTTCTCTCGCTCATTTGCCCCCTGACTCTTTCTCCTGTTCCTCTTTCTCTCGCTTGCCCCCCCCCCTCTCTCTTTCTTTCTCTCCTGAACATGAGCTCTCCCTTTCATAGTTTTTCTTTATCTTTATCTCTCTTTTCACTTTCTAATTTTCTGTTTTTCTTCAATTTTCTCTCTTTTACAAACATTTTTTTTTCCTGTTTCTTTCCTTTTTTGTTTCTTTTTCAATTTTTCTCTCGCTCTTCTTTTCCCTTTTCCTCTTTCTTTCTCATTTTTTTCCTCTCTTGCCTCACTTTCTCGCATTTTCTAAATGTCTCTTTCTTCTCTTGCTCTTCATCTAGCTTTTCAACACGTGTTTTTTTCTCTGACTCTCTAATAAAAAAAAACTATTTTATATTCTCTCTCTCTTTACCTCTTTCTCTCTCTCTCTCTCTCTCTCTCTCTCTCTCTCTCACACACACACACAACACAAGCACACACACTCTCTCCCTCTTTTTCACACACGCTCTCTCTCTCTCTCTCTCTCTCTCTCTCTCTCTCTCTCTCTCTCTCTCTCTCTCTCTCTCTCTCTCTCTCTCTCTCTCTCTCTCTCTCTCTCTCTCTCACACACACACACAACACAAGCACACACACTCTCTCCCTCTTTCTCACACACGCTCTCTCTCTCTCTCTCTCTCTCTCTCTCTCTCTCTCTCTCTCTCTCTCTCTCTCTCTCTCTCTCTCTCTCTCTCTCTCTCTCTCTCTCTCTTTCTCTCTCTCTCTCTCTCACTATCTTTTTTTTTTTTTTTCTTTCTCTATCACTTCCTTATTTTGACTACCACAACGAAAAAGATTAAATAAATAAAACGATTGAATAGATAAAGAGATAATAAATCATATGCTTATAACAATAAAAATGAAAACCACACACACACAAAATCAGAGAAATTCCATTACGATATAAGAGCTCAATAAAAAAGCAGCTTCCGCTCACTCCCTCAGCGGAACGTTTAGCGAGCGCATTTTTGCTAAGCTAGCGGAAGTCGAGCGAGGACAATCAAATACGCGAATGAATACAATAAGAAAAGAAAAAAAGAAAAAAGGAAGGTATTTCTGGCACGTGGATATCCAGGGTATGGGAAGGGGGAGTGGGGGGAGGGCGATTGGGGGAAAGGCTATAAAATTCGAGCTGGACCCCCTACACACAAAAAAGAGAAGAAAATAAAATGTAAATCAGTAAACAAATTGGTTAAAGGATAAACACACACCCCTTCACAAAAAAAGTAAACAAGTAAAAAGAAAAAAAAATGCATGAAAATATGATATAAAAAAGAGGATTAGCGAAAAAATATAAAAGCAATTTAATCGAAATGTTCAAATTGATCCCTTCACTTCCAAACGGTATTTGGTGAGCGTGTTGCAGCATATTTCATTTCGAGCTTACGTTAACAGATTTTGAATATGGGAGGTTCTGGCAGATACTTTGGGGTTAATATAGTGGTCGGACGCTCTCTCTCTCTCTCTCTCTCTCTCTCTATTTCTGCCTTCCTCCCTCATCCTCCTTTCATCCTCCCTCTCCCACAAAACAAAAACACAACTCTCACCAATCAATACAATCCATAAAAAAGCCCTAACTACCCACAATACCTCCACATAAAATCATCGAAAACACAACAAGCAAAAACACACAAACACACAACACAAACACACAACACACAACACACAAAATCAAACATACAAACACAACTCCTCTATTCTACTCGTTTTCTCCCAGCCTCCCCCCCCCTCACTTTTTTCCCCATCCCTCTCCGCCTCTTTCACCCCCTCCTCTCCTCATTCTCTCGCCTCTTTCCTCGCACTCTTCCTCCCCATTTTTCCACTCCCCTCTCTCGCCGATCCCGCCCTTCTCTCTCTCTTCCTCTCACTCCTCCTCCCACTCTTCCTACCCTTGTTTCCATCAGACCCTACGTCTCCTCTCCCCCCTCTCGCTTCGCATCGCACTCCTCCTCCGATAATCTATTCCTCTCCTCTCTCGATCTCACAAATTCAATGGACAACTCGCAATTCGGATATATCATCCACGCCCGCTCTCACTCTACTCCTATAATCACTTTCTAGCTCTCTCTCTCGACTCCTCGCGCTCTCATCTATCTATCGCTCGCTCCTCTCTTCCTCTCTCTCTCCTCTCCTCGCTCTCCTCTCTCTCATCTCTCGCTCTCTCTCTCCTCCCCACGCGCCCTTCCCACTTCCTCCTCACACAATTCTGAAACACACCATTAATTATAAACAACTACCCAATAAATTTTTAAGTCATGTAACATTACAAACAGAAACAATTATTTACCGCAAAATAATGTATAAAAAGATAAACGAATATGTATTTTGTATTGATATAAATGAATTTTGAAAATATTAGGGTATGTTTGTATATAAATAAATTCCGTTTAACAATATTGGCATGCCAAAAGGATAATAATGATTAATTTATCGAATAATATTAAGATGATAAATGACAAATAAGAAAGATATGATATAATGTTATCAGTAATTTAATAGTATTAGTATATTTGAATAATTAGTATAGAAATTAATATTATAATGTTGAAATTTAGAGTAACTATACGGTATAATATTTTATGTTGTTTTGATTTTTGATAGTATGTTGGTTTTTAGCTCTAGATAATAATAACAATTATGATAAAGAATCACATCTTATACAGAATATATAAGACAACAGTTAAAGTTCGTACAAGTATCAGAATAACAACAACAACAATAACCTCTTCAAGAACAACGATATAACAACTCTTCTACATCAACTTACTGCAAATCTTATTCTACAGCTACATCACATCATCATCATACTTAACATCAACATCAGCATCAACATCAGCATCAACATCAGCATCAACATCAGCATCAACATCAGCATCAACTTCAGCAACAGTATCACTGGCCATAAAGCAAGAACAACAAGAAGAGCGCTGAGCGTCCACAGAGGAGCCTCGTTACCAATGCGTCCCCAACAGAAACATTGGCATACTATTTTTGCTCTGTTTGCAGTCAACAGGCCGTTAAAGCCAATGAAATTTGCACGGACTCTGAGTGCAACATTGCAATCACCAAAGCTACCTCGCTTCACGGGCCTCGATATATTGCTGGGATATGCTCTGGGATATATTTCTCTGTGACGAATTTCTTAGTTGATGATGCAATAATGTTTAGGATAATGTTATGTCGATAAAACAGCATCAATGCCAAGAACAATAATGGTGATAAAGATGATATTAAGGATCATAATGGAAATAACATTAATAAAAGAGATGACAGTAGCGATAATAATGATAATGATGAAAATAATGAGAATAGTAAAAGCAATAATAATAATAATGATAATTAATTGTAGTAATAAAAGTGATAACACTAATGGTGACGACAACAACATCGACAATGGCAATGATATTGATGATGATACTGACAATAATGATGAGAGAAATAGCAATGATAATTATAATCATAACAATAATGATAATGATAAAGATAACAATAGTATCATAAAAAGATGAGGAAGATGGCTGATTAAAAAAGATAAAGATAATATTAATATTATGTTACATGTAGTACAACTTCAGATTATTCTACTACCAGTGCTACAACTCTTAATACTATTGCTATTGGAAATAATAATGATAGTAATGATAACAATGATAATAACTATAGTAAAATGATGATAGTAATAAAGACAGCAATGATAATAATAATGATAACAGGAAGAAAATAACAATAGTAATAATGACAATAGTGATAAAATGCAATGCCACTAATGGTGATAATAATATAATTTTGTAGAATGTATTTTAAAGAACATGAATATCCCTCTTTCATAAATATGGAAAGTTATCGTTTGGAAAATTATAACGGAATTCATTTCCTTTGCAGAACAGCCATGCTAAATTAACCATCTTTAGTTTTTCACATAGCCACACAGTCCCCCCCCCCCAGTGTTTGGTGGCGAACTCCTCTGAAAAAATTTATGGCTGCACACTGTAAATCTTTATCTACTAGGCCATTATTTCATTTTTTGATGTTTAAAAGTTTAAACAATTTTTTTTTTATTGTGATAAGAAATTGAAATTTATATATGTACCCATTTCTACTTGTATTTTGAACAAATGTATATGCCCTTTCTTTTATGAGTGTCTATGCCTCAGTTGACTTAATGTTCATATGATGCTTGTCTAGTTTTTGTTTATCATACAATTATTTTTTTCATTGATCTGTTAGTCATATACACTATTCTCAATATCATACTTTTTTTTTTCCTTAATAAACACTTGTAAAAACAAAATTATATTAAAAATGTATACGATAAATTTTTTATTCGACATACATGAATAGAACTCTCAACATCTTGCCTCATACTTTAACACAAAATCGTCTACAGAACAACACGACGATCGCTTGTGTCATAGTTGAAGCAAAAGAGGCTACCTCGTCAAGAACCAGATCCGCTGTACAACCCAGGTGAAACTCGACCATCTCGGGCGAGAACAAGAATCCTTACGGAAATGGGACAAGAAATGTGCACTTCAACAACCACCAAATATTTGAATCGGCTCTCCCCCAAAAAGAAAAATTGAAGTGTTAACCACACATTTAATAATTAAAATGAGAAGACTGCAGAATCTAGAAATCTTGGAACAAAATTCAATCTCATTCTAAATGTTTAGAACAGCTTTTAGATTATGGAGAATTACTGATGAAAGTAGAAAAGTCCTAATGAAGTACAAAGCAAAAATTGATGGGATCATCTGTGAAGGCTGTTGAAAAATTAGATCAGAATGCTCAGATAGATTACTTTTGTCAGTGGCAGATGGTGTTTCACCAATGTTGTTAAGTAAAGCTACACATAATTCAATTATTAAAGAACAAATATGAAAAACAAAGCTTGTTATTAACACACAATTAAGCAAGTACACAGATACGTCACCTCTACACCATGAGGAAAATCAAAAGACCAAACTAAAACTTGATCTTGACCCTGCTTTAGGACAAGCTACACCTGTCAAGCAACCTCTCCAGTGTCGACC
>NW_028234418.1:19772273-19774773 GCF_977035675.1 Penaeus japonicus
ATGGGAGGGAGGGAGGGAGGAAGAATAGGAGGGAGGGAGGGAGGGAGGGAGGGAAGGAGGGAGGGAGAACAGGAGGGAGGGAGAATGGGAGGGAGGGAGGGAGGGAGAATAGGAGGGAGGGAGGGAGGGAGGGAGGGAAGGAAGGAGGGAGGGAGAACAGGAGGGAGGATGAGAGGGAGGGAGGGAGGATGGGGGGGAGGGAGGGAGGGAGGGAGAATGGAAAATCCAATGAAGCGCACGAATATTAATTGAGGCAAAAACACTTGGCGTTCCCGAGTCCCAGACACAAAATATGCACAGTTCCTGCGACCACTTGGGCAGTTTATCAATCAAGCTCCATTTTCTATCGTTATTCTATCAATTAGAGCGACCTTGAGCATCGGACATCTGTCGGCTGGGAAGTGGGAAGGCATAGAAGGCATAGACACAGCTGCTTCGCCATGACCCGTTGCTACATGGTATGAATACTATTAAGGTTATTGATTTTGGTAGTCGCACTGTTGCCACCGTCACCATTGTATCATATAAGGGATAATGATAATGATGATGAAAAGGACCAGCAATAATGATGCTATTGATATTAATGGTAATGAAAATAATTATATTTTATCATTATTATAATTATTATTATAATTATTATTATTGTTATTATTATTATTGTTATTATTATAATTATTATAGTTTTACTACTACTACTACTACTACTACTACTAATAATAATAATGATAATAATAATAATAATTATTATTACTATTATCATTATCATTATCATTGTCATTATTATTATGTCAAGCTTGGTCATGCAAAAGGCTGGCGCGGTGTATCGCACTAAAGCCACGTTACTAAGCACCAAGCCGTCCATCAAACACATAGTTAATCTTTCACGCGAGCCTATCTCTGTCGTGCAACTCGGATTTGGCAGTTTTTGGAACTGGCGGTGCAGCTCGCCTTGAAATATGGCGCGACGCAGGAGCTGTGGCACTGAGCCTCCTCCTGCGGGTGCACCAATAGGTTTCGTTGCCGTATATGGGTGCAAGTACAGATATATTTGTAGATACACGTAAAATGTATATGTATGTATGCATGTGCGGAGTGATTTATATAAAATTTTTATCCTTATATATATATTGTTATATAATTATATATTTTTTGATTGTGTTAGTATGTGATTGTTATATTATATTTAGTGTTTTTGTTGTGGTGTGTTGTGGGTGGGTGGGGGGTGTTGTTTGGGGGGGTGTGAATGTGTGTGTGTGGGTGTCTGGGTGGGTTGGTGTTTTTTTATTTGAGTTTTTGATTTCTGTGTTGTTTTTGTGTATATTTTGTGTTATTGTTGGTATATGTTAGGTGGTTTGTTTTTTGGTTTCGAGTGTGTTTGTGTGTTGTAGTGAGTGTAGTTTGATTGTTAGTGTTGTTAGTGTTTTGTTGAGAAATATAATCTCTCTCTAAATCTATCTCTACTCTATCTACTCTTATTATTATTGTTTGTTTGTTGAGTGTGTGTTTTATGTTATATTTTTATTGATTGTTATTTTTGTTGATATATATAGTATTTTTCATTTAATTTGGATTGTTATTTTAGTTTCTATATTTTTATATTTTTATTGTTATATTTGTATTTTATTTTGGGATTTGGTATCTTGGTAAACATATACATATGTGTTTATTTTTTATTTATATTTATTTTTTTTTTTCTTTTTAAATTTTATTTATATTGTTTGATATGTTGATATTTATTTTTTTATAGATTGATATAGTTTTATTTATTTATATATTTTGTATATATATTTGTATATTTTTTTCATTTATATTATATTTATGTAGATACTGTTTTTTTATACATTGATTATTTTTATTTATTTTTTTTATATTTATATTTTTTTATATATAATTTATGTAGTTATATGTTTTATATATATAGTTTTATATATTCTATATTTTTTTTTGTTATTGTTATATTTATAGGTTTTTGTTGAGTAATATTTTATATTTATTAGATTTTTATTATATTTATATATATATATATGTATGTTTTTGTATTTATTTTATATTTGCATTTAGTTTTAGTTATTTTATTATTTTGGGATTTATTATTTATATTATGTTATATATGTTTTTTTATACTTTTAATTACACACACACTAACTCAATCACACACACACAAAACACACCAACAAACAAACACTCACACTACACACACACACACACCACACACTCTACACACATTATAATATATATATATATGGTTCGAGTCACACGGTTTCTCTGGGAGGTATATATTTGTTTTTGATTATTTTGCGTTACGGCTTTTTCTACCTTCTTATCACTCTTTTACATTCCAGGGTTCTGTTTTGGGACTTGATTTTGTATGACGGGGCGGGCAGTGCGCAGCGGGTGTTGGGCGGTTTATGTTGCGTTTCTCTGGGCTGATAAGAATCACATAGGGTTGGTCCTTGTCTTATAGTTGGAGGCGGGGGGGTTATAGATTGGGTCTGGGAGG
>NW_028234418.1:19857273-19867273 GCF_977035675.1 Penaeus japonicus
TAACCCGACAAAACCAACATATCTAGAGGACAGGGCAAAGAGCAACAATTATTTAATGATAGCTCTTACAGAAACTCATCTGAATGAAGACATAAACAATGAAGAAATTAAAATCAATAACTATAAGATAATAAGGAAAGATATGAATAAGAGAAGCAGAGGAGTAGCTCTTTATATCAGGAAAGAATTAGCAACTAGAAGATATTGTAACAGAATACTCTGACATTACAGTAGAAATACTTGAGGTATTGACAGAGATACAAAAAGAACTATACATTATTTTATACAGACCTCCTGGAACAAAAGAAACATCTTTCAATGAATCACTATGCATTATTAGTAATTACATTGTGAATACAAGGGAAATTGAAGCTATTATGATACTTGGCGATTTTGATTTCCCCTTTATCGACTGGGAAACAAAGAAAATAAAAGTAGGAGCAAATGCCACTAAAGAGGAAAAACAACATACGAGAATGCTTTTAGATTTTGAAGACATTTTTTACCTTAACCAAATCATAAAAATTCTAACAAGGGAGGAAAATATACCGGACTTTGTTTTTATTAGTATAGGAGAAGATGTACACAACATATCAACCGATACAGCTCAATGACCACAACATAATTGAAATCACAATGAATGACTTAAAAAAAATCAGAAAAATAATGAAAAGCAGATAGCCGAAGTAGAAAAGAGTCTCAGATCTTTAGCCACGATCAAATAGATTGGAAAAAAATGTAAAACTAGAAGAGTCACTGAAAGATATTGAGGTTCTCTTAACACCAAATCATATACTAAAGAAGCTTTATAATAAATGTAAAGATGTTTGTAAAATGTTTGTGCCCTTTAAAAAACAACAGAAACAACAATATTATACCAAGAGATCGAAGGATCTTGTTAAGAAATAAGAAAAATAAGGTTAACAAATTGAAAAAAATAAAACAAAAAAACAGATCATGTCAAGAGAGAAAGGATCAAAGCTATTAGAAGATAAATTAAAACTGTCTTTAAGTAACCAAAAAGCAGCCAAAGAAAAAAGAGCTAAAGAGAACAAGTTAAAGAGAACAGTAATTGGGCCTCTTGGGAATAATGGTGCATTGGTAACTGATTCAAAGGAAATAGCTGAATTATTCTAATTGCAATATGAAGAAGTCTATAGCGTCCTAAGAATAGAAAAACATTTTAGTATCGTTAGTGATGGAGATGAATGTCTCACTGACTTTATATTCAATGAAAAAGATATTCTTAAAGCAGTAAGTGAAATCTTAACAAACTCAGCAGCTGGACCACATGAAATCCCAGCGATCTTTAAAAAAAAAACTGCAAAGAAACCATAGCAAAGCCACTGGTAACTTTGTGGAGGAAATCTGGACATGGGGATTATCCCCAGCTTACTGAAATAGGGTATTATATTTCCAATATATAAAGGTGAAAACAAAGGTCAGACCAAAAAATATAGACCAGTAACATTATATAATAAAAACATTTGAAAGTGTAGTTTATCACAGATCCTGACACACTTCCAACACATAATATGAGACCTAACTGAAAACAGAGAAGTTGATGTAATATACCTAGATTTTGCAAAAGCTTTTGACAAGTAGATCATGGCATTCTGCTACATAAGATTAAAGACCTTGGAATCAGGGGGAAAGTTGGAAGATGGATTTACAACTTCCTAATAAATCGTAACAAAAAGTACAAATTAATGGGTTTTATTCTAAAGAAACAACTATTATGAGTGGAGTCCAACAAGGGTCCGTTCTTGTGCCCTTGTTATTCCTTATTATGATTGGTCACTCGAGAGTAACATAATTTGCAGATGATACAAAAATAAGTACACCCATAGATATACTAGATAATAAAAACAAACTTAATGAGGATCTACCTACCATCTGTAAGTGGGCATATGATAATAATATGAAATTCAATGCAGATAAATTTGAAATCATAAGATATAGTCCAACTGGAAATTTAAGAGCAAGATCATATTTTGTCGAAGGCGTGGAGATGGAGGAGAAAAAAGTAGTAAAAGATATAGGACTCTATATGAGTAATGCCATGAGTTTCAGTTACCATATAGAGCAAATTGTCAACAAAGAAAGAGTTATGAATGGATGGGTAATGAGGACTTTTAACACAAGAGACCCAGAACATCTTTTACCACTATGGAAAACATTAGTGACCCCAAAATTAGAACACTAATGCCAAGTATGGAGCCCAAATCTTACAAAAGATACAATGTTGATAGAACAAGTCCAATGAATCTTTACACGCAAGTTAGATAATATGATGGGTCTAAACTATTGGGAAAGACTAAAAAGGCGGAGAAAGAGAGATTTCATTATATATGTATGGAAAATTATAGAAAACTTAACACCAAACCCAAGACCTGTTGAAGGAGGGGGGATTAAGGTAAGTCATTCCTTCAGGCAGGGAAGGACATGCTATTGCACTGGGATAAGTGCACACACATACCGGTTAAGAAATATGCAAAAACAAAGTTTCCTAATAAACGGACTTAAATTGTTTAATAGCGTACTAAAGGATATAAGAAACCTGAATCAGTGCAGTGCAGAAGTGTTTAAAAGAAAACTAGATAAATGGCTACATTCAGTACCAGATGAACCACCAACGTGTGGTAGTGAAAGAACGAGGACAGAATCAAATTCCATCCCTCATCATATTCACTTGCTTGCAACTGACAAAAAACGGGCGGTCCCCCAGGATGGCCCTGGCATGAGCCACTAATAGGACTCATGCTGTAACTACCACTAAGTAACCAAGTAAGTATATATATATATATATATATATATATATATATATATATATATATATATATATATATATGCATATGTATATATGCATGTATACATACATGAATACATAAATGTATATAAATGTACATTAGATTTAAATAAAATGTGTAATGTTAGCATGAATTGAAAGTGTATGTCTTTTTTAATTTTGAATTTTATATCTTATCACTAGTTTCGAATACTTATGTTACCAAACAAAACAGAATAACAATGGGACCAAAGAAATATAAAATTAGGAAAATCTGATATGTGACCAAAATAGTAAAAGATAAACAATAAAAGAAAAGAATATAGAATAATGAAAATAAAGAAATAAAGAAAATCAAAATAATTCACGAACAAATGCTACAGGGAGTCCCACAGCATGACTGCTCATTCTCACGAAATCAGTTGCACAAACGAAACGTACCCACCCGAGGTGGTAACAATACTATGCTTAGCAAAGCCTCGGTAAGACAAACTTATTAGAGAATGGAAAAAAATAAGAAAAGGAAAAGAAGGATATCAAAATAGGGACTTTCTGAGTGATAGAGGTACTGGTGTGGTGTGAACAGTACTGTACCATGTCGGGTTGCCAGGCCAGCAGTGTAAGGCGCGAGGCCAGCAATGTGAGGCGCAAGGCCGTCAGTGTGAGGCGCTAGGCCAGCAGTGTAAGGCGCGAGGCCAGCAGTGTGAGATGCGAAGCTAGCAGTGTAAGGTGCGAGGCCAGCAGTGTGAGGTGTGAAGCCAGCAGTGTGAGGTGTGAAGCCAGCAGTGTGAGGTGTGAAGCCAGCAGCGTGAGGTGTGAAGCCAGCAGTGTGAGGTGTGAAGCCAGCAGTGTAAGGCACGAGGCCAGCAGTGTGAGGTGTGAAGCCAGCAGTGTGAGGTGTGAAGCCAGCAGTGTGAGGCGCGAGGCCAGCAGTGTAAGGCACGAGGCCAGCAGTGTGAGGCGCTAGGCCAGCAGTGTAAGGCACGAGGCTAGCAGGTTAAGGCATGAGGCCAGCAGTGTAAGGTGCGAGGCACTAGGCCAGCAGTGTAAGGTGCGAGGCGCTAGGCCAGCAGTGTAAGGCACGAGGCCAGCAGTGTGAGGCGTGAGGCCAGCAGTGTGAGGCGTGAGGCCAGCAGTTTAAGGCACGAGGCTAGTAGGTTAAGGCATGAGGCCAGCAGTGTGAGGTGCGCAGCCAGCAGTGTAAGGCGTGAGGCCAGTAGTGTGTGGCGCGAGGCCAGTAGTGTGTGGCGCGAGGCCAGCAGTGCGAGGTGCGAGGCCAGCAAGTGCGAGGCGCGAGGCCAGAGTCGAAACAAAAATTACGTGTCAGGAACAGAACAAATTATAAATCAACTGGTCATCCAAGACTAAAGTGCACAAGTTTAGGGGTAAATGTTTACGATTTAATTTATGTAATTAACATTACAAGTGAATAGTTATTATATTTTATTATCTAGGACTATTTATTTATTTATTTTTATCATTATTATTCTTTGTATTATGATATAATAATTCAATGAATTGCAAAAGCAGAGGTGATCCGCAAAAGGTTGTGTTGGTGGAGGGCCCAGGTCCTCGGTAACAGAAATAAAAAAATGGTTTTGAATCTGGCGTCGGTTCAGAGAAAACATGCCCAAGGACCTTGGACTGGCCCCTCCATACCAGCCCGTGGCTCTGACATGTCTCTGGCGACGAGTCAAAGAAAGATGGGAGGTCATGCAGGACCCTCCAACCCTGCTGGCCCCACTGCCAAAATTCGGGCGTCTGTTTGGAGGAATGGCAACAAGCGGCCTCAGCCGGCTACGGACTTGGAGAGCGAGTTTGTAGCCCCAAGTTGATTCCCCCAGTTTAGGGTTCCCCCTATAGTAGCATGTAATCCCACAATGCATAACACAACTGTGCGAGCACTGGGCAGCAGTTACCTCCCCCCCCCCTTAACAACTTTAACGACTGTCACCACCTCAACCTGGGCGATGAAGTACAGGAAGTTCTTTTAAGCACTCTCTCTGGGTAGCCATTGTACACTCCACATAGTTCCTGTGGCAGACGCGGATAGCAGCCTGAGCTTGGGGGCTGCTGTGTGTTTTATATGGGTTTGGGAACTGTCGCCACATACCCCACCCTGATGCTGTGTACCGTATGACGGAGCCTGACGCCTCTCCTCCATCACACAGGTTATGTACCTACCCCCTTTGTGTTTCGTAAAAACCTCCGTGTCTTGCTCTCCCTAGAGAATGAGCCGTGGTAAGCAAAACACTTCCGTGTATAGTGTCTGTGCATAGTGTTTGTGTATAGTGTCCCATGTACAGTGTTCCATGCATAATGTTCTGTGTTTAGTAGTTAGTGTTTTCTGTGTTGTTTTATGTTTAACATAATTTGAGTTCTGTTTTATTTCGTATAATGTAGTTTTAGTTTTTTCATGGTCCTCATGTTGTGTTTAATGTATTTGTATTTTTTTTGTTCTCATTTTAGTTAATAATGAATTAATTAAAGAAGGCGTGTTTTTTTTCTAAGCCCTAATGGCTGATGCTACCCAAAGCCTCTGAGACACCTACTAAACAATTTGTTATTTGGGATGATATCCCAGTGGCAGTGACTACCTCTGTGTGAAGTTTGTGAATCAATGAGTGACGAGAGTCGCTACACCTCTATACCGGATGGATTTGATAATGTCTACCAGATGGTATGGGCTCTGAGCAGGCAGTCAAGGTCGCCATGATGGCAATGACTCAGACTGTCGCTGCCCTTAAAGAGAGGGAGAAGAGTCCTATGACCTCAACACCCACTCCAACTCAGGGCGAGACTCCTCTTCCTCTACAAACACCAGGGCGAGACTTGTCTCCCCAACCCAACCTGTGGCCAAGGTCACACTGGCAGAGCCTGCACCCAAACCCCAAAGGGTGAGGAAACCACAACCAACCAAACTGAAAGTTAGGGCGACCAGGGGTTCTCCACCTCCCAGGAGACCCAGCCCTACCAATGGCTCCACCTGTCCTGATGATAGTGATGAGTCAGGTTAGGAAATCATGATCAGTGAGGAACTCACCAAGTTAGTGAGTTGTCAGACTCTGAAATATCTGACATTACCACATTAGGGCGTCGGACACTGAGACCGATTATGTCGACGTTGTTGACGACATAGACTTAATTAATGAACTTAGATTAGCAAAATGGCTCCTAATCTAAGCATTCTACAGTGGAACATTAATGGCTTTTCCATAAGGAACGTCCTTCTCCACATGACTGTGTAATCTCGGTACATTAATCATATCATGCTCCAAGAGACTTTAACAGGGGATACTGTTCGCTTCTCAGGCTATCATCCCTTTCTGCTGCTGAGTATGCAAGTCACCAGAGATTTGATTACCTTGTAAACGCAACTATCCCCTGCTCCTTGATCGCCGATCCTGTGCAGTGTGGAGGTGTCGAATTCCTTGCCATTGAGATCCACCTGGCCGGGTGTCCCCTCAAGCTGTACAATGTGTACAGCAGGACAAGATATATGTGCTTAGATATTAGGGAAGTCTGTGCTGCAGGAGCACACAAGCCTATCCTCATAAGGGGTGACTTCAGTGCCCACCTCCCCATTTTAGTCTAGCATCCGGAGACATAATGCGGTGGCTACCTCATAGCCCAGGTGCTTGAAATTGCTCTTTTCAACAGCCTAGAGCCTACGCATGTTGGTGGGGGGTCCTTGTCCTTGTCACTGCAACTCTGGTCAAGAGAATTAGATGGTCTGTGGACAACACTACCACGAGCAATCACTATGGGACAGTCACCATCATCTTGGATGCTGGCCTGGTAACCGTGCCCCAGCACAATCCTCAATGGAAAGTTGACAGGGCCAACTGGAAAGCTTTCCAGGAGACCCTAGCCCAATGCCTCTGAACCAGTGACTTCTGACTTCATAATAATGTAGATTTGCTTGAGCCCAGACTGGTAAATGCCATAGACAAAGCAGCCTCACAGACCATCCCCAAAACTCGTCCGTGGTCCAGGTGTTTTAAAGACGCCTGGTACTACAATGATGAGCTTAAAGAAGTCAACGACAGAATCAATATGTGCTGAAGACTCTTCTGCAGACAGGGAACCCCTGAGAACCATGCACTTTTGAAAGTTCAGGAAACTGCTGAGATAGTAAAGCAGGAAAAGTGGGTGAAGTGGTGTGAGTCCTTTGGCCACCAAACCTCCCTATCAGAGCTATGGAATCGTATCAGATGGGCCACAAATCGCTCTGCCCCAGACAGACCTACCATGACCCGTGGTCAGATGTAGAGAGATTGGCACTCAAGTTCTCTGCTAGAGCAAGTACCGTCGGTCTACCAACAGGAATGGCTTCCAGACAAGTATGCCCTCATCATGGAAAAGGTGGTCAAACCTGGTGACGCAGATGCCACGTTCTCTCCGAAAGAATTACAGTGAACATACAAGAACAGTTCCCAGTCAGCCCCTGGTTGTGATGGGATCTCCTACCCCATCATTTCCTTGCACTTCTGCATCTCATCAATAAGTCCTAGGAGACTTCCTTGCTACCACAGTGCTGGAAGAGGGCTGACATAGTTTCCATCCCTAAACCAAAGGATTCAGGAAGGTACCATCTCATTTCTCTCCTCAGCTGTCTGGGAAATACAGCAGAGGGAATGGTACTGAACCGGCTCTAATGAAAATTGGGACCTCCACATGAACACCTACATGGGTTCACAGCTCACAACATGGCCTCCTTACTAAGTACTGTCAGCAACACCAGATCTGTCATTGTCTTCCTGGACCTGGGAAAGGCTTTTGAACTAACAAGTCCGCTCAGTATTCAGGAGATCCTGTTCAGAATGGGAGTCAAAGGCAGACTGCTTGCTTGGATTGGTGACTATTTTCGGAACAGAACTGCCAGAGAGAAGTTTCAAAGTCACCTTTCCAGGCATTTGCCCCTGGAGAATGGCACTCCACAAGGGGAGATCCTTAGCCTGGCTCTGTTTAACACCCTCATGTTAAGCATCCTTGATATTCCACTCCCAGCAGGGTGCAAGATCCTTTCTTATGCAGATGATCTTGCAATTATCTCTGCAGGGAGATAATGAGAATGTAATAAAAAAAAACATTTTCTAGACCTAATATCTGTGGAATGCCGCAGGGTTGGGCTTAAGATCTCAGCAGCCAAATCGAAGGCAATGACCAATATCCATGACCAAAGACTGCGAGTCCAAGGGTTAAAGCTAGAAGGGTTCATATCTACCAATACTTGGGCTTTGGGTTGATAAGAACCTCACCTTCCGCTCTTGGATTAAACATCTCATAGACCAGACCAAGGCAAGACTGTCATGAGAGCTCTGTCAGGGTGGTGCTTAGGGGCTGGGCACCGTGTATTAAGATTCTTCTATGTCCACGCTGTCCGTCACATTGTGGACTATGCCTCTGTCATCCTGATCACGGTCAAGCCTAGACTCAGAAAAGGGCTTGACATGCAAAACGAGGCAGCCAGGATCATTCCTGGGTGGACTAAGGTTGTCAATCTCCTAGTGGAGGCCAATCGAGGTGTGCTAAAGTTAACCTTTGCAGACTGAGAATAGGCTATCCTTGTGTGTGACAAATCATACCTATCATTGGGCATCATTAGGCCTCGCTCAATCTTTTCCAGTCATTCCGGTCTTGTGTCCTCTGATTCCAGTTTACTCCTGCAAAATTTGCTATTTCATCCCGCCATCTTGTCATTAGTCTTGCCCTTGGTCTCTTTGAGTCTTGTATTTCCCATTTTGTTTTCTTTGTCCACCTGTTGTCCTGTCTCCGATATATATGTCCTGCCCACTGCCACCTTTTCTTTTTAATGCTCTTAAGAATATCCTATACTTTTGTTTATTGCCTGATCCATGTAGTTCTTTTCTTATCTCTTTAGCTAACTCCTAGCATAAGCCTTTCCATTACTAATTTCCTCTCAAGTACTTTGGTCGTAGTCCATGTTTCTGACCCATATGATATGATGGGGATACATTGGTCAAAAACCTTTCTCTTTGGACATAGTGGCAGACGATCTCGTAATATATTACTTTGCTTACCGAAGGTACTCCAACCTAGCCTGATTTACCGTTTTATCTCTTCTTCGAAGGTTATGTTAGCCTAGATGAGTTGCCCTAGGTATACTTACTCGTTTACTGCTTCTAGTATCCCACCCTGTATTTGTATTTACTCATTTGGGGTTTGACTCTTGAATATGACTTAAGTCTTTTTCATGTTCATTGTAAGGATAATCTTTAGACTTTCCATATTCAAATCACTTAGTAATTGTTGTAATTCATTTGCTGACTCGCCGAAAAGAACAAAGTCATCTGCAAATCTTAGATTGCTTAAGTGTTCAACCCCTATTTTAATCCCTTTCTCCTTCCAATCTAACTTCTTGAATACTTTCTCCAAGCAAGCAGTAAACAGCTTTGGTGAGATGGTGTCGCCTTGCCTAACTACCTTTTTTTATCAGTATTTTATTGGTTTCTGTGTGCATTTTGATGGTCGCTGTATCATCTCTAAACATATCCTCTAATAATCTGCAATATAATCTACGAATGTCATACACAGAGGCTTCCTATATTCGTTTGTTTTCTCTCTTATTTGGGTTAGTGTATGGATATGGTCTGTAGTTGAAAATCCGTTGCAGAAGCCTGCCCGTTCCCTGGGTTGTTTTGAATCTAATGTATCGGCGATGCGGGCTGTGATGGTTTTTGGGAACAGTTTATAGATTACTGAAAGGAGTGTAATGCGTAGGTAATTCTTTAGGTCTTTTGTGTCCCCCTCTTGTGTATAAGAATTATTATTGCGTTTTTCGATGATTTTTGAGTTTTAGCTAGACATCTGTTAAAAAGATTGGCCACTTTTTCTGCTGCAATATCTCCTGCATCTTGAATAAGATCTACACTAATACCATCTCCCCCTGGTGTTTTTCCTCTTTTCATGCCTTTTAGTGCCCTATTTACTTCCTCTACCAATTGTTGTGTTCGTCTTTGCACGTGGTTGATTATTTGAGTGGTATAAGTCGCAATAGAAGTCTTTTTTTTACATTGATAATTCCATTTTTATTGTATGTCACCTCTCCATTGTTTCTTTACTGCATAATTTGTTTTTTTCTCTATACCGAGCCTCCTCTTGTTGCCTTATGGATGGTACCAGAAAACAGGGCTTTATTTATTTTTCGTATGTTAAATTTTCACACATCTTTCTTCTTCTTGTTTATCG
>NW_028234418.1:19897273-19899773 GCF_977035675.1 Penaeus japonicus
GTAAATATAATGTAAGCATCAACCTTTTCCATATAAAACGTACTGTTTCTGGCCTTCTCCGGGTGCTAACAATATCATCAATCTGCTATAATCTTTCAAACATACATTGAAATCTAAAATCACTGGTTGCTGCAGATGTTTACCCTTTACTTCTCCCACCCTTCTGCAGATGGCGGCACCAACATAGGAGGGAAATTTCAATTTATTGCTTACGGTGTTACAGGTGTTACATATGTATATATATATATATATATATATATATATATATATATATATATATATATATATATGAATATATGTATATATATACATATATATATATATATATACATACATATATATAATATATATATATATATATATATATATATATATTATATATATATATATATATATATATATATATATACATTTATATGAATATCTATATACATATGCATATATATATATATATATATATATATATATATATATATATATATATATATATATATATATATATATATATATAAATAAATATATATATATATGTATATAGACACCATGAAAGCGTTGAACAAAATATATTAGTTATTGCTCAAGATATTTCGTTTTCTGTAACGTTCTAGCCAAAGAAACTTTTCCTATTTTGTTTTAGGGATAACTTAAATATTTTTAAAATACCCCCCTAAAGAAGAGAAAATGCAAGTATAGATATTTTGCAATCAAAATGGATTCTACTCGTATTCTTTAATGTTTAACGAGAAAATAGTTCAGTGGAATTACAGCTAATGAAGCTCTTAACCTGAAACCTAGCCAAACAATCTCCGAGAGGGTGAACGATTTTGCTAAACTCATTTACGTCTTCGCGTACTTGTTATTCTTATTCGTACTGACATTATGCATATAAATTTCAAATTCATTTCACGACTATGGGTCATACATACACCCATGCATTTGTGAGATTATTTCTATATCTTGAAATATTTATCATAGCCAAATCCATTCACTGCATTGGGCCTATACACAAAGAGCTTATGATGAGAGTCGGCATTAGATGAATTGGTTTTAATCTGTACTTGTTGTTTTTTTATCTATTATTCGAGATGGATTGATGAATGACGGAAATATTTATAGAATGCCAAATTATATGCCTGCAAGAAATTTGATAGCACTTTGGAAAGTTCGCAATGGTATTGCAAAGGTTGAATATGCAATATCTTGATATACTCCGTCCCAAATAACGAAAATGTCTGCGTATATGCTGGATAGATCCTAACCCTCCCTTCAGGGTGTGTTCTCACAGCATTTCGAAGAGAACCTCACAAAGGGCTGAGGACGACCTCCATCCCTTCTCCTTCACTTCCGTCTCGATGCCGCTGAGAACCTATCAGTATCTTGAGAGATAAACAAATGAAAAACATCAGTCCTTCCTCATACTTCCTTTTTTTTATCTGATCCAGTTCTGGTCAGCTTAGTGACTTGGGTAAGCTGTAATGACATTGATCCCAAAACGTATTTTCTGTAAACATTTAGTATAAAGGCTTACATTTCGTACATGGATTTGCATTTCATATTCTTTCATGAAACTCGGTGCTTGAACTTAATTTCTAACCCATGTTTTGTTATCTACATCATCTTCATGGATAAAAAAAAATATCCAAGTGTGAAATCAACGATTTTTTTTTTATCATTCTTTTATCAATCGGCCTCTATCATGACTCACTATCTATTCACTTTTGATTTCTATAAGAACATGAAAATAATATAAACGTCTCGATCGTGAATACAAACCGATAAATCAGTGTATAAAATAAGGAATAACAACACCAAAGAAAGAGAAGCTGTGCACGCAGTCCCTTCAGTATCAATTCAACTCAAAGGTTCGATGAAAAAAGTAATAACAGGCCATTGTTTTCCCATCTACACGTCTGATGTATAATGTGTGTTGATGGAGCACTTTGAGGTTTTCCAAACAGGTCTAAAGCCTCTCCAAGGTGACACATTCAAGTTTTTATTCTTCTTATTATTTATTTTTTCTATTGACATGACGTTTAAATTAGCTTTTCTTTGTTAAGTTACTTCTGAACTTTTTTTTATAATCTTTATAATCCTTGTCATGATTATGATTATTTTCATTACCTTTATCTTATTGTTATCATTAATATCATTGATCCTATTACCGTTACTACTACTACTGCTGCTATTCTTATTTGCAGTAACCCAACCGCATTGCTGTTGATATTAATATATACTGAATATATCCAGCTTTCTACATTCTTCACCAGAAATACGAGTCATGTCTGTATGTTGGCTTGTCCTGTCGGTATATTTTTTGTGCTTAAGAAATTATTTCGATCCAAACTTTCTGCCAAAAACGGTGTCAAAAAAAAAAAAAAAAAAAAAAAAAAAATCAAACACTTCCAGGAACACGTCTGACCACACACTAAGGCTCCCAGATCGATATAATTTTCCGTTCTCTAGATTTTATCGGACAAGTAAACAATTCAAAATTATGTAT
>NW_028234418.1:19917273-19924773 GCF_977035675.1 Penaeus japonicus
ACAAACACAACACCCAAGCACAGGACCCAGACACAGGACCCAGGCACAAGACACAAACACAAGACCCAAGCACGAGGCCCAGGCACAAGACCCAAGCACAGGACCCAGGCACAAGACCCAAGCACAGGGCACAAACACAAGCACGAGGCCCAGGCACACGACCCAAGCACGAGGCCCAGGCACAAGACCCAAGCACAGGGCCCAGGCACAAGACCCAAGCACAGGACCCAGGCACAAGACCCAAGCACAGGACCCAGGCACAAGACCCAAGCACAGGGCCCAGGCACAAGACCCAAGCACAGGACCCAGGCACAAGACCCAAGCACAGGATTCAGGCACAAGACCCAAGCACAGGGCCCAGGTACAAGACCCAAGCACAGGGCCCAGGCACAAGACCCAAGCACAGGATTCAGGCACAAGACCCAAGCACAGGGCCCAGGCACAAGACCCAAGCACAGGATTCAGGCACAAGACCCAAGCACAGGGCCCAGGTACAAGACCCAAGCACAGGGCCCAGGCACAAGACCCAAGCACAGGACCCAAGCACAGGGGCCAGGTACAAGACCCAAGCACAGGACCCAGGCACAAGACCCAAGCACAGGGCCCAGGCACAAGACCCAAGCACAGGACCCAGGCACAAGACCCAAGCACAGGACCCAGGCACAAGACCCAAGCACAGGACCCAGGCACAAGACCCAAGCACAGGACCCAGGCACAAGATCAAAGCAAATTACGCAGGCACAGGACCCAAGCACAGGGCCCAGGCACAAGACCCAAGCACAGGACCCAAGCACAGGGGCCAGGCACAAGACCCAAGCACAGGGCAGCGCGGAAACCCCACCTGAGTCCGAGCTCACGAATCCCGAGGTCGTCAGCGATGAGCAAGGAAGCGTAATCGCCTTTGCGATCGTAGGTCGGTGTTCCCTCAAGTCGGTTCGGCGAGACGGCGGCATTCATTCGCGGACACTTTCTCCCACAACTATTTCTCCGTCTTCAACTGGCGTGCGAGGCTGTGCGTGTTTCGTGTGGGCTTCGGTTGCTGTGTCGGTCGAGGCTTGGTTGGTTCAGTTCGGTTGCGCCAGTGGGTTCGATTGAGAGGGTTTGGCGCTTTGGATGGAGGGAGTGTGTCGTATTTTGGTTTTCATTTGTATGTCTTCCCTTTCGGTTTCATGTTTTCTGTCTTTCTATCTCTTTCTATTTGTCTGTCTGTTTATTTGTCTCTCTCTCTATCTCTCTTTCAGTCTCTCTCTCTCTCTTCCCTCTCCACCTATCACTCTCTCTTTCTTTATCACTCTCCCGTCCCCCCCCCCCCCTCCCCGCCCTCTCCCGTCCGTTTCTCTCGCGTCCTCTCCCCCTCTCCCACGTCTCTTAAATCAGGAAGAAGTCATCAAGCGAATTTAATTATCCGCCTGCGTCTCCTTCCTCCCCTTCTGGCGGCGGCGAGACTCGCTCCCCCTCCCCCACACCAGCTCCCCCTCCCCTAATAGCATCCCTCCCCCCAGTAGCACCCCCTCCCCCCAGCAGCACCCCCTCCCCCCAACAGCACCCCCTACCCCCAACAGCATCTCCTCCCCCTTCAAACATGTCCTTGTGTACTATCAACCATCTCTGATATGACAGGTCCGACGGCCGCTTCTCTCATTGGTCTGTCATTTGGAAAATTACCTATTTACCTCGTCGGTCAACTCCGCCTTCCTTCAGTCGTCTCCTTCCCTCCCCCCTCCCCCTCCCCCTCCCCTCCTCTCCCTCCACTCACGTCCTCGTTGGTCCGTCCAAAAAGTACTGTTCCTCTTGTGTGTGTGTGTGTGTGTGTGTGTGTGTGTGTGTGTGTGTGTGTGTGTGTGTGTGTGTGTGTGTGTGTGTGTGTGTGTGTGTGTGTGTGTGTGTGTGTGTGCTATGTATGTATGTGGGTGGGTTTTTACTTTCTTGTCACTCTTCCTATCACACTTCAGCAACTTGTAAGGCATGCAGTGTTTATTCGTAAAATGTTTTCTCAAAAGAATTTTTGATATGGCATTAAGGACAATGGAGGGGGGATCTGAAAGATTACAAGATGTCCTCTTGAACTGTGCATGTTTATGTAGATATATCCTCATATGCACACACACACACACACACACTCACGCACATATGTATATAAATATATATTAATATATATATATATATATATATATATATATATATATATATATATATATATAAAGAGAGAGAGAAAGAGAGATGAAGCGTAATTACGCAACAACATCGAAACATTAATCGCACATTTTTACTTTGTGAAGTTATAGATATAGTTGTGTATCATTGATACATTGGTAATAATTGTTGTTAATTAGATCATTATTGTTGGTGTTGCTGTTGGTCATGTCACTAGTCATATTACCTTTGGGAAAACTACAATTACTATCAATTGGTTATATTGTTACCTTTGCATTGTTGTTTTTATGATGCTAATAATAATAATTATGCTAATTATAGTATTAACGATTATGATGATGATAACAATAATAATGCAATAATAATCATCATTATCATTATTATCCTTGTTATTATTATTATCACCATTATTATCATTGCCCATACTATCACTATTATTACTGTTATCATTATTGTTAGTATTATCAGAATCATTATCATCATCATAAATATTTCAAAATCATAATTCTATGACTAGCATTATTGCACTATGACATCACAACATCCTGGTATTACGACTCAACAATGTCTAGATAAGGTTCTGAAGAATTTGCAATGAAGAGACAGTTGCATAGGAGTCGGAAAGGATAAGAAAAAGAAGAAAAAAAATGAATAGAAGGAAAAGAGGAAGGAAAAGTAAAAAGAAATAGAAGGGAAAGAGGAAGAGGAGGAAGAGAATGGAAGGAGGAGAATGAGAAGGTAGAGGAGAAAGAGGAGGAGGATAAAAAAGTAGAAAACAGAAGAAAAAAATAAATAGAAGGAAAAGTGTAAGAAAAAGAGGAAAACAAAGTAAAATATAAATAAGGGAAAGAGGAAGGAGAAGGTAGAGGAGGAAGAGGAGGATAAAGAAGTAGAAAAATAAGAAAACGTAAAGGAAAACGAAAGAAAACAGAAGAAAAAGGAAAATCAAATGTAAAAAAAAAATGTCTAAAACAACCCATGTTATGAATAACAAAGACGGCAGAACACGGACAAAAAATATGTTCTTCTCGTGTTATCCTTGTTCTCTTATTTATTCCCACATATCTCGATTAATCTCGTTTCTCCTACGCACCTTTCTCCTTGGCCTTGTCCTATTCCCCTCGATCGGCCACTTACCTCCCCTCTTATATATCACTTTTTGCCCGAGGGAGCGAGTTCTCGCCTTTTTGCATATTTGCGCATTTTTCAACACCTCTGACGCACGCCCGACACTCGGCCTGTGTGGCTGTGGGAGAGCTTGTTTGTGTATGTGTTTGTGTGTGTGCGCGTGTGTGTTTGTGTGAGGATGTGTATGTGTGTATGAAGATGTGTGTGTGTGTATGAGGATGTGTGTGTGTATCTGTGTGTGTGTTTGTGTGTGTGTGTTTTTTTTTTTTTTTTTTTTTTTTTTGTGTGTGTGAGGATGTGTATGTGTGTATGAGGATGTGTGTGTGTCTAGGTGTGTGTGTGTGTGTGTGTGTGTTTGTGTGTGCATATCAGTATATGTTTGGTGTACATATCTCTCATTCAGGATAAACAATAAAACGGTCTTTCCCGAATTTCATAAGTCCTCCATCGGTTCCCGTGTGAGCGCTATCTCAAGGACATCAGGCCCATTGCTTACGTGCGACTTCAGAGATTTCGGAGTTCCAGCGCCCTTCCTTTGCTTATCGGGAGCGGAGATAAGATGAGAGATGGAGCGATTGCTGCCAGTGTTGCCGTCGGGAGCATGTGTGACCGCGGCTGGAGGTCGCCTTTTTAAGTGTGTGTATAGTTTTTTTTATATTTACTATTCTTTTATCTTTTTCTTCTATTATCATTATAATCATTATCATTATTATCATTATCATTATTATTATTATTACTATTATCATCATCATTATTATTATTATTATTATTATTATTATTATCATTATTATCATCATTATTATCATTATATTTTTTTCTTTTTTTGGTGAGTGGGTGTAGCAAGCACGTGTGTGCGAAATATGTATTTGCGTGTGTGTGTTTAGTTATGTATGTGTTTTGTGGAATATATGTGCGTCTGTCTTTCGTGGTCTATTGTCTCGCGTGTGTATGTGCGTGTCTTCACGGCACATAATGGGAGGGGGTCAAGTATGCGTGTGTGTGTGTGTGTTTGTGTGTTTATAGTTAGCCATGTACTTGCATGTGTTTGTCTGGCCATCTGTTTATGTGTAAATATGTTTTGGGGATATGTATATGTGTCTCTGACAATATTTAGCGGACAGTATGTGTCTATGTAAGTATGCTTTTATGTGTGCGTGTGGATATATATGTATAGATGTATAGAAGCATTTTATACATGCACATGACTATGGATGTGTGTGCGCCTCTGTCTGTGTGCCTGCTCGGAGACGAGGTGTGTCAGTGTGATTTTTTTTCTTTCCTCTCCTTTCTTTTCCTTCTCCTTGTCCCTCCCTATCAATCCCTGCTCTTTGCTTTTACCCGTTCTTCTTCATCATTTCCCTCTGTCTAATGATAGTGATGATCATAATGATAACAATAGTAAGGGTAGTGATGACGATTATGATAATGATAAGAAGGACCAAGAAGTGATGATAATACCATTAATATCATTACTTTCACCATCACTACTACTACTATAAGTACAGCTATCACTATTTTTATAATGATCATGTTCATCATCATCATAGACATCATTCTTATCTCTATTGTTCATATCATTCCACCGTTAATTCATGTCAATGTGACGTACGGTTATTTATCCATTATCTTCAGCGAATAATAAAATCATAAGCAAAAATCTCGACAAGAAAAGACCATCCTGCCTGCCACCCCCCCCCCCTCCCCGCTACCTAAAAAAAAAAAAAAAAAAAAAAAAAAGGTATTGTTCCGTTTTGACTACGTCTGTGTATATGTGTGTGTGTGTATGTGTGTGTGTCTGCGCATGTGACCGATGTTATCCTAAGCTTTCATAACATGTTTATCCTGTTGCTGTAGTCCCTTTTGTTCTCTCCTGCATTGAGCTTAGCAGGTTGGATGTGGCGATCATTATCCAGACTCTCACGTGCTTGGCCAGGTGAGGGAGGTGAGCCAAGGGGATGGTCCTTTACCCTAAAATGGAGGCGGTGGGGAAGGAGAGGAGCACGAGGAGGTGAAGGAGGAGGAGGAGGAGTAGGGGAGGAAGTGGAGGAGGAGGGGAAGAGGAGGAGGAGGAGGAGGGGGAAGAGGAGGGGGAGGAGGAGGAGGAGGGGGGAGAGGAGAAGGGGGAGGAGGGGGAAGATTAGGAGGAAGAGAAGAAGAAGGGGGAAGAGGAGCAGGAGGAGGAGGGGGAAGAGGATGAGGAAGGTGGGGAAGAGGAGGCGGAGGAGGAAGAACAGCAAGAGAAGGGGAGGGAGAGGTGAAGGAGAAAGAGGAGGAGGAGGGGGAGAAAGAGAAGAAGAAGAAGAAGAATTAGTAGAGGCAAGGGGAGGAGGATGAAGAGGAAGAGGAGGTGGGGGAGAGAATGTGATGTGTCTGCAATGTTGCTGGTTGCAAGGTTTCTATCATTGCTTTTGTTAGCAGTAATAGGTTGTAGTAAATACTGATGTTGTTATCATTATTGTCCTTTTCAGTATCATTATTATAATTACTATCATCACTAACATTATATCATAATAGTTGTTGTTATTGTTATCATTATCCTCCTCCTCACTATCATTATTATTATCATTATAATCATTATTGTTTTCATTGCTATTGCTATTGTTATTATAACTATCATGAAGATAGTTGATTACTGGTATTAATGATATCATCATTTTCATCATTACTGTCAATATGATTATCATCATTATTGTTATTATCATGATTTTTATTATCATGACTATAATAATTCTTATTGTTATTCCTACTATTAATATCATTTTCATCATCCTTATTTCCATTGTTATCATTATCATTATCACTATTGTTATCATCATTATTATTACTTTTGCTGTAGTGTAGAGTATAATTATCGTAATAATAACAATGATAATAATGATGATAAAGATATTGAAAGTGACACTAATGAGGATCAAAATCTTTATTAGTATCATTACTATTATACTCATTATCACTATCTTTATTGCCATTAACATTAACACCACCATGATCATGATGATCATCATAATTATCATCCTCATTTTTATTGATTATGTAAGTGAAAAAAAAAACAGTTGCAATATTGTAATTGCTATTGCTGTTAATTACGTTGCTTTTTTTTACTTATCACTCAGGATAATTATCACCATCATTATCTAAATGAATGTTGGCAGGGTTGTGTTGGTATTTCATTATTGCCATTGGCATTAATGCTATTATTGCTTTCATCATCGTCATGGTTATCCTTATTATTATTTTCTGTATTATCATTGTTATTGTTATTATCATCGTCATGATTATCAGTATGATTGTTATTATTATTGTGATTATCACTGTTATATCAAGTTTTATCAATGTTATCATAACTAACACTACTATCATTATCACAATTAATGCCACTATTATCATCAATATTATGATCATAACATTATCATAATTTTTGTCCTCGATAAGATATCCAAGATGTACTTGGTGACTTCAATATGCTATCCTTCTCTGGGATCCCAGACTGAGGATCTCTCGCTCTTGCCAGACCAAAATTGGGAGATAACTATTCGTGAATTACCGATCCATCAAAGTTGACCTGACCTGACCTGGCTGTAGAGAGGAATCAGGATTGCCTCGCTAGATGGAATATGATATAGATGTTTCATGTAATATTTGTAAATTAACTGCATATAGCTGTATGTAACATACAATGTAAATCTCATAGAACCTCATGGACCCTGTTACACTGTGGGACACATTCAAACACGAAACATTTGATGTAGCCAGTGAGTCTACGTCACATAACTCAGCTAGCTGGAGAGTGGGATTTGCATCGGCCATTTCTTAGTAAGAGATCTTCATCCTGCCAACCAAACTCTAAGAAAGGTGAATTTAAGACCCCCCCCCCTCCTCCGACCCCACAGACGACTGTAGTTCACGTAGTAGATAAACAAATCCTCTTAGATCATGTTGGGGTGCGAGTATTTTAAGCAGTTTGAGCATCAATGGTTAGCTTGAACTTGGGTAGTGCCGTGACTCTAGTGTGTGATAAGCCTACCAGTTGGGAACCTCCTACTTTGACCTGGCTAATACTATTGGCTCGGATATGTTTAGGTATGTCACCATACCCTCCGGCAGAGGAAAGGGGAAAGCTAGGACTGTAGCAATCATCGAGGTATTAAATTGCCCAGCATGCCATACAAGGTCCTTGCTCTCATATGTCTGGCTCCCTTCAGAGACTACCTTCTGAGG
>NW_028234418.1:19952273-19954773 GCF_977035675.1 Penaeus japonicus
GATAATCTACGATGAGATCTCACAGCTACGTCTTCTCCTCTCCTCTCCTTCTCTATCTCTCGCGTCTCTCTCTTGAGCTCTGCGCATATCGCGCTATCTAGAGCAGAGTACTCAATTCTCTCTCTCTCTCTCTAGCTAGACTAATCGCACAGGCTCTCTCTCTCCCACTCACGCCTCTCTCTCTCGCTCTCGACTCTCTATCTCTCTCTTGCTCTCTCCTCTCTCTACTCTAAATCATATCTCTAGAGATATCTCTCTCTCGAGCGCATCGCGCTCTCGCAAATGATACGACGACTTATATTAGCTCGAGAGATCGATAGTATCTCTATCTCCTCGATCTCCTCTCTCACGCACTATCACTCGCTCGCTATCGCTCACTCTCGTCTCGCTCTACAATACTATAGATATAGCAGATATATGAAAAGCGCGATGCCTCTCTCTAGTCGCTCTCTTCCTACTCTCTCTCTCTCTCTTTCTCTATCTCTCTCGCTAGTCGCCTCTATCTCTCTCTTTCTCTCTCGATCTCTCTCTCTTTCTTTCTCTCTCCTCCTCTCTCTCTCTTTCTCTCTCTCTCTCTCGCGCGCCCCCTCTCCCTCTCTCTCTCTACGCTCTTCTATCTTCCTCGATCTCTCTCTCACTCTCTCTCTCGTCACTCTCTCTCTCCCTCTCTCTCTCTTCTCTTCTCTCTCTCTTTCTCTGTCGTCTCCTCTCCTCTCTCTCTCTCCGGTTCTCTCTCTCTCTCTCCTTCACTTTCCTTCCTCATCTCCTCTCTCTCTCCTCTAGCTATCGCTTTCGATCTCTCTCTCATCTCACTCGCTCTCTCTCGTCTCTACATCTCTCTCCTCTCTCCTCTCTCTAGCTCGATCATGATCGCTCTTCTCTCGCTCTCTCACTCCTCAGCTCTATCCCTCGCTCTCGCCTATTAGGCTCTCTCTAGCTCTCGCTCTCTCTCTCTCATTCATCTGTCCTCTTCAGATCGCTCTCGTGCCTGCTGTCTCTCGTCTCCTCCTCTCTCTCTATATATCTCTCCTTCCTCCACTACATTACGTTCTAAATCTAGCGCACTCTAGATAGATCTCTATCTCTCACCAACTACTCTCTCTCGTCTCTCTATCTTCTCTCCTTCTCGCTCGCGCTCTCGCGCTCTCCTCGTTCCTCTCTCATCGGCCCTGCGCCCGCTAACTCTCGCTCGCTCTCTCTATCTTTCTCCCTCTTTTATCCCTATATATCTCTATATCTAGCATGTCGCTCCGCACTCAGACTCTCTCTCTCTCTATCTCTCTACTGAGGAGTCAAGAGATCATCTCTATCTATAATCTATATCTTTCTATGCGATAATAGCGATCATAGAATAGAAGAGATAGATAGACTGATAGAGCGAGCGCGATCCCCTCTCTATAGATTATATTAGATAGATAGCTATGCTCTAGTGTAGATATATATATAGCTAAAGTATCTATAATAGAGCGATAGATCTATAGCTATAATATATATACTCTACTATAGATGCAGATATAGAGTATATATCGATAGAATATAGCTATCAAAGAAATAGATAAGAGAATATATATATCATCAATAAGATATACGAGCGATATATAGGTATAGATAAGAGAGAGAAAGAGATATAGCGATATGAGTATAAATATCGAATAATCGTCTTTCTAGGAGAGAATAGATCTATAGAGAGAGATAGAGACGAGTGGGATCTAGTATAGGAGAGAGAGTATCTAGAGATATAATAGAATAGATATATATATATAGATAGATAGATATAAGAGAATAATAGAGATATATATGAGAGAGAGAGATAATCTATAGATCCCTAGCATCTTTATTCTCTCTAGCATAGATACTCTATCATAGAGATACTTATAACATAGCGCGTATCGAGCTATACTACAATATATTCTATCTATTTAGCTATCTATACTCACTATTCGTAGAGAGAAGATATAGAGAGAAAGAAGAGAAGAGATATCTAGAGAGATATAGAAAAAAGATTATATCTATAGAAAAAGATAGAGAGAGATATTATAGATAGAGGTACTAAAAAAAGAGAGAGGAGATATATATATAGGATGATCTAGATAGAATCTATAGTATATAGATATAGATTAGAGAGAAATCTACGAAGATATATATAGAGAGATAGATATCTCTCAGATATAATCTTGATATATATATACTGAGATAATATAGATATATATAGATAATATAGGGAGACGAATAGATATCTATATGAGATTTACGATATATCCTATATATATATAGAGAATACTTATAGCTCGCCGCGAGCGGATATACCAATAGATAGAGAGATATATCATAGCTATCTCAGGAGAATCTATCTATCTCTAATAAGAGATCATGATGATACTATAGAGATCATCTCTCTCTCTCTCTCATCTCGCGCAGTCTCTATTATTGTCATCGCTCTCTTCACTCTCTGTCTCTATCGTCTCTCTCGTCTCCCACCTCTCTCTCTACTTTTTTTTTT
>NW_028234418.1:19972273-19977273 GCF_977035675.1 Penaeus japonicus
GCCCATCCCAATCCCCCCCCCCCCCCCCCCCCCCCCCCACCCCCCTCCATTCCACCCCCCCCCCCCCCCCCCCCCTCTCTCTCCTCTCCTCTATCGATCTCTCTCCTTCTCTCTCCTCTCCCCCTCTCTCTCTGCTCTCTCCCACTAACCTCTCTCTCTCCCCTCCTCTCTCCTCTCCTCTTCTGTATCTCATCTCTCTCACTCCTCTCTCATCACCCTCTCTCTCTCCCACACCTTCTCTCTTCTCTCTCTCTTCTCTTTCCCTCTTTTTCCTTCTCCTCTCTCTCTCTCTCATCCTCCCTCTCTCTTCTCTCTCTCCCTCTCTCTCTCACCTCTCTCTCCTGCTCCCCTCTCTCTTCTCACCTCTCTTCTCTCTCTCTCTCTCTCTCTCTCTCTCCATGCCGCTCTCTCTCTCTCTCTCTCTCTTCTCTCTCTCTCTACTCATCTCTACCTCTCTTCTCTCTCATCTCTCCTCTCTTCCTACTCATCTCTCTCTCTCTCTCCTTTCACTCTATATATATATTATATTTATATATATTATATATATATATATATTTTTATGTATATATAATTATTATGTATATGTATATATATATATATATTTATATATATTATATATATATATTATATATATATCATATGTGTGTGTGTGTGTGTGTGTGTGTGTGTGTGTATATTATTTTATTTATTATATATATATATATATTTATATATCCTATATATATATGTGTGGGTGTGTGTGTGAGTGTGTGTTATATATATCTATTTATTTATATGTACACACACACACACACTCACACACCCACACACACTGAACTCACCCACACACACACACACACACACACACACACACCTAATATATATATATATATATATATATATATATATATATGGTATTATATATATCCATATATATATTATATATATACATATATATATATATATATATAATCTACTATACTATATTATATATATATGATAATAATGATAATAATATGATAATGCTTTTCATTTATAGGACACTTTACCCAACGTAAAAGAGCGAATAAGAAGTTGGAAGAGTATACTAGTATAGTAATTGGTAATTGGTAATTGGTAATGAAGAAAAGACAGAGAGAGAGAGAGAGGGGGGGGGGAGGGGGGGGAGGGAGGGGGGGGGAGAGAGAGAGAGATGGATAGAGAGAGGGGGCAAAGAGGGATAGAGAGAGAGAGACGAGATGAGGGAGAGAGCGGAGAGAGTAGACGGAGCGAGAGAGAGAGGAGAGGTGAGATAGAGAGAGTGAGAGAGTGAGAGGAGAGAGAGAGAGAGAGAAGAGAGGAATGATGAAGAGAGACGAGATGTTGAGGAGAAGAGAGGAGGAGAGAGAGGAGAGAGAGAGAGAGAGTGAGGGAGAGGACGGAGAGAGAGAGGAGAGATGAGATAGCGATGAGAGAAGTGAGAGAGCGACCCCCCCCCCCCCCCCCCCCCCCCCCCCCCCCCCCCCCCCCTCGACTTCGAGAGGGAGAGAGATGAGAGCAGAGAAGAGAGAGCCAGACGGGAGGAAGAGAGAGGAGAGGGAGAAAGAGGAGAGAAGAGAGGAGAGGAGACTAGGAGGGAGAGGAGAGAGATGAGGCCGAGAGAAGAGAAGAGAGAGAGAGAAAGTGAAGGAGGATGAGGAGAGATGGTGGGAGAGAGAGAGATGAAAGAGAGGTGAGAAGAGGGGTTGGAGGGAGAGAGATGGAGAGTTGGAGAAGAGCTGAAAGGGAGAGGAACGAGAGGGAGAGGATGAAGAGAGAGGATGAGAGAAGAGAGCTGAGAGAGGAGAGAGGGAAGGGAGAAAAGGAAGAAGAAAAAGAAGAAGAAGAAGAAAGAAAGAGAAGAGAGAAACAGAAAAAAAAATCCCAATATAATACGTTAATTAGTATCAACAACCATGACTTTATTTCCTTCCAGTATTTTTTTCACAAGTTGTATGAAATAATTCATGTTGTTTATAGGCTGACTGCGAATTCAGAACGCGGGCGTGATGTGGACGATAAATACGGAGGCTTTCTTACGTAACTGCTCCCCCGTGTGTGAATGCGTGAGCGTATGCTTTTGAGTGCGTGTACGTGTTTGTTTGGTTGCGTGTACGTGAAATCGTTTTGGTATGTGTGTGCGTGTACGTACATATATGTTTGTGTATAAGTATTCGTATTTAAGCATTTGAACTTCATTCTTCATGGGGGGGTCTTTATAATTAATTTTCCTATTCTGCTATCATGCCCATATATCCTGACAGATACTATTACGATCAACCTACTACCCTCACCTATTCGTACATTTACATATTTTATTCTACGTGTGTACGTGTGCAGTGTGGTCGGCGCTGGGACAAAAGTCACTGGGGATCCACCGTCGGACGGCCAGGTTATTCAATTAAATGATATGGCTTCGATATTGTTCGGTGTGTCGCGGATGCGGTCTTGATGAAGGTAGTAGTGGGCGGGGAGAGTCGGGGGGTGAGAGGTGGGAGAGGAGAGAGATAGGAGAGAGGACTAGGTTAGAGGGAGATGGGGGGATGGGAGAGTGGCTGATTGGTGTGGAGTGGGTGTGGAGGAGTGGTTATAGGGGTTGTGTGTGTGTGGTGTGTGTGTGTGTGGTGTGTGTGTCTGTGTGTGTTTGTGTGTGGATGGGGGGGGGGTATGTGGTGTGTGTGTGTGAGTTTGGGTGTGTGTGTGTGTTATGTGGGGGTAATGTGGTGGTGGGTGTGTGTTAGCTGTGTGTGGGTGTGTGTGTGTGTAGTGTCGTGAGTGTAGTGTGTGAGGTGTGTGTATATATTATATATATATATATATATAATCGTATATTATATATATATATATATATTATATATATATAATATGTATATCTATATTAATTATATAATATAATGTGTGTGTGTGTGTGTGTGTGTGTGTGAGTGTGTGAGTGTGTGTGTGTGTGTGGAGTGGTGTGTATGTTGTGTGTGTAGTGTGTGTGTGGATGGGTGTGTGTCTGTGTGTGTGTGTGTGGTGTGTGTGTGTGTGTGTGTGTGTGTGTGTGTGTGGGTATGTGTGTTGTGTGGTTTGTGTGTGGTGTGTGTGGTGTGTGTAGTGTGGTGTGTGTGTGTGGGGTGTGTGTGTGTGGGTAGTGTGGGTGTGTGGTGTGTGTGATGTGGGTATGGTGTGTATGTGTGTGTGTATGGAGTGCGTGTGTGTGTGTGTGTTTGTGTGTGGGTGTGTGGGTTTGTGTGTGTGGGTATGTGTGTCTGTGTGGGTTTGTGTGAGTGTAGTGAGGTGCAGTGTGTATTTGTTTGTGTGTGTGTAGTGTGGTGTGTGTGTGTGTGTGTGTGTGTGTGTGTTGTGTTATGGTTTGGTGTTGAGTGTTCTTGAGAGTGTGTTTGTGTGTGGGTCTGTGAGAAATAGAGAGGGTGTTTGTTAGTGTGTGTTGTGTGTGTGTGTGTTGTGTGTGTGTTGTGTGGTAAGTGGGGTGTGGGTTTGAGGTGTTGATAAAGTGAGTTAAATTTAAGTGATTTAGTGAGAGAGATTGAGTGAGAGTTTGTGAGTGTTAGTGTGTGTGGTGGGTGGGAGGGGGGGTGGGAGGGGTGGGGGTGTGGGGGGGGGGGGGGGGGTGGAGGGGGGGGGTGGGTGGGGGGGGGGGGGAGGGGGGGGGGGTGGGGGGGGGGGGGGGAGGGGTGGGGCTGGGGTGTGGGATATGGTTCTGTGTGTGTGTAGACTGTCAGACAGAGTTGTCGGGTATGGATTTGAGTTTGGTTAGTGTAGTGTGAGTTATAGAGTTATATAGATTTATAGATACTAATGATGCTATTATTTTTTGTTTTTATTTTAGATATAGAGATATATTGGTTTTAGGCGTGTGGGTGTTGGTGTGTGTGTGTTGCGGGGGGCATGTGTGTGTGGTGGGTGGAGGGTGTGGGTGGGGGGGGGGGTGTGGCGGTATCACAATGTAAAATTAGTGTTGGCACGTTTGGTGGTATGGAACCCCACCCCCCCCCCCCCCCCTGACCTGAAATCCCCCCACTAAATAGGGAGTAGAGAGAGATGATGGTATGGGAAGAGGGTAAGAGTAGGTAAGAGTAAAGAGGAAGAAGGAGGAGGAGGAAGGATTGAGAAGAGGAAGAGGAAGAAGTATTGTAGAAGGATGAGAAGGAGACGGAGGAGGAGGAAGAGAGGAAAGAGAGTAGGCGAACGAGAAAAAGAAGAAGATGGAATAAGGAGAAGCAGAAGAGGAAAGAAGAGAAGAAGGGAAGGAGAAGAAGACGAAGTAGCAAGAAGAAGAAGAATAAGAGAAAAAGAAGAGAAGGAGAAGAATAAGAAGAAGAAGAAGAAGAGAAGGAGAGGAAAAGACGAAGAAGAATAAGAGAAGAAGAAGGAGAAGCAAGGGGCGAGAAGAAGGGGATAGAAGGAGAAGAAAGAAGAAGTAGAAAGGAGAAGATAGAAGAAGAAAGAAGAGAGAAGCAAGACGAAAGAGAAGGAGGAAAGAAGACGGAAGAATGAGAAGAGAAGGAGAAGAGTAAGAAGGGGAAGAAGGAGAAGACGAAGAGAAGAAAGGAGAAAGAGAAAGAAGAAGAAGGGAAGCAGAAGAAGAAGAGGAAGAAGAAGAAGAATAAGAGACGAGACGAAGACGAAGAAGAAGAGAAGTAAGAAGAAGAAGAAGGAGAAGAAGAAGAAGACGAAGAAGAAAAGAAAAAGAGTCCACCCAACTATAAGAAGAAGAACGTAGAAAAGAAGGGAAAGAAGCAGGAGAAGAAGAAGACGGAGGACGAAGATGAAGGTGGGAAGAAGAAGAAGAAAAAGAAGAACAAGAGAAGGGGGAAGAAGAAGAAGACGAGAACGAAAGCACGAATAAGAGGAGAAGAAGTGAAGACGAACTCCTCAGAAGGACGAAGCCGAACGAAGACGAAGACGAAGAAGAGCGACTTAAAAAGAAGAAACGGAAGAAGAAGGAGGAGACAAAGAAGACGAAGAGAAAAGAAGAAGACAAAGAAGAAGAAGCGCAG
>NW_028234418.1:20069773-20073827 GCF_977035675.1 Penaeus japonicus
AAGCAGGCAATTTAATTTGTAGCGGGAGAGCTGCACGGAAGCACGGCCGACAGGCGCGCTGACGGAATACAGAGGGAGGTCACTTTCCCTTGGGATTGTGACATCCGGGAAATTAATGATGATCATGTGGAATGATGACGTTGATAATGATAGTAGCAATGACTATGGTACTGTTCATGACAGGTCGATTATTTTCATTATCATTACCATTATTCATTGTTAACATTATTGTTATTCTTATCATTATCATTACCATTAATCATTATTGTAATTATTGCTACCAGCAATTATTTTCATCGTTATTGTTATTGTCGTTATCATTATATTTATCATTGCTATTATCATTATCATGATCATCATTATTATTACCATTATCGTTATAATCATCTTCATCATCATCACAATGATAAAAATTAAACCATCATTGCGTGTTATTCAGTTTTCTGTGTCCATTCCCGTCGAGCATGAGAGAGAGAGAGAGAGAGAGAGAGAGAGAGAGAGAGAGAGAGAGAGAGAGAGAGAGAGAGAGAGAGAGAGAGAGAGAGAGAGGGGGGGGGGGGGGGGGAGGGGAGAGAGAGGGAGAGAGAGAAAGAGAGAGAATTATCAAAAAAGGATAGTGGCAGTTATCAATAAACCATGACATAAAGACAGGGAAAAATAGAGTAAAATAAACGGTCAAATAATCAGACGCTAAAGAACCGAATCCCCTTTCTAATATGCGCAGACATGTCCACCTTCAAAGTCCGTGTCGGTATAGTTATGTGCGGGTGTATTGCGGTGCGTGTGTGTGTGTGTGTGTGTGTGTGTGTGTGTGTGTGTGTAGGTTTTGATGATAAATGTAAGTGTGATCTTAAAGTTGATTCGTATGTGCGTGTGTGTTAGTGTGATGTCGAAGCCTGTGCTGAGTGCCAATGTGCTAAGATGTGAGTGAATCATGTGTGTGTGTGTTTGTTCATGTGTGTGTGCGTGTGTGTGTGTGTGTGTGTGTGTTCATGTGTGTGTGTTCATGTGTGTGTGCGTGTGTGTGTGTGTGTGTGTGTGTGTGTGTGTGTTCATGTGTGTGTGTTCATGTGTGTGTGCGTGTGTGTGTGTGTGTGTGTCTGTGTGTGTGTTCATGTGTGTGTGTTCGTGTGTGTGTGTGTTTGATGGCGGTTTGTTGTGTGCGCTTGTGTGTTATATTGATGATTAGGTAGGGGGGCTGTGTGTGTGTCCATATGTGTGCGTGTGTGTATGTGTGTTTACTGTGTATGTTGAAGGAGTTTGTATGAGTGTGTATTTTGTGTATTTAAAGGAATTATGTTAGTGTTTTGTAGCTGCTCTTATGACTGCATGCATGTGCTTCAGAACTGAGCAACGCATTCTTGTACACGTCCAAGAGGATATGAAGCCATAAAACTTACACAATCTTATCCTTACCATCACCATCTTCATCACCATATTCTCAGCTTCCCCACGTACACTTCCCTTCTTCATCGCCACAATCACCTCCCTCACCATCATCCTCATGCATCACCAGCCCTATCACTATCACTATAATCTCACCATCATCAATTTGACCCTTCTACAAGTAACAGCAAGGTAGGGGAAGAGAGGTCAGTAGAGGGGCGAGAAGAAGAGGGAAAGGAGAGGAGAAGAGGAGGAGACGGGAAGAGGGATGAACAAAAGAGGGAGGGACAAGAGAAAGAGTAAAGAAGAGGAAAGGGGAAAATAGAGGAGAAAGAGATACATGAATGGGAAGGAAGAAGAGAGTGGAAAGGGGAGAGAGGAAGGATGACGGAGGAGAAGGATGAGAGGAAGAAGGAGACAAGGAGAAAATAGGGACGAGAATAAGAGGAAGAAAAGAAGGACACCGAGAAGGGACGAAGAGAAAGAAAAGACGGTGGGGAAGAAAGGTAAGAGAGAAAGCGGGAAGAGAAAGAGAGGGAGGAGAGAGAAAGTGAAGAGACGAAGAAGAAGAGAGGGAGAGGAAATACAGATGGAAGGGAGGAAAAGGAGAGGGAAGAGAAGAAAGTGAAGAGACGAAGAAGAAGAGAGGGAGAGGAAAAACAGATGGAAGGGAGGAAAAGGAGAGGGAAGAGAAGAAAGGGAAGAGGAGGATAGGAAGCCAATATGGAAGGGAAGAGAAGTAGAGGGAAGAGATGCAGAGGAAGAGGGGGGGGGGGGGTATGGTACCGTGGGAACCCCTCTAGCGAGTCCAGCGGAGGTATTTCCGAGTGGTATCCTTGGTTGGGGGTGGGGGGAGGGGCGGAGGGGCGGAGGGAAGGGGGCAGGGTGAGGGAGAGAGGGCGAGCGTAGACGTGTGAGCGTGGGCGAGCGGGTGGAGAAAAAGGGTGTATTCGTGGGCGTACAAGTGTGGATGGAGCGAAGTGTGCTTTGAATTTGTTGAACACCTTGCGTTGCGCTTGGATGGCTGCATCAGATCGCGTTATATACATATGTATATATAGATACGTACATATATATATATATATATATAAGATGTGGTTATTTAGATATTATATATAATATATAGGTATTAATATATAAAACTTTGTATATTTATATATATGTAATCAATAGACTGTATATATATAGTATAGTATATATATATATATATAAATATATATATATATATATATAAACTTCAAGTATATATACTGTATATATGTATACATATATATAAACATACATTAGCAGCCACACGTTGCCACGACACACACACACATAATATATATATATATTATATATATAGTTAGATATAATAACTATATATAATATATATATATATGTTTATCAATCCACACACACACATTTACTTATCTATTCATATAGAAGTTATATAATATATATATAAATTATATATATAATTTATATATATGTGTGTGTGTGTGTGTGTGTGTGTGTGTGTGTATATTACATATATATATATTATATATATATATATACATATATATATATTTTAAATATATATATATATATAATATATATATACACATACATATATATATATATAGAGGAGAGAGAGAGAGAAAAGACGAGAAAAAAGAGAGAGAGAGAGAGAGAGAGGAGAGAGAGAGAGAGAGAGGAGAGAGAGAGAGAGAGAGGCAAAGACGAGAGAGAGAGGGTGTGGGGGGGGTGGAGCGGGAGAGAGAGTGAAGGAGAGCAAAGAGAGATAGGAGAGAGAGGAGAGAGAGAGAGTGAGTGGGGGAGGGGGGGGAGGCGAGAGAGAGAGAGAACGGGGGGGGGGAGTGAGAGAAGGAGAGAGTCAAGAAGAGATGAGAGAGAGAGGGAGGAAGAGAGAGAGAAGGACAGAGAGAGGAGAGAGCAAAGAGAGGGAGAGAGAGTTACAGAAAGAGAGGAGAGAGAGGAGGAGTAGAGAGAATAAATATAAGAGGGAGATGGGAGGTTGAGAATTGGTGGGAGTGAGAGAGAAGAGAGAGAGAGAAGAGATGACAATGAGATGAGGAGATGATAGAGGAGGAGGAGAAAGTGGGATGAACGAATATGAAGAAGAGAGAGAGAAGAGTAGTAGACAGAGGAGATGAGAGAGGATGGAATGGAGAGAGAGAGAGAGAGAGAGAGATGATGATTAATATCACGTTAATCGCCTAGGCTTTACGAAATAATGTCTCTACCCCCCCCCCCCTCTTCTCCAACTTCCGGTCTGAGGGCAATTCATGAGAGTCTGAAAGTCATTCTTTTGTCTTCGAAAAATTCCACAAACTTCCTTTTCATCCTGATGCGTTGATCGCTACATTCACCTATTACAATATATGCATTTATGTATGTGGGTTCTATTTATGTTTGTGTGTGTATATACACAGACACACACACACACTACATCATGCTGATGTATATACATATAAAGTGATATATATGTGTGTGGTCTTGAAGTGTGTGAGAATGTGGTTTATGATATTATATATATACTATATATAATATATATATATATATATATATATATATATATATATATATATATATATATATATATATATATATATATGCACATGAATGTGTGCATGTGAGTGTGTATATCCCGCACACACACACGCACACAATACATTTTTCTTTT
>NW_028234418.1:20078927-20080759 GCF_977035675.1 Penaeus japonicus
GGGAGAGAGAGAGAGAGAAGGGAAAAAAGAAAGAGAGAGAGAGAGAGTGAGGGAGAGAGAAAAATAAGGTGAAAGGGCAGTTCGGTCGATACTGGACTTTTCATTTTTCAAAAATTGTTTTCCGTTGCTCTTCGATTCGCTTCGCGGACGTCGCTACTTTGCTACGCGGAGCTGCCTCCTACGGCGACGTTGAAAGGCCCACGCTGGACAAACAAAAATAATACAAACACCAAAACAAAATGAAGAAAGAAAGAAAGAGAAAAAATATATAAATAAAGGGAGTTGTAAATTAGTACCCAAACGCATGAAAATCATCGGGTTTGTTGTGGAAGTTCTTAGAGCACCGCTCGAGCCTCGGTAGATGAGGGAGGGAGTTCGGACGGCGGTCAGCGTGCTGCGTACACCCGAAACCTTCGCCCTCCTCCTCCTCCTCCTCCTCCTCCTCCTCCTCCTCCTCCTCCTCCTCCTCCTCCTCCTCCTCCTCCACCTCCTCCTCCTCCTCCTCCTCCTCCACCTCCTCCACCTCCTCCTCCTCCTCTTCTTTTTATTCTCCTTCTCTTTCCCCATCTTCCTCCCTCTCAACCTTCCCTCACTCTCCACTGTTCCTGTTCCTATGTCTTCAACCTCCTCTTCTTTATCTTCATTTTTTTCCTCCTCCTTTTTTTCTTCCTTCTCCTCTTCCTCTTCCAACCCCCCCCCCCTTCTCCCTCTCTCCCTCTCTCTCTCCCTGTCTCTCTGTCTCTCTGCCTCTCCTCTTCCTCTTTACATTTCCATCGCTCTTTATTTATGGGCGTCTGGGCCGGGCTGGGAGGAGGCAGACGTCGCGCCATTTGTTACCATTTTAGGAAATTAAGTCTGGTTCCGCGTGGATATCATTATTATTGTTATTTGTATTTGTATTAGCGCGAGATGGATCTGCGTCTGGAAGCCATTCATTCCGCGCGGTTGCCATGGAAACGGATTTACGAGTAATAACCCTCTTCATGAATAATTTTCAGATGTAAGGCATGCCATTATACATATGTATATTCTTTGTCTCTATGCATAATGCATAAATAATCTATATATGCAAATAAATGAATATTTATGGATAATATATATATATATATATATATATATATATATATATATATATATATACACATACATATATATATATATATATATATATACACACTACAAATTATATATATAAATAAAACAATAATATATATATATATTATATAAATATATATATGTAATATATATGTTTATTATAATATATATATCTATATATAAATATATAATATACAAAAACATATATATATATAATATATGTAAAAATATAAATACATATATATACATATATATACATATATATATATATATATATATATATATATATATATATAAATATATATATTCAATATATATAAAAATAATAAGAAAAAATATATATGTATATATAAAAATATAAATAATATAAATATAAATATATATATATATATAAATATATATTGTAAGTGCATAATGTATAACATATCCTACATACATACATACATACATACATACATACATACATATATATATATATATATATATATATATATATATATATATATATATATGTATGTATATATATATTCATATACATATATGCCTAAAGTGCGGCGAGTCGCCTGCCTCGTCTTCCCTTTTCCGAAATTCAAAGGACGCGTAACCGAAGAATAGATTCCTAACGTATCTTCACTCCATCACGGTATTGTGGTTTACTCTCCCTCCGTATATTCATTCATCTTCCTCCTCCTCTGTTCATCGATTTATCGCTCTGTCTCTCTCACTCTTTTCGCTCA
>NW_028234418.1:20095859-20098359 GCF_977035675.1 Penaeus japonicus
GCCATGTCTAGAGTAGCCCCATGTCTAGAGTAGTCCCATGTCTAGAGTAGCCATGTCTAGAGTAGCCCCATGTCTATAGTAGTCCCATGTCTAGAGTAGTACCATGTCTAGAATAGTCCTATTCTCAGGGGAGTCCTATGTCTAGAGTAGACCTACGCCTAGGTAAGTCCTAATCCTTGAGGGTTCCTGCGTTCTCTTGAGAATTTACCCCCATGTCAAAGAGAAAACTATATATTCGCTTAGCGTCAAAATGCATAAAAATGCATATAGTCACGACTTGCAACTTCCAATTCACTTTTGATTTTATAGACCTCTACTCCTTTTAACCGTTTCTCTCTTTCCCCCCTCTACAGCTTTTTTTTTTTTTGTTTCCTTCAACCTTTTTTTCCCTGGACTTTCTCTCTTTTTTCCCCTAGACTTTTATTTTCACCCCCTGGACTTTTCCCCCACTCCCCGTCCAGGCTATGCACGGCTTCTCCCCTTGTTCCCCGATGCGCTCTCTCGTCCCGGGGGAAAATCGCCACTCCTTTCATATATACTGCACGGTTTTCCCCCCTATTTCTTTCTCCCTATTTCTCCCCTAACTTTTATCCCTTCCCTCTCTTTCTCTCTCTCTTTCTCTCTCTCTCTCTCTCACCCTGATGCACGCATTCTAAAAATGTCTTTCCTTGTTTGAAATTCTTTCACTGTGTATTTCTTTGTTTATTTATTGTTATCCATTTGTTTATTTACATCTATTCTTGCGTTTACAATTAAAGTAAGATCTTTCGTAAGATTTTTTTAGCCTCTCTATCCATCTGACTATTATATTTTTTCTACATTTATCTAACAGCTAATATCCATTCTCTCTCTCTCTCTCTCTCTCTCTCTCTCTCTCTCTCTCTCTCTCTCTCTCTCTCTCTCTCTCTCTCTCTCTCTCTCTCTCTCTCTCTCTCTCTCTTTCTCTCTGAATGTGTGTGTGTGTGTGTGTGTGTGTGTGTGTGTGCTGTGTGTGTGTGTGTGTGTTTGTGTGTGTGTGTTGTATGAGTATGTGTATACGTACACACAAACACACACACAAATACACGCACACAATAAACGCTTCACAGTACTATACAAGCACATTTCACATGTTCCGCAGCCAACACATTCATCCCTCTGTTGCATTTGGAGCGAAACACGTTGCCGTTTCATTTATTCATTATAGACTCAGTTCACTTTTGTTCAACGTTTTCGGTTTAAGCTGCGACGCACCTCCCCCTCCCCCACCCCCTCGTTCCTCCCTTGTTTACCTTAGTTGTTTTTATTTTATTTTTTGTATATATTCACAGTATGCTCCGTTTTTTTCCCCTCCTATGTATATGTATATAAACACATGTGTTGTTCACCTGTTCCGCTGTGAACACAACTCAAATAATACACGCTTTTCCCCCTTTGTACCGCTATGTAAATAGAGTGACCCCTCATTCCCCTCTCTCTTCCCCATCTCCCTTTTCCTTCTCATCTCCCTCCCTTTCTCTCTCGCATATCTCCCTTTTCCTTCCCTTCAGATTCGTTATTTCTCTTCCTCTCTCCTCCCTCCCTATCCCTCACCCTTCCTCTTTCTTCCGCCCTTCGTTTCCTCTTCCTTTTCTCCCTTCTCCCACCCTCTCTCGCTCTCTTGACTTCCCCTTGTCCCTTCCCCTTTTTTCCTTTCACCTCACAGTCTTCCCTCTTCCTCCCTTTCCCAGCACCCCCTTTGCTTTCCTCCTCTTCTTGTCTTACCTCCCTCTCTTCCTTCTCCTTCTCTCCTAACTTTCTCCCTCCTCCTCTAACAACCCCCTCCCCCTCCCCTCATCATTTAACGCCCTCCCCTTCCTTCTTCCTTCACCTTTCCTTCCCTCTCCTTCTCTCCTTGACCCCCCTCTCCCCTCTTTTGTTAACCACCTACCTTTCCTTTCTCTTCACCTCCTCTCTATCCCTGCCCCTCTCTCATCACTCCCTTCCTTCTCTCCTACCCTCCCCCTTATCTTTTAACTCCCTCCCTCTCTCTCCCCTTCCCTTCACTTCCCCTCCTTCACTTACCCTCCCTTTCCCTTCGCCTCCCCTCCTCTCTTAACTCCCTTTCTCTTCCTTTCCTTCACCCTCTATTTTCCTTCACCTCCTATCCTTCCCTACCGTCTTTCCTTCCCTCTCCTTTTCCTTTCACCTCCCCGCCTCTCCTAACTCCCTCCCTCCCTCTTCCCTTTACCTCCCCTCCTCTCCTAACTTCCATCCCCCTCTTTCTTTCCCTCCCTTTTCCTTTAGCTCCCTCTCTTCCCTCCCCCCTCTCCTAATGCCCTCCTTCCCTTCCCTTTCCCTCTCCCTCCATTTTCCTTCACCTCTCTCCTTCCCCGATCTTTCCCTTCTCCTCATGGTTCCCTCCCTTATTCCTCTCCCTTCCCGTTTCTTTCCCCCTCCTCTCCCAATGGCCCCCTTTCCTTTCCCTTCTTCCCCCTCCCCCCTGCTTTCCTCCTCTCCTCCCCGAACTCTTTCCTTGCCT
>NW_028234418.1:20103359-20105859 GCF_977035675.1 Penaeus japonicus
AGAGGGGAAGGTAGTAGAGTGTGTGAGATGAGGATGTCTATAAATAGCCGACAGCCTGAAGCTTCAGACGTACCTGATAAGAGGATGTCACACGCAAGGCTTCCTTCGGGCGAGTGTCAACACATGCTTTCAGAAACGATCATGCACGTGGACAGAAAAAGAAGACGAAGAAAAGGAAAAAAAAGGAAGGTAGGAAGAAAGATGGAAAGAAAGGGAAGAAAAGGAAGACAGGAATTGTGTGTAAAGTGAAAAGGAAAGAGAGCACGTGGCAGAAGAGGGAGAGATGAAGAGAGAGGAAGAGAAGGAGAGAAAAGAGGAAGAGAGGAGAGAGAAAAAGAGAAGAGGAAGAAAGAGAGAAAATGAGAGAAAAGAGGAAGAGAGAGAAAAAAGAAGGGGAAGAAAAGGAGAGAGAGAGAAAAGGCAATAGAGAAAAAGAGAAAAGGAGAGCAAAGGAAGAGAGAACGAAAGAAAAAGGAAAAAAAGAAGAAAGGACGGAATAGAAAGGAAAATAACATTTCACAAAAAGACAAAATATATATACAAGAAAAATAGGAAACAAATAAAAATGAAAGGAAAATATAAGAACCGAAAGAAAACGTAGACAAAACTATAAAAAAGAAAAAAGAAAAAAAAGACGAGAAGAAAAATAATGGAGTAAAGTAAGATAAAAGAAAACAAATATAAGAAAGAAAAGGAAAAAAAAAACAGAAAAAATAGAAATAAAGAAAAAAGGGAACACAAAGAAAAAATCAAAGGAAAAATCACAGAAAAGGAAAAAAGGAGAGAGAAATAAACCTATAACGAAAAAAATTACTTTATTTCAAGAGAAAAATAAATAAAAAATAAAATAAAAACAGACATCCAACATACGGAACGAATTTTTTAATTATGGATTTTCCTTGGTATTTTTGCCTCAAATTGGGCAAGGAGATTCACAGACACTGTTACATATACTTAGATATATTTAAGATCGAGTATCCTAGATATGTTTTAGATAAAGATATAACACAGGAATAAGGCGAGTCTTATGAAAAACCTTGTATGTATTTTTATAGAGTTGAGCCCTACTTAGTTGTGTTAAAATGATTATATGATACAATTACCAGCAGGGACTGAACGAGAAGAGGAAAATGGAGGGAAGGAGGAAGGGGCGGATACATACGAACACACACACACAAAAACAGAGAGCAGATAGAGAGAGAGAGAGAGAGAGAGATAAGAAAAAAAAATAAAGATAGATATATAAGATGGAGAGAGAGGGAGAGAGAGAGAGAGAGAGAGAGAGAGAGAGAGAGAGAGAGAGAGAGAGAGAGAGAGAGAGAGAGAGAGAGAGAGAGAGAGAGAGAGAGAGAGAGAGAGAGAGAGAGAGAGAGAAACCGAGAGAGAAAGAAAATATTTTCGAAACTCTTTTGCCGGCGTCGTTTACATTAAAGGAGTGCTGGCCTGCCCCATCGATGGCTTCATTACGGAGTCACTCGCTCATCTTCCGCCATTAATTATTCAGCTCCGCCGGATAAGAAATTGAAAAAAATGAAAAAGATGAAAATGTTGTATTTTTATACGTTTTTAAATAGGTTGTTTCTGATATGTTAATGTGTTTTTTTTTTTTTTTTTTTTTTTTTTTTCTTCTTCTTCTTCTTCTTCTTCTTCTTCTTGTGAGAAGTCGGTGTAGGGAGAAATAGGTAGAGTATGGAATAGATTGGTGGGTAATGGTGATACAGATATGTATAAAATGCATACACACACACACACACATACATACAAATATGTGTGTGTGTGTGTGGTTGTTCCAAAGGACATCTCAACGCACCGCAGTTGAACCGCCGGTTTGGTGCAGATTTGTTTGAGTGATCCGAGGGAGGGACAGGCTGAGGATTGAGGGGAGATGAAGGGAGGAGAGGGGATACACATGCACCGGGGGGGGGGGGGGGGGGGGAAGGGGGGGGGGGTGAAGGGCATGTGAGGCAGGGAGATGCATGGAAGGGGGGAGGGGGGAGGGGTAGGCATGGAGTTGAGGGGCAACTGGTCTTTCATGTTCGCTTTATTGTGTCTGTCTTTTCTTTTTTTTCATTTCTCTATCCTGTTCCTCTTCTTTTTTATCTTTCGCTGCGTATAGCGTAGAAATGTAGCTTAGAAACACACTCCTTTTTGCCTTTTGCAATTCTGGCTTATTTTCCCAATTCTTTTTCTATATCTATTTATTCCTTATATTTTTTTTCTTTTCTTTTCTTTTCTTTTCTTTTTTTTTCTTTTTTTTTCTCTCTCCCTCTTCCACTTATTATCTTTATCCTATACCCTCGCTTCTGAGGGTAGAGGATACTTAGATGATATCCTCTTCCTCGCCTTTCGTATTCTCCCTCTTCATCCTATCTCCTCCTTCTTCTCCCTCTTCATCCTATCTCCTCCTTCTTCTCCCTCTTCATCCTATCTCCTCCTTCTTCTCCCTCTTCATCCTATCTCCTCCTTCTTCTCCCTCTTCATCCTATCTCCTCCTTCTTCT
>NW_028234418.1:20123359-20125859 GCF_977035675.1 Penaeus japonicus
TGTGATTATTTTCTCTTTCCTCCTTTTTTTTCTCTACTTTCGTCTCTCTCTCTTTCTCTCTCTACTTTCCCCTCTCTCTCTCTCTCTCCAAATGCTCCGTCGGAACTATCAAAGTAAAGCTTCTCTCGCCCTTCGGTTTCTCTCCCTCTCCCTCTCTATCTGTCTCTCTCTCACTTCTTCTTCTTCTTCTTCCTCCTCCTCCTCCCCCTCCTCATCCTCTCCCTCTTTCTACTTCTTTCATCGCTTATTCTCCCTCTCCTTCTTCCCTTTCTCCCTCCCCCTCCCTTCTCTCCCTCTGCCTGCAGATCCCTCGCCAGGCCTATCAAGCCAAATCTGCTCTCGCTCTTCTCCCTTCCCCTCTTCTTCCTCCACCCCTTCTTCTTCCTCTCCTTTTCCTCCTTTTACTTCTTTTCCCGATCTTTCTCCTTCTTCCTCTCTTGCTTTTCTTTCCTTCTCCTTTCATCTCCTTTCTTTTCCTTTTTCTTAAGAACCTCCTCTTCCCAATCCTTCATCTCCTATTCCCCTTCCTCTTCCTCTTCTTCCTCCTTCTTCTATTCCTCCTTCCCCTCTTCTTATTCCTCCTCTTTCTCCTTGTCCTTCTTCTACATATTCGCCCTCTCCCTTCTTCTTCTGCGTCTTAGCTGGACAAACGGACTAGCGCAAACAAGTCCTCCTCCTCCTCTGTCTGCCTTCCCTTTATTCTTCTTGTTCTTCTATTCTTCCTCCTCCTCTTATTCTTATTCTTCCTCCTCCTCCTCCCTTGTCTGCCTTCCCTTTATTCTTCTTGTTCTTCTCTTCTTCCTTCTCCTCTTATTCTTACTCTTCTTCCTCCTCCTCCTCCCTTGTCTGCCTTCCTTTTATTCTTCTTGTTATTTATTCTCTTCTTCCTCCTCCTCTTATTCTTATTCTTATTCCTTTTCCTTTTCCCTTGTCTGCCTTCCCTTTATTCTTCTTGTTCTTCTTCCTCCACCTCTTCTTCTTCCTTCTCTTCCTCCTCCCTTTATTCTTCTAGTTCTTCTTTTCCTTGCCGCTTCTCTTGTTTTCGTCGCTCGAGCTTTTGTGATGTCGGTACGGGGATTCTTGCTATTTCTTCTCTTTCTTCTTCTTCTTCTTCTTTTATTTTGTTTGTCTTACTGTTTGTCGAATCTGGTTTTGTATCTTGGTTCGTAAATAATGATGTGGTAGGAAACAAGGCAACAAACAAATTCTGATTCGGCGATGCCTTCTTAGGGGTGATTCATATCCTGATCATAAGTTCCCTATTACCCTCTCACTATAGGATTACGTCCTTCTGCCTTATTCCGAGTATTTTTCGTTATCATTCTGCTTCAGGTGTGTCTTGTATTCTGTATTATGAGGCGTTATGATTATGATGGGCGGTGCTTTTTCGACTTAGATTATTGACTGATCTTTAGGGTCTGCTGATCGATCGCATAAGTATAATGCTTTCGTATATTCTAACGGCTTTATCCCAGGATTTGGTCATGCTCATGTTTGAAAGAGAGTATTTTCGTATATGCTGTTTGGAAGATGCGTCGGCAAAGATAGAGGACGTGAGTCTGAGGGGAGGAGGAGGAAAGTGGGGAGGAAGGGAGGAGTATGGAGGAGGAGGATAGGAGGAGTGATGAGGAGGGGCATTCTTAGAAGGGAGGAGGATGTTTTAGTTGGATTTTTTATTGTTTTGGAGGAAGGAATCGGAAGGAGGAGGAGGGGGAGGAGGATCTGAGGTTTTGGAGGAGGAGCGAAGGTCAACTCCCCGCGCGGAGAAGGAGTCTCGAGGAGGGAGGAGTCTGCGACTTAGTAAGCGCAAGAGTATTAGTAAGTCCTTGGATAGACGGAGATGGACGGATCCAGGGGTGGAGGAGGAGGAGGTTAGAGAGAGAGACAGGAGAAAGTGAGGGGAGGGGGGGGAGGCTAACTATACTCAGGGAGTGCCGAAAGGAGGGAGTAAGAGAAAGAGTGAGGAGGGTGTAGCTTAAGGTAGAGGAAGGGGGGGAGAAGGAGAGTAGGGAGGAATAGGAGGAGGAGATATAAGACAGAAGATGAAAAAACAGACGTGGAAAGAATAACAAGGAGGAAGAAAATAAAAAAAAAACATAAAAAAAAAATGAAATAAAAAAAAAAATAGTAGTAAATAGATGATTATCCTGTTGTGGTTTTTTATGATGTTTTTGGTGGGTAGGAGTGCATAGGGGGGTTGGAGGAGGAGGGAATAGGGAAGAGGATAGGCGAAGATTCGAGGAGGGAAGAGGATTTAGCGGATAAGGATGAGAGAGGGACGGTGGGGTAATTAGTGGTGGTACAGTGTAAATTAGTTTGTTAGTAGGGTAGTGAGTTGGTCTGTAGTTGTTGTTAGGTGTTTTAAAGATGGTAAAAGGTATTAAAAGGGTAAGTGGAAAATTGGGGGTAGGAGGGGGGCAGGAAGGCGGGCGGAAGACAAAGAAATCGAATAAAGAAGTACGAGTAGGGGAAATAGAAGGAGAGGAAGAGGAAGAGGAAG
>NW_028234418.1:20140859-20143359 GCF_977035675.1 Penaeus japonicus
AGCTACAGCCACAGCCATAGCCACAGACACAGAGACAGCTACAGCTACAGCCACAGCCACAGCCATAGCCATAGCCACAGACACAGCCACAGCCACAGAGACAGCTACAGCTACAGCCACAGCCACAGCCACAGCCATAGCCATAGCCACAGCCACAGACACAGAGATAGCTACAGCCACAGACACAGACACAGCCACAGAGACAGCTACAGCCACAGCCACAGCCACAGAGACAGCCACTGCCATAGCCACAGCCACAGACACAGAGATAGCTACAACCATAGACACAGACACAGACACAGAGACAGCTACAGCCACAGCCACAGCCACATCCACAGCCACAGGCACAGCCATAGCCACAGCCACAGACACAGAGATAGCTACAACAACAGACACAGACACAGCCACAGAGACAGCTACAGCTACAGCCACAGAGACAGCCACAGCCATAGCCACAGCCACAGACACAGAGATAGCTACAACCACAGACACAGCCACAGCCATAGCCATAGCCACAGACACAGAGACAGCCACAGCCATAGCCATAGCCACAGCCACAGAGACAGCTACAGCCACAGCTATAGCCATAGCCACAGACACAGAGACAGCCACAGCCATAGCCATAGCCACAGCCACAGCCACAGACACAGAGACAGCCACAGCCACAGCCATAACCACAGCCACAGACACAGAGACAGACACAGACACAGAGACAGCCACAGCCATAGCCATAGCCACAGCCACAGACACAGAGACAGCCACAGCCATAGCCACAGCCACAGCCACAGCCACAGCCACAGACACAGAGACAGCCACAGCCACAGCCATAACCACAGCCACAGACACAGACACAGAGACAGGCACAGACACAGACACAGACACAGAGACAGCCACAGCCATAGCCATAGCCACAGCCACAGACATAGAGACAGCCACAGCCATAGCCACAGCCATAGACACAGAGACAGCCACAGACACAGAGACAGCCACAGCCACAGCCATAACCACAGCCACAGACACAGACACAGACACAGCCATAGCCATAACCACAGCCACAGACACAGACACAGACACAGACACAGCCACAGCCATAGCCATAGCCACAGCCATAGCCACAGCCACAGAGACAGCCACAGCCATAGCCACAGCCACAGACACAGAGACAGCCACAGCCATAGCCATAGCCATAGCCACAGCCATAGCCACAGCCACAGACACAGAGACAACCACAGCCATAGCCACAGCCATAGCCACAGCCACAGACACAGACACAGACACAGCCATAGCCATAGCCACAGCCATAGCCACAGCCACAGACACAGAGATAACCACAGCCATAGCCACAGGCATAGCCACAGACACAGAGACAGCCACAGCCATAGCCACAGCCATAGCCACAGCCACAGACACATAGACAGCCACAGCCATAGCCACAGCCATAGCCACAGACACAGAGACAACTACAACCACAGTTATAGACACAGACACAGACACAGACACAGACACAGCCATAGCCACAGCCATAGACACAGACACAGACACAGCCATTGCCATAGCCACAGCCACAGACACATAGACAGTTACAGCAATAACCACAGACACAGCCACAGACACAGACACAGACACAGCCATAGCCACAGCCACAGATACATAGACAGTTACAGCAATAACCACAGACACAGCCACAGCCATAGACACAGAGACAGCTACAGCCATAACACAGCCACAGACACAGACACAGACACAGACATAGCCACAGACACAGAGACAGCCACAGCCACAGCCACAGAGACAGCCACAGCCACAGACACAGACACAGAGACAGCCACAGCCACAGAGACAGACACAGAGACAGCCATAGCCATAGATACAGCCACAGCCATAGCCACAGAAACAGAGACAGACACAGCCACAGATACAGCTACAGCCACAGCCACAGACATAGAGACAGCAACAGCCACAACCATAGCCACAGACACAGCCACAGACACAGAGACAGCTACAGCCACAGCCATAGCCACAGACACAGAGACAGCTTCAGCCACAGACACAGACACAGACACAGACACAGAGACAGAGACAGCTACAACCAAAGAGACAGCTACAGCCACAGCCATAGCCACAGCAACAGCCACAGCAACAGCCACAGAGACAGCTGAATCCACAGCCATAGCAACAGCCGCAACCACAGCCACAGCCGTTCTTAATCACAGGGGATGTAGCTCAGTGGTAGAGCGCTCGCTTTGCATGTGAGAGGCCCCGGGTTCGATCCCCGGCATCTCCAGGTTTTACTTTTACTCCGGATTAAGTCATGTGTTTATTTAGATTTCGGTTGCCATAGCTATTGTTGTTGTTGGTAAAGGTATTATTCGATTTATCATCCTTATCCTTATCATTATTGCGACTTTCAGTATTGTTAGTGTTGTTATTATCATTATCCCTCTTTTCTCCTCCTATATCTCCTCCCTCACCCCCTCCCTCCCCTGATAGGACTCTTTCC
>NW_028234418.1:20158359-20168359 GCF_977035675.1 Penaeus japonicus
TTTACAGGCCAATTCAAGGACCAATGAGTAGTTTAGGCAGGTCACCTTCGCAGGCACAACCATGGGGCCTCGGAGGGGGAGGGGGAGGTGGGAGGGTGAAGGAACCAGCCTAAATATGGAATTGTTTTGAATTTCATATTTCCTTTTTTGCATTTTTTCATATCCTTTTTTTCCGGGAGGGAGAAAACCTGAAGACATGACTGATAACATTTCAGAAGTCAGATCCTATGAAACAAAAAAATCGTGGGGCTTATTATATCATTTTTTTGGTATTAATCTGAACACCAAAGCATTTTTCATTATTTTCTGTTTCATTTAAAAGAGACAGCTATTTATGTAAAAATAATAATCGCCAAAATGGCTACAAAATCTGGTAGACTTTGAAGACATACATGAGTCACAGGTAAAGTTCCATTGTGACGTCACCATCACATTCACGTCACCATAACACCAAATAGCATATTATCACTTGCATAAGACTAACCCTGTTAGGTTTTGTGCATAAGTTTTGACACATGCTGAGGTATACCGAGTATTGTGAGGTATTGTATATAACCGTTCTTGCTACTGCTGCTGTTGTTGTTGCTGCTGCTGTTGTTGTTTGCTGTTGTTGCGACAGCCGCTGCATCTGCAACGAAATGTCGCCGGTGGTGGGCTGTCCTCACCCGGGTGTCTTCACCACCACCACCACCATTGAATCAACAAGCACTGACACTTCACACAATGGCACTGCACGTCACCTACAACATGTGTGTAATACTGTCTGCGGGCTGGCACTCGGGCACTGGGCGGTGGTGGGGCTGCGGTGGCACAGGGCCCGGGGCAGAGCCGGGCAGGAAGGGCAGGATGGCACGGAAGGAGCCAGGGGGGTCACGGGATGGCTCAGAGGGGAGGGGGTGTGGTGGGGAGACACCCCCACTCCGAATGGGCGTCGGCCACAACAATACTGCTACAGGTAGATTCCCTGCACACTGGCGGCGACCACTAGTGTTGAGCCTCTGAGAGTAGGTGTGTTTCTTAGTAAGAGGAGGACACGATGCGAGGTAACGGACGCCTCAGGCACGGAACGCGAGGCACGAGGCCGGGCCGGGGCGACCGCCCGCCGCCCACGAGGACGACGGGCGGTTCAGTATGGCACAGGGGCGGCCGCCCGCGGCATGGAATGTTGGCGCGGTATCACAGGGCGGCTGGAGCCGCGTGAGGTAGATGCAGGGCGTGGCGGCCACAGGAACTCAGCACCGGCGGAAGACGGGCGCGGGCGCATGCGGCCAGGTCACCGGCGGGGCTAGGTCACCGAGGGGACCGCAGCGCCCACTCCGGGGCCAGGTCACCGGCGAGGGGACACGGCGCCCACTCCGGGGCCACGCGTGGGCCATCATCAGTAAACAGGTGGCGCCACCACGTGCTGAGGATGACCTGGGTGTCCGGGCGGGCCGTGGCCCGGGTGGGCCATGGGCGGGACGCCAGGTCGGTGGCCCGGGTGATGACCAGGGAAGCCAGGCGGGCCATGGCCCATGGGTGGGCCCGGGGGCGGGTGGGAGGAGGCAGCAGAGGCGGCGGCGGCCATGGCTTTCTTGCGGTGCGTCTGGAAGTGCTTGAGCATGTGGTCCTTCCGGATGAAGCCTTTGCCGCACTGCTCACACGTGAAGGGCTTTTCGCCGGTGTGAAGGCACATGTGGCGGCGCAGGTCCGTCTTGTGGTTGAACTGCTTGGGGCAGACCTCGCACTTGTACGGCTTGTCGCCCGCGTGCTTGCTCTGGTGGTCGCTGAACGAGATTTCGTCCGGGAACCGCTTGCCGCACGTGCCGCACTTGAACGGCTTCTCGCCCTCGTGGTACGTGGTGCGGTGCTGCGTCAGGTAGCACATGCGGTTGAACAGCTTGCCGCAGTCCTGGCACCGGAAGGAGCCCTCGGTCGGCGTGGTGGTGGTGGTGGTGCTGGACGTCGTGCCGCCCGACTCGCTGGAGTCCATGGACGCCTCGGAGCCCGTGTCGCCGCCCACGGGGTCCGGCGACCGTGAGATGCCCAAGCCCCGCTCGCTCTCCAACTTGAAACTGTTAAAGCCATCTAGGGCTTGCCCGGGGAATTCACTCATGGAATGAAACCCCGGGCCCTGGTGGCCCCCCTGCGGCTGGTAGCTTGTGAAGTTGTTATTCCCGCTGCCGGGGAAAAAAGGGGGACCGCCCCCCATGGGCGGTGGAGCCTGGCCCCCGAAGCCGTTGGGGTTGGTGCTGAAGTGGCCGTGGTAGAGCGTGGGCGCCGTCGGGGGCTGCTCGCCGCCCAGGTAGTGCGGCGCCTGGCTGTACGGCGGGGCGGGGTGGAGGCCCTGCGAGGGGCCCGGCACGCCCGGGGGCTGGTAGCCCGACAGCGATGAAGGCGGCGGGTTGTAAGCAGGCGGAGGCTGCTGAAGGCTGGGCGGTGGGGGCGTCTCCAAGGCGTCGGCCGCGGAGAGGTTGGACTCTTCGTCTTGGCTGGATATGTTGGAGGCTTCGCCGATGCTCTTGGCGCCCGGCGATAGGATGGGCGGGCGCGTGGGGTCGGGCGTGGAGCGCGAGGCGCTGCCGCCGTTCAGCTTCGTCATGTTCTTGTGCAGCGTCGTGTTGTAGTGCCGCTTGAGGTGGCCGTGGCTCGTGAACCACTTATTGCAGTCCTCGCACTTGAAGCTCTTGGGGCGCTTGACGTTGGAGGCGAACTCGGAGGGCGGCCCCGCGTCCCGGGGCGAGGGCGGCGGCGCCCCATACACCGAGCTGGGGCTGCTCATGGCCTGAGGCGCGGCGCCGAAGCCCTGCGGGTTGTAGCCGCCCATGGCGCCTCCGCTCGAGTGGAAGGCACTGCCGACGCCCAGGCCGGGAAGGTGCTGCGGCGGAGGCTGTGGAGGACCCGGGAAGCCTGGCTGCTGCATGGGCGGGAGGCCGCCCATGGCAGGCGCCATGCTGCTGGGTGGCCCGAACTGCTCGTGTGGGCGCCACATGGGCGGCAGAGGGCCTGTCTGTTGTGGTTGTGGCTGAGGCTGCTGCTGTTGTTGCGGCTGCTGCTGCATGCCGCCGCTGCCGAGGACCTTCTGTGAGTCCAGGTCGAGGATCTCGGGCGTGTCCGCCGTCGGAAGCTCGTCCTTCACCTCGGAGTGTGTGTTCCCGGGCGAGGGCGTGGGCACGGGGGAGCGCCCCATGTAGGGGTGGAACCTGGGAGTGGTCGCCGCCGGCCTCCCATAGAAGCCATCGTCGAAGCCGCCGTTAAGGAAGCCGGTCTGGTAGGCGCCGTACTGCTGCTGCGGCTGCGGCTGGTGGTGCGCCTGCTGCTGCCCGTAGTCGGGGTAGTAGCCGCCCGGGGACTGCTGGGGGAAGCCCACGGAGAGGCCGTGGCCCGAGGGCGGACCCTGGGGCACAACACCTCCCTGAGGAGACTGAAGGCCCGGGGACATCTTGTACTCGTACTGCATGGGCGAAGGCGCCGTAAACGAACTCGAGCTCACTCCCGAATTCACACTCTGAACCGAACTGCTCACTAGACCCCCCTCACTGCTGCTCACTCCCAGGGGCGTCAGTTCTCCCTGCACAGGTGAGGGCGCCGGGGCACCTCCCTCTCGGGGACGCTCTTCACTTCCCATCCACATGTTCATTAAATTTTCCTTGTGATACTGAAGATGAACGTCGAGGGACCGCGCGCTCTCGAAATACAAGCCGCAGTCCTTGCAGTGGTGCGACCCACTCGCCATGGCTAGCTCCGGCCCACGGGGACCCGGCCTCGTACCTCTGCTGGCCGGGGCATCACTGAGACCTTAAGTGCACACGTGTCCAACAAGAGAGGAACTTCGAGTGACCGCGGGAGAGTGAGAGACACACGTGCGCTCTCGACGGGCGCTGGCTCCGTTTTGGCGCGCTCACCGCCAGGGAGTGTGGGACCCGTCCGTTCTCTGTGAGTCGGCCTAAGCTGCCCGCCGCACACCAAGGACACCTGACCTGGACGGGAGAGGAGAAACATCAGTTACTTCGGCAATACTCCTTTAACGAAAGGAAGAGAATAGCAAATAAGAGAAGCACCAACACACGGGGCAGCCGTATTTACAATTCGGCGCTGATTAAAAAGAGTTTCTGGCAGTAGGAAAAAAGATGCGTGAGATATAATTGTGACATTAATACTTCATAATGAAGAAGGGGAACCAATTAGAGATTACGCAAGGTTTAATTTTGAGCCTTAGTCATGCTACTTGAAATACAGTCGACGAAGAATCCACGGCCATATAACACTACTCGGTATTTACTTGCACTCAGATCAATAGTAACACATCCGAATTCTAATTCCCTATTAATATACAGAGAACAGGAAAATTATAATAATACCATAATGGTATAATTGAGCGTTACAAAGGTCGGAGTCAAATTTTGCAATAATTAGAGCTTTGAATAACCTACTGTCAGTCATAAACAATCTCTGTTCTTTTTTTATATATCAACTGCCTAAGCTTTGATCCAGTAATCACATATCCGCTTCCAGGTGGATATATACTCTAAGCTATGACTTAATATTATCAAGGTCTCTCTCTCTCTCTCTCTCTCTCTCTCTCTCTCTCTCTCTCTCTCTCTCTCTCTCTCTCTCTCTCTCTCTCTCTCTCTCTCTCTCTCTCTCTCTCTCTCTCTCTCTCTCTCTCTCTCTCTCCAAGAATAGCCTGGAGACAGACCTATGTCTTGAGAAACATCATACTGCTAAACTGTGCACACATTCGCATTTGCATATTCACCTCTTTCCTACTCCTCCTCCTCCTCGTGTCTCACCGGAGCAGAAAGCAAAAGTTTTGTTTGGAGTATTTTCATTGTAAATCACAAAGGTAGAACCTGATTATCTTGGTCATTCTGAAGGCCCCCTCCCTCCCCCCATCTCCCCCTACCGAATTCAGTCACGTGGTTTGGACGCCGAAGGTTGCCGCATGTCGCCAGGGAGAGCATGGTAACAACAGAGATTTCATTCATTCAGTAAAGCCTATTACACTGAACTTTTTTTGCACTTTTTCATTGGCTGCATCGAGTACGTCGGCGGCGGCAAGAACGCCTCGTTACGGCCACATCCCCCCACTTCTCAATTTACGAGATGGCAACTCGCGAGCAAGGGCCATCCTAAAAAATGGCTTCACAAGACAATGTCTTGAAGACTCAAGAGAGACATAGGAAGCAAGCTCCTTCTTAAAGCACTCAAACGTGTCTATGCAAGGGTTAACGGGGGAATAATGGCAGTGATGAAAGTATTTCCGCGTCTATCTCATCTTGATTCCGTCTGAAACATGGGACGGCAACGTGAAATATGGCAACATCGCCCTGTTATTGGCAGAAGGTGCCTCGAGATGCATCGATCACTCCATATGGCCTCTACGCCTAAGGAGCGGAGGAGCGAAAATGGCGTGACGCTCGGCCCAGAAAATAAATAACAACCTATACCCCACATTTTGTAACTCTGGCCTCGTCTTAAAATGTATTTATTAGCTGGACATCCAAGACCGACACAGATGGAATTTAGTGTAGTAACTCACCCGAGAATAATTTATAATAGACGTCTCTCTAATCACCAGCATTCCACGCCGCTCGAGGGCGCCATTTAACATCTCTATATGGATTATTTTCGAAATACTTTTTTTTAGATAAGGATCAAGGGAAACTACGGTATCGCATCCTACTGCAATGGTGTGTGCTGCCATGAAGCCCTGGATCATGCGGGAGAGCGAGAGAAAAGCGCGCGCGGAGGGGAAACGGCTGGAGGACGGTTACTCCAGCAGAGTGAAACAAAATGCGGATTATGATCATTCGAAAGGCGATTTCCTGTCCTTTGAGGAATAGATGTCAAAAGTTCGGCTTCTATCTTTCTCTTTCTCTCAAATATGAAATTCTGGTAAACAATTAAATTTCTTAGAGAGAAAAATGCGGCTCCTTATTTTCTTGGTCTTCGCTTCCTCCTCGTCGGCGCGGGCCTCCGAGATGCCGTTATTCCTGCGGCGGTTCCTATACTTTTGTTTATTCAGGCATGAGACCCAGCAATATAGTTAAGACATAGGCCTACCCCCTGCCTCTACCGCTGCCCCCTCCCCCTTACTCTCTCTCCTCCTAGACACCCTCCCTCCCTCCCTCCCTCCTCCCTCGGCGTATGAATCTTGCAGCTCTTCGGGTCGCCATAAACCGAAAAAGAAACGAGAAAATAAAGATGGACCATCTCCGCGGCCACCGAAGTCGAAGTCGAGGCCATCTTTATAGCTTTCGGACAATTGGTTGAAAACAATATCTGCCATTCGACTCACACCATAAACTCAGTCGACAACTGTGTGCGATTTTTAGAGATTGCTTCCAAAGGGGGCGTGGGAACGGCATCCCTATAGTGCGGAAGTATTAACATTTGAAGAAGGAATGGGGGGAGGCAGGGAGTATGGGGAGGTGGGGAAAGGGAGCATGGGGAGGAAAGGAGAGGGGGAGGGGAGAATAGCTCCTCCCCCCTCCCCCTCCCCTTTCTCCCTTTTCTTTCCCCATCCCGCTCCCCCTCCCTCTCTTTCCCCCTAATCTTTTTGTTTGTAAATCAAAGCTGATGTCAAGATAAACTAAATTTATTACAGGTCATTCCATCCGCGAGAGATAAATAAACTCCCCCCACCCCCTCCCCTTTATGGTGTAAGCAAACGTATATCATTAAACATTTATTATGTTTTAAAATATATATCATTGATAACAATAAAACTGAACTGAAAATTAATACGGAAATGTTCGAATTAAACAGCAAAACAAAAACAACAGAACAACGATGATTGTGAGGGGAATAAGAATGAAAAGGGGAGAGGAAAAAGAAAGAGGAAAAGAGGGAGAAATGAGGAGGAGGGATGAAGGGTGGAAGAAAGGGAGAAAGATTTAAGGGAAGGGATGTTAAGGGAGGGAGGAGAGGAGTGGAAATGAGAGAAGGAGGGAGAGGAGAGGTGGAAATGAGAGAGACGAAGAGGGAGAAATGGAAAAGAGGAGGGAGGGGGAGGGGGAGGGGGGTTGCTAACCTCAGATTCGCATCACAAAAAATACAATCCATCAACCTGACCGACACACGGCTATTAAACACCATTCCCGCCACCCTCACCCTCACCCTCACCCACCTTCCGACGCCCAAACCACTAAAAAATGTAATCAGTATCCCTTTCCTCCTAAAGGTACGTAATGCCTTTACCTTCAGAACGGAGAGTATGGAAGGAAGGAAGAAGGAGGGAGAGAGGGAGGGAAGGCGAGAATGATATGGAGAAATAATATGGAGAGACAATAACAGGCACAGTAACATCTTATCAAAATCAAGAAAGGAATCAGAAATAATATAAATATAATATTGAAAAAGCTTTTGACTTAAAAAAACAAAACAATATCCAACTCGACCTTAAGGACAGTCCCCCTCCCCCCCCTCCTCTTCCCCACCTCGCTTCTGCCCAAACAATACACCACGTTAGAACATGCGCGACGCTGAGTGAGATATATACACGCACAGGGAGAGAGGGAAAGAGAAAGAGAAAGAGAAAGAGAAAGAGAAAGAGAGAGAGAGAGAGAGAGAGAGAGAGAGAGAGAGAGAGAGAGAGAGAGAGAGAGAGAGAGAGAGAGAGAGAAGAGAGAGAGAGAGAGAGAGAGAGAGAGGGGGGAGAGAGAGAAAGAGAGAGAGAGAGAGAGAGACAGAGAGAGGGAGAGAGAGAAATAAAGAGAGAGAGAGAAATAAAGAGAGAGAGAGAAATAAAGAGAGGGGGGAGAGCGAGATATAGAGAAAGAAATAAAGAGAGAGGGGAGAGCGATATATAGAGAGAAATAAAGAGAGAGAGAAACAGAAAGAAAACAGAGAGGATGAAGTTGGAGGCAGACACAGAGAGAGACAGAACAGACAGACAGCTATAGCCAGAGACAGACTACAGGATATGTAAATTACCGAGCTACATCCGCGGAAAGAGCAGCCAAGACCCATCCGTGTGTTACAGTTAACCTGCTCGACAAATAAACGATCAGTGAACAAACACACAATCAAGCCAGACGGAAAAAATAGACGCCGCAGCCTATATATGTATATTGTACGAGTGGCTTTTGGTAGCCATGCATTACAATTACAAGTAAGGGAGAAGGAAGAAAGTATTTAAGGGGATGGAAGAGAGAGAGAGAGAGAGAGAGAGAGAGAGAGAGAGAGAGAGAGAGAGAGAGAGAGAATGCATTATTGTTTCCTCACCTCCACTGTCGTACAGATGCGAGATACGTGGACGACACCGCCACGACACACCAAGACCCACCGAAAGAAGCAAACAACTAAAGGTGCTCCCGGCAGCCCTCCTGTGTTAGTGAGCACAGCGTTGCTAGCCTCCTCTCTCACCCCCTCCTTCCCCCCTTCCCCTATTCCCTATGCCCCACCCCTCGACCCCCTCCCCCCTCCTTCCATCACGCCTGCTACAGCGACCACCAGGTGAGCCTACATACTGCTACATCTTCCATATAATATCTACCTCCTTCAACCGCGCAAGGATATATGGGATGTAATAATTTTTTTTTTATTCTCCTCCTCTTCCTCTCTCAAATTCCTACATCTCGCTTCCCGGATGTAATACCTGGACACGTTTATGGCTTCCATCTACATTTCGCTGATGAATATTGTCGCATAATATCACACTTCTACGAACCGTAAAATTCCCTCTCTTTCGCGTGCACGGGGGCCTAGAACTACACGAGCGCCGCATGTATTGTACGCGTTGTAGAGACTATAGCCGTTTCACAATACGAAACAAATTACGCACGCCGAGCAAAGGCCATGTGTTCTAAGAATCCTTGGTGAGGGACAAGAGCTCCACGAGGAAAGCCAAAGGTCCTTGCATCAACAGTGTAGCACCGTGTTCCGCCACAGCCTTCGCTCCCGTCACCGTGAGTCCACATTCTAATCAGGAAATAGCCGCGCTCTGCTTCTCACACTCTCGTTCCTCTACATAATACACGCCTGTTCTACTACACTCCCCGCGCACACACGTCTACCCAGCTATTGAAGTCATGCACAACAAAATTTAATTATTCGCCTGTGATTTGATTTAATGGCCTCGGAATGGTCAATCATGCTAAACAGGAAGTGGGTAAATACCGACTCTGATTGGATGAGCTGGTACACTCACTAGTTCAGGGTCGCTGCCTGACTACCTACCATCACCGCGTGGTTCAGACGCCAGCAGTGTTTTGTCTTCAATAAACACTTGCTCACTTTTGTTTCGTCATGGCATCTATGCATTTCAATTGCTCTTTAGTTCCCTTTTCGTTCACGCCGAAGAACGTAAAGATTTCCTTTCGTTGTCGTCGGGAAAATTGCACTGTTTCGTCTCGTCTTTTGGGCTTTCCGGGGTGTATAAGGAAGTGATTGCTGGTCATGTACCCTTACCAACGCCACTCTTGACATTTGCAAGTCACCAAAAAAATAAATATGCAAAACAAAAAAACTATCGCCATTTAGTTCTGTTTAATAAATACGAATATCAAAGTAAGGTCCAATTTTCGACGTTGGTATTATGAAGACTTGCCGTTTCAATGTAAGCCTAAGACAAAAAGCTATGTTCTTTTCCCTCACAGTGGACATACCTATTGCCAAGTGAACACAAAACCTGGAGGTTAAATATATAACACATGTGTCTGCACGATACAACGCTCTCAAATCCACACCCGCTTTTCACAGTGTGTTTTAGACGTTGTCACGAGGAAACACTTAGGCAGACTAACACACTCAAAATATCCCGCAATCATGGTTAACACACAGCAACACTAAACACCATTGTCTCCTTACCTGAGAAGAAGTTAAGAAAATCCTCGGTTAAGTAAGAACGTTTTGTCTCACGCCCCCAGTTAGAACCATCCACTCTGCGACGGCCTTAGACAACCACTGCGGCTGTGTGTTTCAACTTTGAACTGGTCAGCGCTAAAGAGGAAAGGGGGGGAGACTGGGGGAAGAGGGAGGGGGGAGGCGACGACTGCACAGGTGCCAACACGGGATT
>NW_028234418.1:20180859-20183359 GCF_977035675.1 Penaeus japonicus
ACACATATATAATATATAATATATATATATATATTTATATAAATAAAATATATATATATATATTTATATATATATATACATATAATTGGGAATATATATATATATGATATATATTATTATATATCTATATATGTATATACATATATATGTATATATATTTATATATATAATATATATATATTATACTATTATATATATGTATTTATATATATAATATATTTTTATATTATTATAATATATATTATTTTGTTGTTATATATATATATGTATTTTTATATATAATTATATATAATATCCCTTATATAATATATGTTATTATATATAATATATATGTATATATATAATTAATTATAATCTATATATATATCTATATATATATATATATATATATATATATATATATGCATATATATATTAATAAATATATAATATATAAAATATTTTTATATAATTATATATATATATTTTTTTATATATTTTTATATTTATATATATATATATTTATATATAGATATATTTATATATATAATATATTTATATTTTTTAATATATTTATATATATATTTATATATAATATTATATATAATATGGATATATAATATATATATATAGATTTATAATATAATTTATATATATAATATATTATATTATATATGTGTGTTGTGTGTGTGTGTGGGTGCATATTTAAAATGCATATTTATATATGCATATTTATATCTATATATAGATATATAGATTATATAATATATATTAATGAATATATTCATATTATATATTGATATATATATATATTTATATATATATATATAAAAATTATATATATATATATATATAATATATATGTTGTGTGTGTGTGCATATATATATGCTATTTATATATGCATATTTATATATATATATTTATATATATATATATGAATATATATATATATATATATTATATATATATATATTTTATTATTTATGTTTGTGGGTTGTTTGTATTATTATATATAAACAATAAATATTTTTTTTTTTATAACTTTTATTTATGTTAAATTAATATATATTATTTTTTATATTATTTTTATATATATATATATATTATATATATATATATTAGATATATATATATATGTATGTAGGGATAATAATAATATTTATTATTTATTCTATAAATAAGATATATTTTATATATATATTATATGTTATTTTTATATTATAATATATGATGTATGTAGGGTATGTTATTATTTTAATTATATAAAATTTTACTTTAATTTTCTTTTTTTTTTTTACACCACACACACACACACCACACACACACACTCACACCCCTTATTTATTTTTATTTATATATATATATATATATTATATCTAATATATATATATATATAATATATCATAAATTTAACATATAATATATATATACAATATATATGAAATTTTGGATTTTTTTTTTGTATATAGTAATATATATATATATTAGATTATTAATTATAAATAAATAATATTTTATTATATAACACAAACAAACACACACACCAACCACACACAAAACACAAACACACACAAAACAATATTTATATATTATATATATATAATATATTTATATTATATTATATATTATATATTTATATATTATAAATTATATATTATATATATATATATATATGATATATATTATATATATATATATGTGTGTGTTTGTGTGTGTGTGGGGGGTGTGTGTGTGTGTGTGTGTGTGGGGGGTGTGTGTGTGTGTGTTTTAATATAAATTTATTTTTAATATTATATATATAGTTATTATAATATATATCCCCTATATATATTTCTTATAATATATATATATATATTTTTTTTAAAATAAAAACCCTATATATATAATAACTATTATATATACTATATAAACATATATATATATTATATTTTCCCCCTATATATATATATACCTATTTTATAATTACATATCCCAATTAAATTTTCTTTTTATATTATATTCCCCTTTTATATATATATATATATATACCCTCTCTCATATATATAGATATATAATATATATTATATATATATATATGAAAATCCCTATATATATATATAATATATATATATCTAAATATAAAATATATATATATTTTACACACACAACAACCACACACACACACAATAATACCGAATCAGCGAACCACCTGCATTTCCATGCCCAATCTTTTGACCATTATCATAACTCGCCGCAGTAAATGCACATACATCTCAATCTGTTTAACATCTTCTTCCAGAAACATCAAGGACCCTGTCCTCGGTTCAAAGTAAAGCATCAAAGTGAATCTGGTGTCGCGCAGACCCGCGCTCCCCCCCGTCGCGGGGGCCCAAAAGATGTTGCCAATTTTTCATCTGTTCGAGCTTATGGAATCTGGATATTGATGGCGTCCCCGAGAAATGATGCACTTAATGGCGCCGCCTGTCCCTTTAGTGATATTGCGAATTGGGTACGTTTGCGCGAATCCCCTAACGCGTTTTT
>NW_028234418.1:20188359-20190859 GCF_977035675.1 Penaeus japonicus
GTGTGGGTTATATTTAAATTTAGTGTGTGGTTGTTTGTGTGGGGGTTTATAATATTTAGATAGATTGAGTTAGAAAATTTGAAAGATTATTATATATTTATATATATTTAATTTGAATATTATATATATTTATAAACAATTTCATACCACACAACACACCACACACACACGAAAATATATTATTTTTTATTTTATATAAGAGATATATATATATGGATATATATTTTTATTGATATATATATATATATAATATATATACATATATATTTATATTATATATATATATATATATATATATGTTAATATATATATAATATATGTGTGTGTGTGGTGTGTTGTGTGGGTGTATTTTATATATATTTATATATTTATATTATATATATACTATATAATATTATATATTTATATATATATGAATATATATGTATATTTGTATATATGTATATATGTAATATTGTTTATTTATATATTATACATATATATAAAAAATATTATATTAATATAAATATATTTTAATATATATTTACATATAATATATATACATATACATATACTATTATATACATATTTCATATAAAATACATATACATATACATATACATTTTCATATACATATTATTGTATATTTATAATATAAATACATATAATATACATATACTTTTATACATAACACAACCAACACACAACACACACACACACCACATTTATTTATTTATATAGATATTTTATATTATATATATATAATATATACATATACATATCCCTTTACATATACATATACAAATACATATACATATACTTATTATACTTTTTTAATATAACATATACATATACATTATACATAACATATACATATTACATATACATCTACATATACATAACATATACATATACATATACATATACATATACATACCACACACACACACACCACACACACAACCCCACAACACAATAATATATATATTATATATACCTATATATATATATATATATATATTATATATATATATATATGTATATATATAATAATTATATATTTATATATATATATAATTTTATATATATAATTTTAAAATATATATCCCTATTTTTAAAATTTTATATATGTATATATTTAATATATATATTATAATATTTTTATATATTTATAAATATTTAAAATATATTACAAAACACACACACACACATATTTAATGTTATTTTTTATATATTTTATATATATTTATATATACATATATTTATATATATATATATTATATATATATAAATTTATATATTTTAAAATTTATATATTATTATATTTTTTATATTATATATATATAAACATTTATATATATAATTTATATATATTTTATATAAATTATTTTATAATATTAAAAAAAATTAAAATAAATTTTATAACATTTTAAAAATTTCATAAATTAAATTTTTTTGTATAAAACACATATATGTATATTTATATTTAAAATATATATATTTAAAAATTTAATATTAATTTAATATAGATATTTTATATACATAAAATAAAAATTTTTATGTTTTATACAAATATTTATATTTTTATAATAATTTATATATTTATATATATAATATATAAATATACAACTTTAACGCAACCAACCCCAATGAATACCCAAAAGGGAAAAAAGCTTTCCATGCCCCCTCGTTGACCAAACTAATCATAACTCCCCAGTAAATGCCCCATACATCCAAACTTTTTTTAACAACTCTCTTCCCGAAAAATCAAAGGACATCGGTTTAAAAGTAAATCAAAGTGAAATCTGGGGTCACCCAGGGCCCGCGCTCCGCCGTCGCTGCGCAATAGATGTTTCCAATTTTTTCATCGTTCGAGCTTATGGAATCTGGATATTGATGCCGTCCCAAGAATGTGGCATTAAAGGGGCCCGCCTCGTCTTGAGGATATTGCAAATTAGATTTAAGTTTTGCGCCAAATTTAAAGGTTTTTATAGACGGGCAAGTTGTGAAATAATACTTTTGCATTAACAACGATTCTTCAACATTCTGATTAAAATTTTTAAAAAGGAAAAAATAGAAAATCGAAAATAAGCTTTTTAAAAACTTTCTTTAAGCCGCTCGAAAAGGGAAAAGTGTCAAAATCCCAAAACGCAACGGATGCCCCAAGACATTTTGATCAACCCTAAGGCCCGACGGCCGCGACGCAATCCCCTTTCACTCAGAACTTTTTTCGGAACACGCCAGAGACCCAAGCCCCCGGCCCGGCAGAGAATATTAAAATTAAAGGCTTGGGAAAAACCGTTTCACAGATAACATAAAACGGGAAAATTTTCCGCCACCCATTGCTGGTGTTCTGGGATCTCTTGCAACAGCACCAAAAATTAAGCTTTGCTCACGACACGCCGCAAAGGAAGGAAAAGGAATTGTAGAACAACAGAGGTGACGACATGCTTGCTGCTAAATTCAATCAAGTCCGTAAACACGGACTGTCGACCCCGGGGTGTGGCGGCGCGTCAGTGCG
>NW_028234418.1:20198359-20203359 GCF_977035675.1 Penaeus japonicus
AGCACCCTAATTTCAGTATGGATTAATATCCGTAATACAAGGCGGGGAAATAACACACCGACATATCACACAAGCCAAACCCCGTCATCAACAAGTTATGGATCCTCCTGTAATGTATTTTCCGACCTAATGTCGAGAGAGGGCCAATTTCTCCCATGGACAACATATCCTAACGACACAGTAAAGAAAAGCAAAAGCAAAAAAAAGAACACCATCCAGAGGTAGAACTAAATACCAGATCAAACCCAACACAATAGACGCGTCTCTGTGTGTCTCCGAGTTACTCAGCAAATCATAAACATTTTACACAAGGACGATAACAGCCTTGTCCCAGGTAAGAGCGCAGAAAAAAGTATATAACGAAAGAAATATAGAAAAAAAGGAAGCACGTTGCCTTTCAAACAACTTAAACAGCAGTTCGACTGACTGACGAACGATACGAATTGCCATAAATTTGACCATCGTCAAGGATATAATTTATTTTATTTCTTATCCTTGATTGTCTTTTATCATCCATTTCATGGGGTCTACCTGTGTCTGAATCCATATTATGCTATTTTCTTTCTCTTTTATTTCCGTTTCATAATAGGCGAGTCTTAGTTAGAAGATAGCTTTCGTGTATCGGCCCATTTCGAATTTATTCAGATTTACCAACTAGCGGTAACTAAGACAACTCTAGAAATGTTCACTTGTAGTTGCAATACAATATGTCGCGTTAGTGTAAGTGCACATGGAAAGAAAGATGATATATCACGTTCTCCCCGTCAAATTTCACTCACCATCGAGACAACTCACCAACAACTAAAGCAACTTCAACCACGACCGTCTTCGATGATACCGTCTGCTATTCTCTAAGGCGGCCTTGGGAAATGGAGGGGCTGGTCCTTTACCACAGGTTGGGTTAGGATGCAAGTAACTCCTTTGTGTCTTCCTATTTTCCTTGATGTTGATGTAGCTGTAAATGGCTTCTTTTCTTTTCCTCATTTCGTAATATCATGATTCCTTTTTTCGCCCTTTCCCATGCCTTCTGTACCTTATTCTCTGTCTCTCCATTCATTTCTTCAGACTTCTGGGTTTTCTACGTCTTCACAGTCACCCACTTTCACATTCCTTTCCTTAAACCATAATAAATACCGTATGCTATATATCCATCCATTCCTCTTCTAAAAGCGGCAAATCCACTGCATATCTTTCATTAATAAAATCATTACCATACCCATTGCTATGATCTTTAGAGTACGCACCAGAGGCAAATCAGAAGCAGCTGTACCCTGTCCATTGAGTTCCATGAGACAAAACCCCCACTTCACGTGAAAGACGTGGAAGTGACACGCGTTCAGTCGCCCGCTTTGGACTCAATGGTGATCAGGATGTCTATTTGCATCACTATTATTGCCTTTGACTTTTTGGTCGTTGCTATTATTATTATTAGATTGCTGCTATTGCTATCTTTATCATCGACATCCTTATGTGTAATTGTTACTATCATTACTGTTATTATTATTATCAGCATCATTATCATCATTATTATTATCAATATTGTTATCATTATTATCATCATCATTATCATTATTATCATCATTATCATTATTATCATCATTATCATTATTATCATCATTATCATTATTATCATCATTATCATTATTATCATCATTATCATTATTATCATCATTGTTATCATTACTATCATCATTATTATCATCATTATTATCACCATCATTATCACCATCATTATCACCATCATTATCATCATTATTATTATCACTATTATCATTACTGTTATCATCACTATTATCAACATTATCATCATCACTATTAGCATCACTATTATCATCACTATCATCATCACTATTATCATCACTATTAGCATCACTATTATCATCACTAATATCATCACTAATATCATCACTATTATAATTATGATTATCACTATTATCATCATTATTATCATCATTATTATCATATCATCATTATTATCCTTATCATCATCATTATCATCAATATTATCATCATTATTATCATCATTATTATCATCATTATTATCATCATTATTGTCATAATTATTATCATCATTATTATCATCATTATTATCATTATTATCATCACTATTATCATAATTATCATTATCATCATTATTATCATCATTATTATCATCATTATTATCATCATTATTATCATCATTATTATCATCATTATTATCATCATTATTATCATCATTATTATCATCATTATTATCATCATTATTATCATCATTATTATCATCAATATTATCATCATTATTATCATCATTATTATCATCATTATTATCATCATTTTTATTATCATTATTATCATCATTATTATCATTATTTTCATCATTATTATCATCCTTATTATCATCATTATTATCATCATTATTATCAACATTATCATTATTATCATTATCATCATTATTATCATCTTTATCATCATCATTATTATCATCATTATTATCATCATTATTATCATCATTATTATAATCATTATTATCATCATTATTATTATCATCATTATTATTATCATCATTATCACCATTATTATTATTATTAATATCATCATCATTATCATCATCATTATCATTATTATTATCATCATCGTTATTATCATAATTATCATCATTATCATCATTTTTATCATTATTATTATCATCGTTATCATAATTATCATTATTATTATCATTATTATCATCATTATCATCATCGTTCTTATCATTATCATTTTCATTATTATTATCATAATTATCATCATTATCATTATTATCATCATTATCATCATTATTACCATCATTATCATCAGTATCATCATTAATATTATCATTATTATCATCATAATCATCCTTATCATCATTATTATTATCATCATTATCATCATTATTATCTTTATTTTTATCATTATTATCATTATTATTATCATTATTATTATTATTATCATTACTATTATTATTATTATCATTATTATTATTATTATTATTATCATTATTATCATTATTATTATTATTATTATTATTATTATTATTATCATTACCATCATCCTCATCATTATCATCATCATTATCATCATCATTATCATTATCATTATTATCATCATTATCATCATTATTATCATCATTATTATCATCATTACTAACATCATTGTTATCATTATTACCATCATTTTATCATCATTATTATCATCATTATTATCATCATTATTATCATCATTATTATCATCATTATTATTATCATCATTATTATCATCATTATTATTATCCTCATTATTGTCATCATTACAATCATAATTATTGCTATCACCATCATTATTTTCATTATCATAATGATTATTTTCATTATCATCACCATAATGATTATTATCATTATCATTATCATCATTATTCAACATTACCATGATTATTACTATTATCATAATTATTATAATCATTTTCATGATCATCATAGTTACATTATTATCGTCACCATTATTATCGTCACCATTATTATCGTCACCATTATTATCGTCACCATTAGTATCGTCATCATTGTTATCATCATAATTATCATTATCATTAATATTATCATAATCATCATCATCATTATGATTATCGTCATTACCATCACCATCATTATTATCGTCATCATTATCATTATAAGCATCATTATCATTATAAGCATCATTATCACTATCATTATTATCGTCATCATTATCATTATAAGCATCATTATCACTATCATTATTATCGTCATCATTATCATTATAAGCATCATTATCATTATAAGCATCATTATCACTATCATTATTTTCATTAATATTATCATCATTACAATCATTATTATCAGTATTATCATTATCATCGTCATTATCATCGTCATTATCATCGTCATTATCATCGTCATTATCATCGTTAATATCAATTTTATCATTATTATCATTATTATCATTAATGTCATTATTATCGTTATTATCATTATCATTATTATCATTATCATTATTATCATTATTATCATTATTATCGTTATTATCATTATTATCATTATTATCATTATTATCATTATTATCATTATTATCATTATTATCATTATTATCATTATTATCATTGTTATCATCATCATCATTATTATCATTATTATCATTATATTTATCATTATTATCATTATCATTATTATCATTATCATCATTATTATCATTATTCATCTTTACTGTCATTATCATCATAATTATCATTATCATCATTATCATCATTTTCATCATTATCATTATCATCATTATCATTTTCATTATCATGATCATCATTATTATTATCATCCTCATTATTATCATTACCATTATTATCATCATTATCATTATTATCATCATTATCATCATTATTATTATCATCATTATCATTACTATCATCATTATCATAATCATCATCATTATCATCGTTATTATCATCATTATTATCATCATTATTATCTTCATTATCATCCATGTTATCATCATTATTATTATCATTATATCATTATTATAATTATATCATTATCACTATTTCATTATTATCATGATTATCATCACTATCATCATTGTGATTATTATCATTATCATCATCTTTATCATCATTATCATTATTATCATCATTATCATTATTATCATTATTATCATTATTGTCATTATTGTCATTATTATCATTATTATTATCATTATTATCATTATCATTATCATTATTTTCACCATCATCGTTCTTACCATTATTATTATTATCAACATTGTTATCATTATTATTTTCATCGTTATCATCATAACATATTATCATTGCTGTTGTTTTTCATTATTGTTATCATAATCATTATTATTGTTATTGTTATCATAAATCCCCATCGTGAGCTATTGCTATACCCATCTGTTGCCATAATCATAAAAATCCCCTGGCAACAAAAGTTCAACATATAAAGAAATGGAAAACTACATTAACAGAACCACAGTAGAAGACTTTTAAAAAGTACCGAGCATTTCCGGCTGGAGGTGTCGAT
>NW_028234418.1:20210859-20215859 GCF_977035675.1 Penaeus japonicus
GATGTGGAGAGAAGGAGAGGGAGGTGGAGATAGAGATGGAAGAGGAAGTGGAGGTGGAGGAGGTGCAGGTGAAGGAGGTGGAGGTGGAGGTGGAAGTGGAGGTGGAGGTGGAGGTGGAGGTGGAGGTGGAGGTGGAGGTGGAGGTGGAGGTGGAGGTGGAGGTGGAGGTGGAGGTGGAGGTGGAGGTGGAGGTGGAGGTGGAGGTGGAGGTGGAGGTGGAGGTGGAGGTGGAGGTGGAGGTGGAGGTGGAGGTGGAGGTGGAGGTGGAAGTGGAGGTGGAGGTGGAGGTGGAAGTGGAGGAGGATAGAGAGTTGCAAATTGAAAAGGAGAAGAAGGTGGAGGTGGAAATGGAGGAGAAGAAAGCTAAGGTGGAGGTGGAGGGGGCCAAGGAAGTGGAGAAGCAAGTGGAGGTAGAGCTAGAGGTGAAACTGAAGGTGGAGGTGGTGGTGCAGAAGGGAGGTGGAGGTGGAGGAGGAGGTGGAGGTAGATAAGAGGAAAAGGGAAGCAGGATAAGGACAAAAAGGAAAATAAGAATATAGGAACAACAATTTTAAAACCAACAGAAAAAAAGAAAGAAAATAAAACGAATAAGAAGAAGAAGAAGAAGAAAGAAAAAGAAGAAGAAAAAAAAGCAGTATGAGAGTAAGACAACGAATAAAAAGAAGACTGGAAGATGGCACTCGAGGTGATATGTGTAGCGTGGGAACTCCGCCTTAAGGAGAGTGAAGAAGGAGGAAAAGAACAAGAAATCGCGGACGAACAAGAAGAGAAGAAGAAGACAAAGGAAGGGAATAACAGGTAGAAGAGGTAGAGGGAAAAGGAGGATGGCGGAGGGATTTTAGTGAGCGACACTTGAGAGGAACTGATAGTGATAGAGATGCAGTAATTATTACGTATGATATGTGTGTTATAAACGATTGTTATTAGAATGGTAATGGTAAACATAATGGTATTTTCATGAATTTATTTCATTGATATATTTGTTATTACCGTGTGTACTCTTTTGTGTTCTCGTCACTCGTGGTTGTCCTCACATGAGTGCCTGGGCTATTCAATATTAAGTAGAAGCACTGTCTTAGCTATGCCAAGCTGGACGCTATTTTACACACAGATCACGCTATAGTGGGTGTATTCCTCTGTTACTGAAGCCTGTTATTGACATCATTGCTCCCAGATGCCTGACATTAATTTCTATTGGGTTTGACGACGGAACTGGCAATAGATATAACAATTGCAATAGAGGGATCAACATCAGTGTTGCTTTCTTATTTGCTTTCTTTGCAAGTCTGAAAAAAACACATCTTACTTGGAATCCTTCTGTTGATGCATCACTTGTATTTTTGAATATCATCATAGCATGAAAGAGAATACAACTTTTGGCTAGTTACCAAAAGTTTTAGAAACTGACTGGCTATAAATCCCTTTTATATAAATCTGATAAGCTGATGCAACGCGCCCGACATTACAGTTCACAGAATTCTCTATAAAAACATACATCACATAGTCCATTAATGAAGTAATAAGAAGCGTTTATATAGATGCGAGAACACTCTCCACATATAGGCGTCTACATATTTGTCTTCGGGAAAGAGTTGAATCCCAATGGAAGGCAACAGGCAGGAAGGGAAGGGTGTCTGATCAGCTATAGTTGGGTTCATGGACTGTAATTACCTTGATTTTATTCGAGTTCAATCCCATACAGCTTGTAAGTCTGTGGTCGACGTTATGTTGCATTTACTCTATGTTTCTGGTTTATTGCTTTTCTTTTCTTATCTAGTGTTGTTGATATCATTAATAACTGTTTTTACTTTATTGCAGATAACTATCATTTTTGTAAATGTTATGATTGTTATCTTCATTATTGTTTTTTTTTATCATTATGCGAGTTATTGTTGTTACTATCATCAATAACCTTGGTAGTATTATCATTACCATTTTCATTGTCGTTATCATCATCACTTACACAAAGAACGCTCTTATCTTTTATTGTTAACATTATTACTATGATTATCAAAACTATAATCATGATCATCACCATCACCATATTATGATTATCTTATACTTTGTCATCATTATAATTTTTACCGTTATCGTTCTCTCTCTCTCTCTCTCTCTCTCTCTCTCTCTCTCTCTCTCTCTCTCTCTCTCTCTCTCTCTCTCTCTCTCTCTCTCTCTCTCTCTCTCTCTCTCTCTCTCTCTCTCTCTCTCTCTCTCTCTCTCTCTCTCTCTCTCTCTCTCTCTCTCTCTCTCTCTCTCTCTCTCTATCTATCTATCTATCTATCTATCTACCTCTTTTACACATACGCTTACACACACTGTGTATGTGTGTGTGTTTGAGTGTGTGAGTGTGTGTGTGTGTGTGTGAGTGTGTGTGTGAGTGTGTGTGTGTTTGAGTGTGTGAGTGTGTGTGTGTGTAAGCCAAAATGAAACCGTCATCTTGCAAAGCATGTGCAATTTCCATACAAATTCCCAATTTTACGCCTTTTAACTCAAACATCCACACGATCTGAATGTTGCCATACCATTGATTCCCGAGTAACCATACCGCCTGGCGTCACTCTATGGAATGAACCTCAGTCAAAATCAAATCTAAACCAACATAAGACATAAATAAAACGTAAAACAAAAATCCAACAAACATATTTGCAACGAGAAAAAAAGTTACAATAGACTGGATATCGTCAAGGAAAATGACGTTATGTATTTCAACCACCGATGAATTCTGAAAACACCTGTAGAACAGTGGGAAAAAAGATAAATAAATGTACATATAATGCGAGCGGGTTGAAGCCAGCCACACTGACATGAGAAACTCTGCATGTTCTGTTAATGTGAAGTTAAAACTACACTTTGAATAATGCAAGTAATTACTGGTCGATCGCATAAGGTTGCGGTGTGTGTAATCAGGGTGAGGGAGGCTTATCTGTTATAGAAATTCTCTAATTTTCTTCTTTTTCTTTTTCTTCTTTTTTTTGTTTTGTTGTTGTTTCTTTTTTCGTATTTGATTCAATGTGTGCCTTTTTGTTTTTGTTCTCTCTCTCTCTCTCTCTCTCTCTCTCTCTCTCTCTCTCTCTCTCTCTATATATATATATATATATATATATATATATATATATATATATATATATATATTGCTATCTATCTCTATCTATTTATGTGTCTGTCTATCTATTGATCTCTCTATTCATCTATCAACCTATCTATCAGTTTAGCATTCATCAACGCTTTCTCCACTTCGCTTTGTTGTTTACCCTTTCAGAAACAAACACAAAACACAACACTCGAAGTCAAATCACCCACAGACACACATTTCTTATCATCGAACTCTATTTAAAAAAACGCAAACCACAGCAAACATTTCCAAAAAGTCGTGCGCGTTCAGACGCCCTATGTTAGGCAAACAAGCACACAAAAAGCAAACACACAGGCAAACAAACACACAAACAAATAAGCACATACCCCAATCAACACAAACAAACAAATACTTAAGCAATCAAACACACAGACAAACAAACACACAAACAAACAAGCACACATCCCACCAAATACTCACACAAACAAACAAATACTTAAATAATCAAACAGACAGACAAACAAGCACACACACAGACAATCAAATAAACAAGCACACACACAAACAATCAAGCACACACACATATAACCACTCATGCAAACAAAATAACAAAATATCTAAAAAAAAAAAAAGATTAAAAAAGATTTAAAAATAAGCAAAGTTAGTAGACACGCAGGAAAGGCGAAGGAGATAAATGAAAGAAAGAGAGAGAAAGGAGAGCAAGAGAGAGAAAGAGAGAGATTTGAGGCGGAATGGAAAATAGAATTAATTTGTCTTGAGAAATAAAGATATATATAAATATTTTTTTTAACGTTGCTGTTACCATCATTTCCGTTGGTATTATTATCACTATCATTACTATTGTTATTGTTGTTGTTATCATCATTGTCATTACTGTTGCCGTTGTTATCGTTATCAATATTATTATAATCATGATTTTGATAATGATGATTGTTATCACCATTACTATTATCATTGTCATTATTGTTATCTTTATCATTATTAATACTATCATTATTATATAATAACTATCATAATCATTATCATCATTGTCATTATTGTTGTTGTTGTTTTTGTTATTCTTCTTGTTGTCATTATTACAATTAATAGTTGTTGCTGTTGTTGTTGTTTTGTCATTATCTTTAATGTCATTATTAATGTCATTATCACCATCAGTGTTGTAGTTGTTATCATTTCTATCATCATTATTATCACTATTTTCTCTCCTTCTGATTCTTCCTTCTCGTCTCCTACTGTCTTTCCTTCTCTTCACCCTTCTTCTCTTCGTATTATTATATTCATTCACCTTTTCTTATCCTTCCTTTCTTTGTTCTACTTTATCTTATTGCCTTTCTTTGTTATTTCTTTCTCCTCTATTCTCCTTTTTTCTTATCTATCTTTTTTTTTTCTTTTTTTTCTTTTCTCCTCCCCTTTTCCTTCTTCTATTTCTACTTTATATATTCCATTTCCTTCTTCGTCTTCTTCTTCTTTTTTAAAATTGTTCGATCTATTTTCGTCTTTTTCTTCATGTTTCGTTATTTTTTTCATCTTTTTTGTTTTCGTTTTTTTTTCCTTCTACCTACTCCTCTTCTTCTTCTGTCTTTGTCCCTTTTTTTCTTCGATTTTCATTTTCATTTTTCTTTGCTTTTAGTTTTTTGCTTCTTTATTTTCTTCTTCCTCCTTTTTTCTTACCCTTTTTCTTCTACTTCTACGTCTTCGTCGTCGTCTTTTGCTCTCTCTCTCTATCTATCTATCTATCTATCTATCTATATATCTATCTATCACTCTATCACTCTATCTATCTATCTATCTATCTATCTATCTATCTATATATATATATATATATTTATATATATAAATATATATATATATATTTCTATCTCTCTCGGTCTCTCACTCTCTCTCACTCTCTCTCTCTCTCTTCTCT
>NW_028234418.1:20244852-20247352 GCF_977035675.1 Penaeus japonicus
AACATATAGGGCGAGGTCTTTCTCAAGAATGGCAACACTGGTCTCACAGGTGGCTCGCGGACGGTGGGAAAACTTGTGGCGGGAAAATGGCGGGAACTTTTTGGCGGGAAACTATGGAGAGAGAACTGGCATACTTTTATATCTGCATTTATTACGAAAATTGATACATTGATTAACCTTCAATTTTTGCTATATCTTTTAGGTTTTGTGATCTATTCATAAGTATGAGGAACTTAAACAATGGTATCTAGACCGTTATGATTTATAAGATGTCTCACGTTGCCGTTTTACATATCTTATATAACTGTCTGGGAAGAATTTTAATACCATGGATTAGGATAACTCAACTCGCATCCTAGCATGTACATAAATAGCACTGGCCCATAATATGCATAATTAAAATGAAGGTCGATAGCCGTAAACTTATCCATGCTTTTGTATGGAAATTTGATACCCTTGTCGCTTATTTTACCGACATCGACAGAGAGATCCATCCCCATATCCTTTAAGAGTTGATTTTATCATCGTAGTTCAAATTTTCCCCGTTAGTCTCTGTAGATAAAGTTGACTGTTATTCAATGCAATAGTTATTTCCTGTTAGTATTAGCTCTTTAGAAGCGAGAAATGCACTTGAAGTGAGAACAAAAGTCTAGTTACAGGAATTATCATGATATAAAAGGTTTCTTCATCGTCGGAAACTGTACGACATATGAGAAACATCTTCGAATACTTATTATCAAAATGCTACACATATTCCAACTTAACGGTTCAAAACAACGAAAACAACAACGTAAATGGTTGCGCAGAATAGAATCATTCCTACATGGCCATTCTTTCTTACATTCATGAACACAAAAACACATCTATACCATCAACCTCAGATATTACACAACATTTAAAACACTAATAGAAAAAATATATACATAATATAGGAATGTGTACAACAACAAAAGGTGGTCCATGCCGCTGCCAGACGAAAGAGGAAAATCCATCTCGCTTCTGTTTTTCCTAGAAGAAAGAATGAGTCATCAACGAGATAGAGAGAGAGAGAGGGAATCAGTAAGGAAAACAGAGAGAGATTGAGAAAGAGAGAAGGGGGGGAGAGCGAGAAAGAGAGAGAGAGAGAGAGAGAGTTAGTGTGAGAGAGAGAGAGAGAGAGAGAGTGATTGATAGAGAGAGAGAGAGAGAGAGAGAGAGAGAGAGAGAGAGAGAGAGAGAGAATGTTTATAAATATACATTTACATGCTTGTGTGTGTGTCTGTGCGCGTGTGTGTGTGTGAACATAAATAGATAGATAAATAGATAGATATAGATAGATTGATATATACGTATATCTATATATATACATATATATATAAATATACATATATATATACATATATATATATATATATATGATCTATATATATATAATATAGAAATATATATATGTATATACATATCTATATAAATATATCTATAATGATATCTATATATATATATATATAATATATATCAATATATAATATTATATATCCTGTCTGTGTGTCGTGTGTGGTGTGTGTGTGTAAATATATTCTTATATATAATATATATATAATATATAATATATATATATAAGATATATAATGTGTTGTGTGTGTGTGTGGTGTGTTTCGTGGTGTGTGTGTGTAGTGACATTTGTGTGTGTGCACAATATTATATATATATATATATATATATATATATATATATATATATATATATATTTACACCATATATGTATATTACAAATATATATATATATATATATACTATATATATATACCTATCTATATATGTATGTATATGTGTGTGTGTGTGTGTGTGTGTGTGTGTGTGTGCGTGTGTGTGTGTGTATTAGTTATGATGGCGAAGACAACGCTGTGATTACGATGACAATGGTAATAGAAATGATTATATTGGTTATGATTGATTTCATGATAATGATAATAACAATAACAGCAATAATGATACGAATGATGTGATGGTAATTGTAATGATGATAAGATAATGATAATGATAATAATAGTAATAGTAATGATATGGATACTATCATTATTGATAATGATGATAATGATAATATTAATGATTGAAAATGATCATTATAATGATCATTGTAATTATGATGATAATAATAATGAAGATAAGATTAAGAATGATAAGAAGAATGATAGTGACGTGACGATAAGGATTATGATAGCAATAATGATAAGAATTAATATGACAAGAGAGAGAGTGAGAGAGAGAGAGAGAGAGAGAGAGAGAGAGAGAGAGAGAGAGAGAGAGAGAGAGAGAGAGAGAGAGAGAGAGAGAGAGAGAAAGAGAGATAGAGAGAGAGAGAGAGAGAGAGAGAGAGAGAGAGAAAGAAAGAGAGTGAGAGAGAGAGAAGGAGAGAGAGAGAGAGAGAGAAAGAGAGAGAGAGAGAGAGAGAGAGAGAGAGAAAAAGAGAGAGAGAGAGAGAGATATGAGGAGAGAGAGAGGGAGAGAAGAGAGAGAGAAA
>NW_028234418.1:20269852-20277352 GCF_977035675.1 Penaeus japonicus
TATATATATATATATATATATATATATATATATATATATATATATATATGTATATATATATATGGCAGATAAAACCACTATGGACAAAACATATTTATTAGAATATGTGGGTTTATCTACAATTTTAACAACACTGAAGAGTGGTTTGCCAGTCATATCAATGTATAGTATGTATGTATATATACATATGTATACATATTCATATATATATATATATGTATACATATTCATATATATATATATACATACATAGACATACATACATTCATACACATATCCACACACACATACACACACACACACACACACAAACACGACCACACACATACACATACACACACACACACACACACACACACACACACACACACACACACACACACACACACATATATATATATATATATATATATATATATATATATATATATATATATATATGTATGTATGTATGTATATATAAAGAGGGAGAGAGAGGTGAATGGATCGCTGGACAAACCAGTGTGTGAAGGCATGTACATGGCATTACCCTCTTTAAAGAGGAAAAGAGAAATTAGACACAGAAGCTATAATGGTTTTGGTGAATATGATTGCCGGTGACATTCGGAGGAATAATTGAGACATGATACAATTTTCTCATTATTATCTAATTCACTGTAGCAAACTACCGTTATTTCTGTATGGTGCATATCGACATAATTAGCTTTAGTGGCATTAACATTAGTGTATGAACATTTCTGGGTTGGTCATTATTATGGATATTAACAGTAGTTTGTCGGTATTTTTATCAACTGGAATATCCATTTTTATATTCAACGTAATAAATAGATGATTAATTACGTCGAATGAAAACTTTCATCACTTTTGCATCACCATCATCACCACTACCGTATTAAACCTTTCCCATCCACACACTATCACCGCTACCATCATACACCACATCCATCACACTCATCCACACTACAACACATGGCATCATCACAACTGCCATTATATACCATACCCATCTACACTATAATCACCACAATCATATACCACACCCATCCAAACTATAACCATCATTATACACCACACCCAGCCACACTATAACCACCACTATCATACACCACACCCATCATACCCAACCGCATTATAACCACTACCACCATATACCACAGCCATCCACACAACCACCACCATACATCACACCCAACCACACTATAACCACCACCACCATACACCACATCCATCCACACTACATCCAACACCACCATCACTGTCGCAATGCTCTACTTCCACTATAATCATCCTTCATTATAATTCCATTTATCGATGGAGATTGTAGTGAAGGAGGAAGGAAGAAACGTGGGAAAGAGACGAGCCTAAGGAGAGAGAGAGAGAAGAGATAGATAGAGAGAGAGAGAGAGAGAGAGAAAGAGAGAGAGAGAGAGAGAGAGAGAGAGAAAGAGAGAGAGAAGAGATAGACAGAGAGAGAGAGAGAGAGAGAGAGAGAGAGAAGAGAGAAGAGATAGATAGAGAGAGAGAGAGAGAGAGAGAGAAAGAGAGAGAGAGAGAGAGAGAGAGAGAGAAAGAGAGAGACAGAGATGAACAGCGAAAAGGAGAAAAAAACATACAGGAAGATAAAACCCGAGTCAGAGACTGAGATAGTAACAGAAGCAGAGTGTAGAGAATAAAGGATAGGGAAGAAGTACTAAATGAGAGGAGAGAAAAGAGAAAAAAGGGACACAAACGATAAACAAAGAGGAAAGAAGACCAAAAGAAAGAAAAACGAGAAGCGAAGAGAGATTTCCGAAAACTCGAGACCGAAGAGGAGAGGAAAATAACCGGAGTGAGGAAAAAAGAAACGAAGAAGAGAAAAGCGATAAACGGAGAGAGATAAAGGGAAAGAAAAAAAAACGATGATTGAAGGGTGAGAAGCAATGGAGAAAGAGGGAAACACATAGATGAAAGAGTTGACAGAGCGAAGTGAAGAATTAAAGGAGAAAAGAGGAAAAAGAATATTAAAAAAGAAAGAAAAAAAAAACGAAGAGAAAGATGAAAAAAATCCGAAAATCAAGACGGGAAAAAACGAAAGACAAGGAGAGAGAGAAAAAAACTAAAAACGAGAAAAGAACGAAAACTAGAGAGAAAATGAAAAGCGGAAAGAACGAAAACCGACGAGAATGAAGAAAAGGCAGTGGAAACCGAAAAAAGTCAAAGTCGAAAACAGAAAAGCTAGAAGACCGAAAACCAAAGGAAGGAATAGGAATAACAAAAAAATGAAAACCAAAAAAAAAGAGAAATAAAAATGAAAAGAAGGAAAGAAAAAAAAGGGAAAAACAAAACATATAAAAGGAAAAGGGGAGAAAAACAAACTAAAAAACAAAGAGATAAAAAAGAGAAAAACGGAAACCCAAAACAGTGAAAAAACGGAAACCAAAAGAAGACAAAAAAACGGAAACCAAAAGAAGAGAAAAAAGGAAAACCAAAATAGAAAAAAAAAACGAAAACCAAGAAAGATTTTTAAAAGAGGGCGAAGAGAGAGAAAAAAAAAAGAAAAAAAAGAACCCCCCTAAAATCAAGACCGACTCCCGAAAACGGAAAACGAGTCAGAGGCGACGGCGGGCAAAGCGAAGAGCGAGCAATCCGCCGAGACGGAAGCGGCCGGCGCGCGCGACGTCGCGAGAGCCCGTCGCAGGTGGACAGGAAACGAGCGACACTGTGAAGGAATGTCGGCCGGAATGAGACGAGCGAGCGAGTGTGTGTGTGTGTGTGTGTGTGTGTGTGTGTGTGACCCGCTACTTGCTTCCCGCCGCTACGTGGCCGCCGCCGGAACTAATGGCCCGCGTGCGTGTGTGGGGGGAGGGGAAGGTGGGGGGATGTTTGAGTGTATATGTGTTTGAGTGTGTGTGTGTGGGGGGGGAGTGTTTGTGTTTGTGTATGGGAAGGAAGGGTATTTGTGTGAGGGGGGAGTTGTGTGTGTGTGTGTGGGGGGGGGGGTAGCTGCTGTTTGTGCGTGTAGGGTGTTTTTTTTTTTGTTTTTTTTTTTTAGGGGGGTGCATGTGGGGGAGTATTTGTATTTGTGAATGGGAGGCTAGGGCGTTTGTCTGAGATTCTTTTCTTCTTTTTTATGTGTGTGTATGTGTGTGTGTGTTTGTGTTTGTGTGTGTGTGGGAATAATGAAAGGACCAGAAGAGGCATCGGGGGACGTGTGGAGCAAAGCAGAAAGAGGGAAGGGGAGGGGATGGAGCCTGGGCTTTGCAAGGATGGGGAGTGTGGGGAGGGAAGGACTCTTGGAGAGAAGGGAGGAGGAAGGGAGGTGTGGAGGGAGGGAAGGTGGGTGTGAGGAGAAAAGGATAAGGGAGAGGAAGGAGGGAAGGAAAGGAGAGTAATGTGGGGGGAAAAGGAGGGAGGGAGGGACGGAGGGAAGGATAGGGGGTGTAGAGAGGGAGGGATGTAGGGGTAGAGGGGAGGAGGAGGGGAGGGATGGAGGGAATGAATGGGGATAGAAAGAGGGACAGGAGGAGACAGACGGAGGGAAAGAATAGGGAATGAAGTTACGAAGGGAAAGATTGAGGAAGGGAACGTGGGAGGGAGAGAGGGATGAAGAGAAAGGTTGGAGTTTATGGAGGGAAGGACGTAGGGAGAGGGGAAGGAAGAAGAGGTGCAGAGAATAAAGGAGGGAGGGGCGGAAGGAAGGATATGGGGTGTCGATACGAACAGCGGAAGGGGCAAGGAGTAGGATTAGAGAGACAGAGAGATTGAGCAAGAGGAAATGAGAGGATGTGGAGTAGAGACAGTGAAAATTAACATTATGAGTAACACTATCATCATCATTTACCCCGACGGTGACAAGGCCTTATTTAATAATCCCTAATAGCTAAAAGTCGTAACTGCCAATATTTCCCACTTTCGTTCATGAAACAGACCCTCGTACTACACGGCCCTCAGCGGAGCCTCCCCCTCTAATAGTTCCAAAGTAACTGCAAGCGGGCAAGTCATTTCAAATTTATGCTTTATGAAACAGATAAAATACAGGCACAGCAGACTGAACTGCCTGGCTTGACTTGCTAGTATTTATCAGTGTCAGCTTGAGCTTCCTCTGTCCCTCGGGAATGACTTGTTTAGTGTTACTGGATGGGCTCTTCAAACCTAGTGGTGTGTAAACGTCATTCGCTTTTTGGTAAAACGATTCGTGTAACTCTGATTACTTTGACGTTGAAAATAGGAAAAATAAACAACCAATTATTATGGTGTTGCCCCGCTTGTGCCCGGGTACTCCTAGCACCAAGGACTACCGCCACACGTAAATCCGGGCCTGACCATTAATATGACCTGTTTCGTTTATATCATCATCATTATTACTCTTGCGGTTACTATGCTTATTGTTACTATTACCACTTCCAATACTACAACTTACATTTATCATACAATTAAAGGTATTACTGCTATTTGTGATATCATGATAACAGAATTGGTAGTAAAACGGTTGGTATTAATATGTGTTTGTGGAAAGAGAAAGAGAGAGAAAGAGAAAGAGAGATAGAGAGAGGAAGAGAGAGAGAGAGAGAGAGAGAGAGAGAGAGAGAGAGAGAGAGAAACTCATAAGGAGCGAGGGAGGGGCTTGGAGAGGGGAATAGTTTATAATGTAATACTCATGTCAAGAGATTGGTTACGCGTGTGTGTAAGTGGATTCTGGAAGGAAGGAGCGAGGGAGAGAGAATGGGGGGGGAGAGGGGGGGGGGAGATGTAGGGATAAGAGCAGGAAGAAAGAAGGGGAGAGAGAAAGAGAAACAGAGTGGAAGAGGGAGAGAGAGAAAGAGAGGATGGAGCAAGTGACAGAAAGGGGGAGAGAAAAGAGAAAAGAAGTAGAGAGGAAGGAGAAGAGGGATAGGTTTGGAAAGAAAAAGAAATATGAGAGAAAAATGAGACGATGAATGAAAGAGAGAGAGAGGTGGGGGGGGGGGGGAAGCGTGAATGAGAGAACAGTGAGGAAGTGTGGGAATGATAATAGGGGAAAAGAAAAATAAGTAGATGATAAAGAAAGCAAAGAAAGGGGCAAGGAAAAGATAGAAGAAATGAAGATGAAGAGACCATGAAAAGATCTAAGAGAAATATAGACGAACGGGAAAAATAAGATAATACAGGGCAAAAGAGAGAGAGAAAGAGAAAGAGAGAGAGAGAGAGAGAGAGAGAGAGAGAGAGAGAGAGAGAGAGAGAGAGAGAGAAGACGAAAAAGAAGATAAAGAAGAAGAACGAGGAGAAAAAATAGAACCGCTAAAGAAGAAGGAAAGAAAGTAAGAGGAGAATGGAAGATGAAGAAGAAGCTAAGAGCAGAGCGAGGAGAAGGAGAAAGAAGGACCGCAGAAGAAAAGCAGAAAAGGTAAAGGAATTCAAGGAATGATAAAGATGATGACAACCAGGAGAGAAATAAGGGGAAAATATCAGGAAGAGAGAGCGAGAAAGAGAGATAAATAGATAGAGAGAGAGAGAGAGTTTATTCATACTTTATACAGTGCATACACATGAATAGGCATAGGAACTATGCCTAAATGGTTTGTACAGTTCATGTTAGATTCTGAGACAGAGAGAGAGAGAGAGTGAGAGAGAGATAAGTAATGTAGTTAAAAGCACTTACCGACAAAGCTTGAACAAAAAACAACATTAGTAAGAATAATAATGACAAGAGAGGGAGAGAGAGAGACGCAAAATAAAATAGTATAGTAGTATAAGAGGCAGAAGATGAAGAATAAGGCAAAGAAGAAGAACGGGGAAAATAATAGAGAGAAGACAAAGAAGAAGGAGAAAAACAAACAGAGGACAAAGAAGAAGAAGAAAGGAGATGGAGAAGAATACGAGGAGGGGGAAAGGGGCAAGAGGAGAGGGAGAGAGCTGGCAGGGGAAGGGCACTGGAGAGGGGGGTAGGGGCGCGTGTATCCCGGCAGTCCGTCAGCGTGTCTCAAGGGCCGCCGTTGCACGCTCATAATATATTGTTATTAGCACAAGCGAGTCCAGTCACGTATCGAAACGGAAATACAATGTTTTGCTCGTCGTGGGCTTCGTTCCGGACCAACAGGTTCTTGTCGGGCTCCGAGAGCCACGAGGAGGACCGCCACGCCGCCTCACAACCCGCCTTTTTGTGCCTCGGAGCTGCCCCGGCGACTTGCTTTTGTTTTGCTCTGTACTTTCCCTCCCGTGGTTTGATGTAGTCCTTTCATTTCTTTATGTTTGTTTCATTTATCTCGCTCTCTTTTTTGTTTGTTTGTCTGTCTTATCCTGTATTTCTCTTTCTCTTTCTTTCAGTCTGTTTCTCTCTTTCTCTCTCTCTTTCTCTCTCTCTCTCTCTCTCTCTCTCTCTCTCTCTCTCTCTCTCTCTCTCTCTCTCTCTCTCTCTCTCTCTCTCTCTCTCTCTCTCTCTCTCTCTCTCTCTCTCTTCGTCTTTCTTGATTCTTCTATTTTTGTCGATATTCTTCCTTTTTTTTGTTATTCTTCTGTTTACTTTTTTCGTTATTATTTTGTTTTCTCTTTCATTTTATTATCTCTTCTCGTTATTCAACTGGTTTTATTTTTCTTTCATTTTGCATTTCTTTCTTTTGGTCATTCTTGCCATTTTTTTCTTTACCTCATTCTTGTGATTTCTCTTTTCATATATATATCTTTCCTCTTTTCTGTTGTATTTTTTTCGTTGTTTTTCCTTCGATGATTTTTTTTTACCTTATCAATCCCTCTCTGTTATATAAAATGCTTTCCTTTTCCATCTTTCAACACTGTCTATCCTTCTATTCTCTCTTCCTTTGTTATTCTTCTGTGTTCATTTCCTCTTTCCTTTTTTAAACTTTCTCTTCATTTAACCTCATTTCCCTGCGTAATTCTTCCACGTTTTTTCTGTTCCCCGTTTAGTCTTGATCTTGCCTCACTTCTACATATTTTTACTTCCCTTTTCTTCATCTACTTTTCTTTCCTTCACTTATTTTCCTCCTTCTTTCCTTCTTTGTTTTGTCTTTGTTTATTTTGTTTTCTCTGTATTTTCCGTTTTTTACACCAATGTTTAACCCATCCTACTAAAATCAATCATATATTACATATTTCTCTCTTTGTGACATTCTTTTGTTTTCATAATCCCCCTCAGCATAATCCCTTGACAACAACATCTTACCACCCTCAGACAAACACAAAGCAAAAAATTAGCAAAAAACAACAACAAAAAAATACGCCCCAACATTCGGCGGTGTGGTCTAGCGGCTTCATCACAAAGCCGCTAATGACCTGGCGGCTTTTTTGCTGCACATCTAGCGGAAGTTGCTACATGGATTGCCGACGGGCCGCAGCATGGGAATGATCTCTGGGTTATCATTATGATCCCTGTGATGGGCATGGCTAATTACTTATATATTATTTGTATTGTTCTCTCCCTTCCTAATTTACAGCCAAGGTCAGATAGATGCTTATATGGCCGAGGGAATACTAAAATGAGGTATATTTATGGGATGGCGCCATTTGCTTTGTCGGGGAGACTTCGGG